>NC_090271.1:188921816-189232142 GCF_040414725.1 Anabrus simplex | reverse complement strand
AGTTTACAGATGTGAAAATTGGTATTTAGAATCTTCTTTAAAAATAAGGAAACACGTATTTTTTTGTTTTCAGACAATCCCAATAGGAGGAGTGAAAAAGGGTGAAAAAGGGGTTGAATGCCTTTAATCCGGATACGCTACTTATATCTCAGAGACTGAAGATATTACAGACCTCAAAATTGGTACTTTTGATCGCTGTGAAAAATGAATAAACACAGATTTTTTATGTTTTTGAAAAATCCAATTAATGCGAGGGTGAAAGGGGGGGGTGAATTTTTAAAATGAGTGCATCTATATCTCAAAAGTTTTAAAGTTTAGAGATGTAAAAATTGGTATTTAGAATCTTCATTAAAAATAAAGGAACACGTATTTTTTTGTTTTCGGAAAATCCCAATAGGAGGGGTGAAAAGGGGTGAAAAATGGGTTGAATGCCTTTAAAGAGAATACTTATATCTTAGAAACTGAATATGTTACAGACCTGAAAATTGGTATTTGGGATCTACTTTAAAAATAAAGAAACAGGTATTTTTTCGTTTTGGGAAAATCCAAACAATGGGGGTGAAAAGAGGGATAAACTTTTAAAATGAGTGTATCTATATCTCAAAACTTTTAAAGTTTATGGATGTAAAATTTGGTATTTAGAAATCTCCTTTAAAAATAAAGAAACACGTACTTTTTTGTTTTCGGAAAATCCTAATAGGAAGGGTGAAAAAGGGTGAAAAATAGGTTGAATGCCTTTAATGAGGCTACTTATATTTCAGAACCTGAAGATATTAGAGACCTGAAAATTGGTATTTGGGATCTACTTTAAAAATAAAGAAACAGGAATGTTTTCGTTTTTGGAAAATCCAAATAATGGGGGGTGAAAAGGGGGGTGAATTTTTAAAATGAGTGTGTCTACATCTTAAAACTTTAAACGTTTACAGATGTAAAAATTGGTGTTTAGAATCTCCCTTAAAAAGAAAGGAACACGTATTTCTTTGTTTTCTCTAAATCCCAATAGGAGGGGTGTAAAAGAGTGAATAATGGGTTGAATGCCTTTAATGAGGATACATATATCCCAGAAACTGAAGATATTACAGAACTGAAAATTTGTAAATGGGATCTCCTTTAAAAATATAGAAACACGTATATTTTTGCTTTTGGAAAATTCAATTAATGGCGGTTAAACAGGAGTGGCAAATTGGGGTGAATATCTACAGAATATCTGAGAAGCGTAAAATGTTACAGACGTAAATAGTGGGTATTTGGAATCTCCTGTAAGTGTAAAGAAACATAGGTGATTTGTCTTTGGAAACTCCACTTAAGGGGAACTAAAATGGGGTGAAATTTTAAAATGAGAATTTCTACAGTATATCTCAAAAAACTTAACATGTACAGAAGTGAAAAATTGTCATTTTTTATCGTATTAAAAATAAAGAATAGTGTATTATTAGTTTTCGGAAATATAACTTGGGTAGTGGGGGTTGGGGGGGGGTAAAAGTGACTGAAAATGGTGTTGAATTCTTTTAATTAGGCTACTGATATCTCAAAAATGAAGAGGTTACACACGTGAAATTTTATTTTTGGAATCTGCTTTAAAAGTAAACAAACACGTATTCTCGAAAAATCCAATGAAGGGGATTTGGAGTGTTAAAGGATAGAAAAAATGAATTGACTTAATTGTATGAGAATACATACATCTAATAAAAACTAAAGTTGTTACAGACAAGAAAATTGGTATTTTGATCTCCTTTAAAAACAAAGAAAAGCGCGTTTTGGGGGGGAAACAATCTTGGGGGGGGGGGGGGGCGGGAGTGAAAAGGAGATGAATTCCTTTCATGAGGACACATAAATCATAAACTGAAGAGCTTAGAGTGGTGATAATTGGTATTTAGAAGATCCTTTACTATTAAAGGAACAAGTATTTTTTGCTTTAATATCACTTTGCGAGTGAGGGGGGGGGGGGGGGTGCGTGTGGAAGGAAGTTAAAAACGTTAATTATTTTTAAGGGGATACTTATATCTCAAAACTGAAGGTAATAAACGTGAACATTGGTATTTGGAATCTCCTTTAAACATAAAGAAACACGCCTTCTTTTAATTTTTTGGATGGTGGGGGTAAATAAACTTAACGGCGGTGGGGTGTAAAAGGAGGTGAGACCAATTGATTTTACTGTTCGTAATGTACGTATAAGGAGCCTCCGTTGCTCAGTCGGCAGCGCGCCGGCCTCTCACAGCTGGGTTCCGTGTTTCAAATCCCGGTCACTCCATGTGACATTCGTGCTGGACAAAATGGACTCGGGACAGGTTTTTCTCCGGATACTCCGGCTTTCCCTGTCATCATTCATTCCAGCAACACTGTCCAATATTTCATTTCATTTGTCACTCATCGATCATTGCCCCAGAGGGGAGCTTCGGCAGCCGGCACAATTCCTATTGTCGCCGCTAGATGGGGCTTTATTCATTCCATCACTGATCCTGTCGAATGATAGGAAACAGGCTGTAGACTTGCGATGTACTTATTCTGATCATAAACCGATCATTTTTAATCTTTCCTGGGTTCTTTTTCAACAGCCATATTTTCCTTCGGAGAACGTTCTTAGATTAGAGTAGATTCTCCTGGCATATAAATAAAAATTTAAACACATTTGAAATAAACGATAGGAATAAGATTGGCCGTCAAATTGTTCACCTCTATAATAAGGTCAATAATACACGGAGGTATGTCATTCGTATCGCCAGAAATTCCGCACACTTACCTACGCGCAACAATGGTGCTGGTCACATTGTTAGCAATGACAATGGCAGCAGATGTATTTTACCGCCAAGTAGCGGTCTTGCATATTGCTGTGGGGTCCAGAACATATATAATAATAATAATAATAATAATAATAATAATAATAATAATAATAATAATAATAATACCTAAATTCAATTAATTTCAACCACCCTAATAATAATAATAATAATAATAATAATAATAATAATGTCCTGGACCGTCGTCAACATGTGCGGACCGTGCTGGAAACGGGTCCTGGACGGGTAATGACTACGATTGCAGTCCGGCCGCCGGTTTAGTACCGGCAAGGCACCTAAGAGGACACCACGCCGGATCTCCTCAAGGATTTGATCCACATTAAAAATGCTTATAGGAAAGGATGGCTAAGATTTAGGAACCCAACTGACCGGGTGGAATACCTGGACCTAGCCCGGGAAATACGAAATCGATTGCTGGAAAGAAAGATTGAAAAATGGGAGGAACGTTGCCGTAATCTCTCAGTAAACGAGTCAGATCACGAATATCGGCGGGTTGTATATAAAACGATAAGCATTCAATTATAAATTACCGAGCTCGATAGCTGCAGTCGCTTAAGAGCGGCCAGTATCCAGTATTCGGGAGATAGTGGGTTCGAACCCCACTGTCGGCAGCCCTGAAAATGGTTTTCCGTGGTTTCCCATTTTCACACCAGGCAAATGCTGGGGCTGTACCTTAATTAAGGCCACGGCCGCTTCCTTCCCACTCCCAGCCCTTCCCTGTCCCATCGTCGCCATAAGACCTATCTGTGTCGGCGCGACGTAAAGCAATTAGCAAAAACAATTATAAATTTCAGTATATTACCGTAGCGAAGCACGGGTATCTTGCTAGTAGATATATATTTCCAAAGTGATTTTAAGGTGTTGGTACTTGTTTCTTTCCGTTCGTGCAAGGTATATTTTTCGTAGAACTGAAACTTCAGATTCTTTCCCCAAAATATTCAACTGTTATGTACCATTTTGCCACTCGGCAAGGTTGTTCGCAGATAGAACAGATTCGACTCCATGAAATACCGTCTAGAAGGGAATTAAGAGAAAAGCGGCTGTCGGCTTTATCTAGACAAGGGCCTAATAAAAGAAGTAATTGGATATCCTCAGATTACTCTCGCATCTGTGCCTTTACACCTTATTTCGGAAGGTGATGGAGCCTCCGCGGCTCAGACGGCAGCACGCCGGCCTCTCACCACTGGGTTCTGTGATTCAAATCCCGGTCACTCCATGTGAGATTTGTGCTGGACAAAGCGGAGGCGGGACAGGTTTTTCTCCGGATACTCCGGTTTTCACTGTCATATTTCATTCCAGTACCACTCTCGAATATCATTTCATTTCATCTGTCATTCATTAATCATTGCCCCGGAGGGGTGCGACAGGCTTCGGAAGCCGGCACAATTCCTATCCTCGCTACTAGATGGGGGCTTCATTTCATTCCTGACCCGGTCGAATGACTGGAAACAGGTTGCGGATATTTTTCCAGAAGGTGTTTAAAGCCGTGGAGGATAGTGGATTCCTTGTGATAAGAATTGTGACGGACAATCACAAACGTCTTCATGTTTAGACATTCTGGACAACCTCAAATATCCAGACGATAATGTTCCAGTCAAACTAGAAACCGGAAATCAAATTCTAATTTGCGCCTACTAGGTTCGTTTTTTGAAGAGAGGATGGAGTGTGACATTTGTGTCGGCAACATCTCACTGCCTAAAGCTTCGACACCGCTAAATGGAAATGATTATGCATCAGGACAGAGGAGGAGTTCGATACCCAAAACCTAGTTTTGCTGCTGCATCTGCAGGAGTTCGTTTAAGCTGATGCGCCCTAATGTCGAAGTCCTTCAAGCGTACGAGCGTAATACGAGGACTTGCGACGTCTTCCCTTTCAGAATACCGGGCGAGTTGGCCGTGCGGTTAGGAGCGCGCAGCTATGAGCTTGCATCCGGGAGATAGTGGGTTCGAACCCCACTGTCGGCAGCCCTGAAGATGGTTTTCCGTGGTTCCCCATTTTCACACTAGGCAAATTATGGGGCTGTACCTTAATTAAGGCCACGGCCGCTTCCTTCCCATTCCTAGGCCTTTCCTATCCCATCATCGCCGTAAGACCTATCTGTGTCGGTGCGACATAAAACAAAAGAAACCCTTTCAGAATGTGTTTTGTTACAGTGTGAAGTCAAAGAACATCGGCAAACTGTTAGTGATATTATCCTAACCAAGTTCGTAATACCTCTATTATTTGATATTGCGTTGGCAAGAACACAAAAAGTACGGTACCACTCCAAGCCTTCGTCCAGGAAAGTCTTTAAATTGTGCACAAACAGGCCAACTGTGACTTTGTACAGGTAATATTGCCGATATTTAATATTACTGATGTAATTTACGAGCTTCAGTGAACATATGACCATACTGGATAGTGTTTTGTAGGCTGTCGTCATTAGAATAAGTTTAAAACATTGTGCGTCTATGTCTGCCATCTAGCGGAGACTTTTGTCGCAGCGTAGTCGCAAAAAGGCTCGCATAGAGCAGGCAGTATAGGAGGATCGAGACGGCGGTGAACGTACTTTAAAATGTATGTGCTACATGTTTGGTGTTGGCACATTTGAGATATAAAATGTAGTTTCTATGACTTCTGAACCAACACTCGTATCAGATTCTTGATCTTGATTCAAGATATTGTTGATGCACTATTTTAAATATTTCATTCTTCTTCTTTTATCTTTTTCCCCACATCCGTCGGGTCGCGGTTGGGCACTGTATCGCACATGTAGATTCGACCAAGTTTTTAGGCCGACTGCCCTTCCTGATGTCGATCCCATATGAAGGTGTGAAATAACTATTGCGTGTTTCTATGGGGGTTGGTAGTGTAATGTGTTGTCTGAATATGAATAGGGGAGCGTTGGTACAAACACAAATACCCAGTCCCTAAGCCAGAAGAATGAATCAAGCGCGATTTAAATACCCGATATGGCCGGGAATCGAACCCAGAACCCTCTGGACCGAAGGCCTCAATGCTGACCATTCAGCCAAGGAGTTGGGCCTTTTTCGTCATTTCAGTGTATGTGCTATATTCATAGCATCGTTATGCTCCTATTCACTTCAAACGTAGAATTCTTAGACTACCTCATTTCGTAGCCAACTTCAAAATGACAACAGTGGGTGAAATAGATTTTTGAATAAATTAAATAAAATTAATTTTGTAATTTAGAATGTAATGGAATGATTTATAATTCCAGTCGAACATTAATTGGAATTTGATAGATAATACTGGAACATTTTATTCGTTACAGCAATACTTACATAAAATTACCAGTTTACATTGAATCAATGCAAGACACTCAGTTTGGACGTTCAAGGAACAATATCATTTTCTGATTACTAATGATCATAAGAAAACATATGCTTTTATCAGAGAGAACCTTTTGAGTCAAAGTATACTTTCCACGACACAAAGGAGATATTATACCGAACCCATGCACACCAGGAACTATATCCTCTAAGTTGGATATAATTTGGTATGAACTTATTATGATCGTAAAAGTACGAATATTTTTGGCTGCACTACTCCTGATCGACTTTCTTTATGGCATATCTGATTTTTCCCCGCTAAGACCAGCCGTGAGTTACTTCTTCGATTCACCCTCTCCTTAGTACCATATGTGTCAGCTGGCGAGACCAAGTGTTTACAGTGCATTACGTCTTCTAGTATGGAGAAGAACAAATTTGTTACTTTCATTGACCAGTCCATCTCATCCTTGGCCTTGATAACTTGAAAGTGACTAAGGTATGAGCGAATCTAATAATGTCATTCATTATGCAGCCAGTCTCTTTTATGAATGTTGTGAACATGTCGCTCATAGGGTCGGCTGGTGAGTGCATTTCAGTGGGCCTGGCAGACTGATATGTAATAGCAACTTCAGGCTCGATGTGGAAAACAATGGGAAACTACCTAACTCTTCTATTCAATAGTAAGCCTCATCCATTATATACAAGCATCCTATAACAGCCGGTGGTGGAGCTGTTGAGAATCAAAACCAGCCTTCAGGTTGGAAACTCAACATGCACAGTACTAGGCCTACCTATAAAAAAAAGTCTGTATACAACACAAAACCTTTTTTTATACAATTGGCTTTAGTCACAAAAACACAAATAGGTCTAGGAAAGGACTAGGATTGGGAAGGAAGTGACCATGGCCTTAATTAAAGTACAACCACAGCATTTGCCTGCTGTGAAAATACTAAACCACGGAAAACCATCTAGTCCTACAGGGCCGCCGACAGTAGAGTTTGAACACACTATCTTTCGAATGCAAGCTGATAGCTGCGTGACCCAAACCGGGCGGCCACTTCCTCGGTCAAAATAATTTATTCATGGATTTTAACCAATATAAAATACTGATTTGAAGCTACATAGAGCAGAACATTTTAATGTTCTAATTACAATTGAAGACAGGTACTACGCTAATAAGCAAATTCTCGTCTAGGCTTTCAAAATCAGATTAAGCATATACTTTGACAGGACCAGTCTCAAGGGACTTATAAATGCAGAAGCGTTGAACTTGGGGTGGTGGTTTGTCCTCATTAGTATCAGTACGAAATGCATCTTCATACAAATACATGGACCTAAAGCAAGAATGCAGCATTTCGTTTCATTTTCCGGTATTATTACTTTTGTATCAGGAAGCATATTTCCAAAACAGCGATGACCAGGTCTTAAACAACAAGCCACATCGAAGAATTACTTTTTCATTCTCTAGGGATGCGTTATTCATGGAGACAGTACTTCTGATTCCTACTGAGTCCTTGTGTCAAATTCTTGCCTGAATAGGAAAAAGTTACAGGACGAACCGTTTAACGATCGTCCAAAAATAATACCGTCCGTGATCGACCAGTTGATCAAGCCTAAAATATACTAATAGGCATGGTGACCTATATTCTATAATCCAGGAATCAAATATGATCCGCCCGCAGGGAAGATAACATGCCATCATAAAAATAAATCTGGTTGTGGTTGATACAGAAAATTAATTGAGGGGAATGAAGTAAACACGAATAAAGAAGGAAACAGAAAATGCATACTTTGATGTAACTTCAGCAAGTGTATACAGTGAGTTACACACACTGTCACACTACGCATAGGGCTTCGGTGACAACTCTTTTTCACTTCTCCACGCTCTTTTTTCGGCTGGGTGGCGCTCGTCTCTGCTCAGTCGGCCCAAGAACAATCAAACGGGCAGACGCCAAGTTGGCTGTCGCCTCCCCTCACCACTATGTACTCTTGCCTCATCCAGGGCGTGGACGCATCTTATTCTCCGACTTCCATCCGCGACGAAATTCGCCGCACTGGAACGCATGTGGACGCAGTTCTTCGCCTCCAGGATGGCCTCTCCGGACAACCTTCTCCGGATGTCGTCGCCTTCTTCCGCTTTCCAGGACCACCGCTCGGCATCATTGAACATGGCATAAGACTCTATGATGCAGACTACACCGCAGTCGCTACACCGGAGCATCTCCTTCAGCAAATGCTTTCGATTCCTGACTTCCCCATCTCTCCTACCATACCTCCCATCGTTACTCACTCCACCCCCACCTTTACTACTACTACCACCACCACCGTCACCACTTCTGTCCATTCTGCTCCGTCTACTTCCACCTGCACTGTTTCGTCCTGTCACCCCTCTTCTATCATGTCTGCCCCCGTTCCCTCCCTCCCTGCTCACTCCCAGGCGCCTTCTGTTCCTCTCCATGATGCCACTGTCGCAGCTCCGCCACTCTCCCCCACCACTGCAGCCTCCTCCGTACCAGCTCCAGACCGGCCTTCGTCATCGAGTTGTGTCATCCGTGGCCTGGACCCGGCACTCACCGAGCGTGATATCCTGGCTGACCTGACATCCGCCGGCGTTCCAGCCCGTCGAGCGCTTCGCATCTATAACTCCAGCGGCCCGACCTTCATGGTTCGTCTCCAAGTCTCCTCACCGGCCGACGTCGACCGCCTCATCACCACCGGCGTCCGATTTCGCGGACGTACGTATCGAGTGGAGCCCTCTCGCTCCCCACCCCGCCCCGCTCGTTCCCCTCCTCTTACCACTTCTCCTAGCCCACCGTCCGCCCCGCCACCCCCGCCGCCGCCGCACGAGGACCCCTTACCCGCTCCGCAACCTCCCTTCTTCCTCCCACCCCTCCCGACACTGGACCTCCTCCGCCTTCTTGCCACCTCCCTTACCAACATTACCACCTCCCTTTCCTACATTCTCTCTCAATACTACACCCCCCCTTACACCCAATTTCTCCCCACTCCGTATATGTAATATGATTATGTACTTGCCTGTCAATTAATTGCAGTTCGTAGGGGTTTGTTATCCTCTTCTGTACCTATCCGTATAACAGTGTATCCTCATTCGTTCTTCTCCTATTTTTCCCTTAAGTATGTCTATACGTACCACTAAATATATTGGCTTGTCTTTCATACATGTATATTGTACACGGCCTAAGAGCTACTTTGTATAGCTGATGGCCCGCCTACCATAGGGTAGGAATGAAATAACCTTGTGAAAAAAAAAAAAAAAAAGTGAGTTACGTACGGTGGCATATCCAATCATTAGAGAAAAGATGGGCAAACGTTGGTTCACGATTACGTCCAGATGTATTCATGAGTCTCGAAGCACTATCTGTCTGGAAATCTCCACAGCTGACCCCATCACTAGTGGTGCTAACAGTGGAATAGGGTTACCCACTAAACGGCCGCTTGAAAACCATCAGAAACGAATATCCACCCCACCACCCACCTCCCACCACCCACCTCCCACCTGCACCTCCCACCTGCACCTCCCACCTGCACGTCCCTAATCTTTGTTGAGTAATGAAAATACTACATAAAATGGAAAATTATGTACAGTATATAATTTCAATTCAAAGTTTAAGGGATTCGATATATATTTCAAGCTGAAATATAATAGTCAGTGATCACTGATCTCTTTTCCCTACACTTCGATAGAAAGTACAGAGGAAGATAAAGTTGGCTATGTTTTCACAGTCCCTTGTTTACCTTCTTATCTTACTACTTTTCCCACACCTGTGGGGTCGCGGGTACAAACTGTATCGCACATGTGCATCTGGCCCTCATTTAAGGCCAACCCTACGTAGAGGGATGTAATCACTATTGAGCGTTTCTGTGGCGGTTGGTAGTATCCACAAGATGACGTGTCATCAGCAAATGTATTCACCGAAAGGTAATTTAGTGTGGCTATTTCTTTTCATTTTTACTGTTATGGTTTTATGGCAGGTAGGACATGGCTAGAACTGAGAAAGAAGTGGCCGTGGCCGTAATTAAGGTAATTTCTGGTGTTAACACGGGAAACCACGGAAGCCCATCTTCAGGGCTACTAACAGAAAGGTTCGAACCAACCATCCCCCGAATACAAGCTAATAGCGACTCGGATCAAACTGCGCAATCAACTTGCCCAGTGTTGCTGTTTCAGCCGGATGCAGCCATTGCAAGGCAGACATTCCTTGAGGGTGGCCGGCGTCTGCCGTGTATGGGAAACTGCGTGTTTTCGTGGTGGAGGATAATATTGTGTGATAGTTACAACAAAAAAATCCAGTCCCGGAGACATTGATAGTGTAAGATTAACATCCCTTGATCTTGATGGGAATCGAACTCTGGATCTGAGAGGCCAGATACCACTTAGCCATGGAGCTGGACCATTGAACGATTAATCATTATTTAAGCTCAATCTTTAAAAATGTCGCAGGCGAATTATAATAGAGCCAAGGTCTTATCTCCACGGCACAATAGGCAGTCACGTCGAACTCACGAGTGCCAGGTACGGATGTCCTCCAGAGCGACAGGTGTTCGCAGGAAAAGTAGCGCATGCGTAGGCGCATCGTCGCGGTCAAACCACGAGCTACACTGCACCCTGCTAGCACCACTTGGAACCCGACCAATCGATGCCTGCGTTATCAATGTTGTATGTCGTGACGTCACGGGAGTAAACTTCTCAGATGTACAGAACAGAACGGTCTCCTCTTTTACTGTGGTCAATTTGGAACTTAGAGGGATCAGTTTTCGAAAGACCCTTTAGGGTATTCTGTACATTATTTATTTTTCGTCTGGATGGTAATGTTTCAATGAATAATTAAACGAAACGATTTGCCTCTGTAAATTATGTTAGGCCGGGCTGAGCGGCTCAGACGGTTGAGGCGCTGACTTTCCGAACCCAACTTGGCAGATTCGATCCCCGCTCATTCCGGTAGTATTTGAAGTTACTCAAGTACGTAGGCCTCGTGTTGGTAGATTTACTGGCACTTAAAATAACTCCTGTGGGGAAAAATTACGGCAGCTCAGCGTCTCCGAAAACAGCCAAAAGTAGTTAATGGGACGAAAAACAATAACATTATAATTATTATAAGATATGGGTTGCAGCATCGAAGCTCGGCTAGATCTACTGAAGCGATAAGAATCCCTTTTCAGGGTAAAACTCCGCCACTTCTGTTTTTTCTTTAATACGATGCAATTAAAGCGACACTACTCATTATTATTATTATTATTATTATTATTATTATTATTATTATTATTATTATTATTATTATTATTATTATTATTATTATTTACGCTAATAAGCTGAGTAGGACTACGCTTAGAGGCGTGCCTTTGTCTTCATTTCTGCCCATATTTTATTCATTATTTTACTGTGGACTTCCTTTCTGTCTTCAGACCAGATTGTTCCAATCTTCTTCTTTGGTCTTTCCTCTTAGTCAGCTTGCCATTTGTGATCTTTTGGATCTGAAGATTACCCTGTTTTGGACGTCTGCTGGTGTAATCCCTGCCTTTTCAAATCGGTTTCGTTTCGCCAATCCATTGCACTTTGTCTGTTTTGGCTTTACTCCTGTTTTCATAGAGCTCCACCCTCTGTTTGGTAAGTCTGTCTGGATGCATTATTTTAGAATGTCCATAGAATCTTAGCCTGCTTTCTCTAATGTAACTTTGAATATTTGTGTATTATTTGATTTCCTGTCTGCCTCAATGTCGGTATTTTTCGTTGGTGAGTTTTGTGCCTAAACATTTTCTTACTATTTTGCGATCCTAATTACTCAATGTTTTCAATGTCTGCTTCCCTGTTCAAAATTTGCGTTTTTTGATCCATAAAGACATTCTGATTTAATGGCAGTATTTTAATGTCTTAGTTTTTTGTTTGGAGGTACACTTTTTGATATAGATATCTTGATGATGATAATTGTTGCTTAAAGGGGCCTAACAGCTAGGTCAACGGCCCCATATATTTCTTTTGGCATCTGATTTCACAGGCTTTTGTTTCGATTCAAAGTTCTTGACTTGTTCAACCAAGATACTTATATTGGGAAACTCCCTCAATTTTTCCATGTTTTGTCTCCATGAATGTTGGTGCTCGTTTATTGCAGGTCATGTATTCTGTCTTTTCAAAAGATGCCTGAAGGCTGACTTCTTACGCAATTTCTTACAAGAGTTCAATCTGATTTTGGGCTGTTAAAATGTCTCTTGGGTTTAAGACAGCTAGGTCGTCCGTAAATGATACGCAATCTATCGCTAGTTTTCTTCTGCCTAAAGTGATTGGTTGGTGAATTTTGAGTACCAATTTCTGTTTGCGCAATTCTGAATCACATTTTCAAGGACGCAGTTGAAGAGAAAATCTGAGAGTCCATGTAGAAATGAAATTTTGATACTTCATTTTTCGTAACGTCTCCCGTTCCTATGGCATCTAGCTGTAGAAGTACGACATGGGTTAAAATGGCTCTCATGGTTGATGTTATAATTTTCAATCACTCACCACTGATCTGCATTTAGGGTACTCGCCCAGGTGGCAGATTCCCTGTAAGTTATTTACTTAGTCTTAAATAATTTCAACGAAGTAGGAAGTTTATCGTATATCTCCCTTCATAAATTATTCCAAGTCATTTTTGCTGTTCTTTTGCATTTTATGTCAAACGTGTAGAGGGATTTTGAGGGCCTGCAACTTTTTAATGAGCTTTGTGCACAAATACTACGAAATCCTTAAAGTTCGTCGCAAAAGTACGTCTAAATTTCTCGAAAGTGTGTATTGTATCTTGTAATTCTGGTAACTGACTTTCTCCAGAATTGTTTTCTCTTGACATTTCGGATTTTGCAAAAATGTTATATTTTGCAATTTGAGCGGTTGTTTTTATTTTCCTGTATGAAATATGTGTGCATCTTGGACACAAGGGTGGGGAGTCCACGAGCGGTGGGGTAGCATATACCATATTCTGAACAGATCTGTACACCTGTTGATAAAATCACGTCATTGTTAGTTGCTTTTACTGTGCCAATGTTTAAACTTTCCGTCATCAACGGAAAAACTCTGAGAAGTTATGTGGGCTCGTGCTAAATGTATTTTAATCCCACGTGCAGTAAATGGCAACTCACATGACATATTATTATTATTATTATTATTATTATTATTACATAATATATTCCAGAGTAGGGAATTGCGTATTTCAGTATCCAGCTTACAAGTCCCTTCGTTCCAGGGCACCTCCCTGATCCTTTGTTCTCAGCCCTGCAGCGTCTTCTGCTTTCACCCGTCTTGGCGTAAAATAACTAAGTGTAGAATCTAACTATCGTTTGCTAGATTTCCCGCTGCTTCATGTACCCCAGCAGCGGACTCGTTAGCGGATTGCTTTGTAATCTTTAGTCAATCGAGCGAATTCTTCATCTAAGCATACAGACTCGTACACGCACAGTCACTCAATTTTTTTCATCGCTAAGACTTTAACACCGTTTCCCGTATTTATCATAACGTAGGCCTACTCCGACATTTCTTCCAACTTCCTTCTTTGACCGATTAAAGCCCACTGTACTATTTTGAAAAGAGTGCCTTAATCCTATTTCTAAATTAATGTGAAAGGCCCGATTTTTAGTAACCATTTCGCCGAATGGTATAAAATCGGATGTTTTGATGTTATTTTGCCTATAAATGTCTTCATTTATCAGTCGTAAAGTATGAGCGATGCTAGTAATGCCATTCCTTACGCAGCTAGTTCCGGTTATGAATGGTGTGAAAATATAGCTCATAGGGTTTGTTGGTGCATGCATATCAGTGGCCTTGGCAGACTGAAATGTAGTAACAAATTCTATCTCAGAGAAGAAAGCAAGGGGGGAGACACCACTCCTCATTTCCCTGATATGCCTCTTCGATGACGCCTAGGACATCTCGAACAGCTGACGGCACAATTTCCAATCTATTCATCAGAGATTCATCTATACTCCGATGCCTTTGCAAAATCCCGGCACATTTTTCAAACTTTATACGCAGCACTAATTCTGTACTTTTTTCAGGTGTACTTTGTAATATTTTGTCATTTTTATCATAAAAAATTCATAAGAAAATATTTCTGAACAATAGTGTCCTATAAAGAAACATTCTACTGCTTACAGAAACATATATACTGTACACTGAGTGGCCAAACGTCATAGGAAGTCACTGAATGTGATGTTAATAACAAGTTGCTGCTCCGCGGTCCCTCAAAACGGCATCAATACGGCGAAGCATCGACTCGACAAG
Organism: Anabrus simplex; assembly: GCF_040414725.1. Classification (NCBI taxonomy): domain Eukaryota; kingdom Metazoa; phylum Arthropoda; class Insecta; order Orthoptera; family Tettigoniidae; genus Anabrus; species Anabrus simplex. The sequence continues at coordinate 189,217,806 of NC_090271.1, read as the reverse complement.
GTGTTGGTATCGTTCTGGAAGGATATGGACTCACGCATCTTGAACTGCTACCAACAATTGGTGTTGTGTAGTTGGTGCGGTGTTCATGGAGCGTACACCAGCATCGACAGTATCCTATAAATGCTCGATTGGATTAAGATCAGGGGATTTGGAGGGCCAGTCCATGGTCGCAACTTCACTGCAGTGCTCCTCCAACCACCTACGTGCAACCACAGAGCGGTGCCATGGCGCATTGTCCTGTTGAAACATGGCAGCTACATTAGGGGACTCTACGGTCAGAAAGGGAATGTAGATGGTCATGAAGAATGTCCACCTAATGTGCACCTGTCAGCGCTCCCTGCAGCCGGACAGAGGGGCCTAATTGTGGCCATGAGAACGCCACCCAGACAAGAACTGAGTCTCCTCCCGCCTGGACACAACCTTGTTGATACACAAGATCCATAACTTCATGAGGCATATGCCACACTCTCGCGCGCCCATCAGCTCGATACAGCTGGAACCGGGATTCATCTGACCATACCACTCGCCGCCACTGTTTCATGGTCCACTGCCGATGTTCGCGTGCCCATGCACGTCGTTGAGCTCTGTGTCGAGGTGTCAGCGAAGGGACACGAGTTGGTCGTCGGCTGGTGAAGCCTATGCAGTTCAGTTACCTCTTTACAGTCCCGGACTCCCAAAATTCAACTGGGTCGTGATCTGACTGACAGTAGCCCGTTGAGCGCCCAGTATGGTTTTGCGGAGGCGACGTAATGTCCGTTCGTTAAATATATGTGGTCTTCCCATGCGGTGGTTTTCGCGGGTGGTAACATTATCTCTGCGATATTGAAGATCCACCTCGGAAACCCGAATTTGCGTGTAATCTCCGCAATGCTATGGCCCATGCGCCGTGCGCCGACGATCATCCCACGTTGAAATTCGGTTGACTCGCGACGTGTTGCCATCTTCACAACACTGGTGTCTGTGACAGATTGCTGAACTACGCCGCAGCTAGCCGCACCGCTCAGGGGTCATACACGACACATTTTCTAATGGTACACCCCCGAGACTTATGGCCACTCAGTGTAGATTACAATGAAAAGAAATCGGTCTTGCATATTGCTACTGTTGAGGTCAAGAGGTTTATTTGATGGAGCCCAAATTACATTATGTTAAGTAATCTTTGTTTTTGACCAGTAGCAGTTGGGTACCGGGCCTCTAGTTAATTCACAGAACATAATTGTGGTACTGAATATATCTTTCCATACAGGGTTGACCGAGCGAACTGGCCTTGCGGTTGGGGGCATTCAGCCGTTAGCTTGCAGTCGGGAGATAGTGCGTTCGAACCTCGCTGCCGGCAGCCCCGAATATGGTTTTCTGTGGTTTCCCATATTCATACTAGGCACCTTAGTTAAGGCCACGGCCACTTCCTTCCCACTCCCAGCTCTTTTCTATCCTATCGTAGCCGTAAGAACTATCTTTGTGCGACGTAAAGCAACTGCGGTAAAGCATTGTCCATCTGAGCCGAAGTTGATGGTGCCAATCTTGGGTTAATTAAGTTGTGTTTGAAGATGCTGGATAAATTTACCGGCAAGTGAGAGAACTACTGAAGGATAATATTCCAACTCTTCGGCGTCTTTGAAAATCATCAAAGTAATTAGTGGGAAAAAAGTCAATATCAGTATTATTCAATGTTTTTCTGATCACTTCCGTAACTCAGATACAATATACACTTAGTGCATCTCTAATACCTGTCAGTCAATTTTACAGCTGATTGCAACTTAAAAGGGGAGATACTATGTCACAACTTGCACGCTGATACACTTGACAAAGAAGTTGTTGATTGCTCGCTCGAAGTTTGAAAGACCTGGGCTTGTTATCTCACTTTACCTGTTGCTCCCAGGAGCTCTCGTCAAGAAAGATGAGAAGAAGGCTGCTCTTACAGAACCTTCATCATAGCACAAACCACGCAGAAAATTAAAAGTGACTGAGCAAGGCTTGGAATGTTACGCGTTGAAAATTAAATGTTAGCATTAAATCCGTTTATATTTATTACTAGCAAGATAACCCGTGCTTCGTTACCGTATTATACTGAAATTTATAATTAAATGCTTAATATTTTGGAAAGTTCACTGTCGGCTGGGCCCATAAAATATATAAGCAGCTTGTACGTCAAACGCTTTGGAGGAATGCTTATTTAATTTCGGATGTAAAACTAATGATCCCATAGAATAAGAATTATTTAAACCCTGTGTTAGTTAACATCTAGGACGCAGAAGCGATCAACCTGCGAAATTGCGATTTGTACGTCAAACAGTATTAGAGGTCTAGAATGCTTTCTTAGATAACTTCTAAGACAAAGAAGACCAACCTGCATATATAATTTGAAGTTCGTACGTTAAAGAGTTTTGGAAGAATGAATATTGTGACATGTTAGAGTCAGCCTCCATCTAAACCACTTATGGAAGAAATATTTAAACTATACGATAATTGACTCTTAGGACATAAAAGAACTACCTCCTTGTAAAATTACAATTTCGTACGTCAAATATTTTGCAGCAATCAACGATTTCGTTTACCCCTTCGTGGTGGAATGTTTGAAAATATCTCCTATTTCACACCTAGGATTTAAAATATATACCACCATTTCAAATTTTATCTTCGAACGTTAAACTGTTTTGGAGGAATGAATATATTTTTAAGGATATTAACCCCCATTTAACTCCCTTAGGGGTTTTTTTTTTCAAACCTAATGTTACTTAATAACTACGGCAAAATTTAAAATTTTTACTTCGTAAGTCAAGCGGTTTCGGAGAAATGAATATTTTTCTCATCAGGCCCCACCTCACCTCCGCCAGTCAAATCCCCTTAGGGCTGTATTGCTTTCAATACGCCTCATTTAGAATCTAAGACACTGAGGGATAATTATCATGTGAAATTCCAACCTTGTATGTCAAGCGGGTTTTCATTAAGTACTCACCCCCCACCCCACCCTAGCCTAAGGTTGCGTTATTTTAAGGCCACTTCTTATTTAAAATCTAAGACATGTAGGAGGAACCATCACGTGAAATTTCAATGTCGTATGTCTAACGGTTTCTGACCAAGACAGTTCTATGTGATTGTGGCGAATTTCAAACAACACAACATTTCTTACGTTGTCCGTTGTGCCCATCCAGTTGTACGATGAGTGGTTTGTCTCAAGCTAATTCTTTTCTCGAAGTGCCTAAGTTTTTGGCGGGAACTGTTTGAAGTCACTTAATGAACACACATTTGTGTATTTGTGTCCATTGCGCGCTTCCTTTTTTTATGGTTTGTGTTTCATATCTTGTACTTCTGACAAGATTAAATAAATACCCGCACTTAACACTTTTGCTCTATTTAACATCTGGTACATGAATGAGTAATCATTGAATGAAATTTGAACTTTGTCCGGTGAACGGTTTCGGAGATTGAATATTCTAATTTTGAGGGTTTTATCCCTGTTTCACCCCCTTAGAGGTGGACTTTTTGAAACCCGGTCGTAACCGTGTTGAAACACCGGATCCCGTGAGATCTACGAAGTTAAGCATTATTGGGCGTGGTCAAGATTTGGACGGGTTGCCACGCACTGTTGGTGGGGATTAAGGGAATGGAAGAGCAGAAAGGAACTGCCCACCCTATCATACGTAAACTCCGGCTCAGGCACAAATCCGCGGAAGTTCGGACCTGCCTTCGGGCAGAATACACCCTTATTTTACCTTACCTTCCTTGGTGAGTGCCTGCACTTTTATAGGGGCCTAGAAGTGAATCCCCAAAATTACATTTTCTTTATGTCCAGTAATTTTGCCTGGGTGTCGATTCGCAATCAGTGGATTCAGTTATTTGATAAAAGTAATCGTTCCTCGGTACTGCACTATAAAAACCCACTGAATTTCATCTACCCCAGTACCTCCTTGTAAACCATGTTTGTCGTATTACCTTTTAGGGCTAAGATTACCAGGCTACCGGCAGAGCTAACTAACTCTGGAACATGTGACACATGTATCACCATGTGAGAAACAGTCCTCTCTCTCTAGTCGATGCCGGCTATTTTCAGTGAAAGACAGTATTGGCAAAAGATGGAAAGAATACCCAGAAGAGTTATATGGTGGACTTTCACTTCACGATAATTTAATAGAAGATGAAGAACAAGTACCGGAAGATGATATAGAAGATCCGATTACAAGGGAAGGATTTGATAGATGGGAAAGCAGATGGTATCGATGATATTCGTGCTGAACTGATTAAGAATGCTAGTGCAGGAATCATGAATGCTCCATCGTGTCTGGCGATGGTTGTATATGATTCTGGAGTTGTTCCTCAGCATTTTATTAAGGGCATTATAGTGCCTAGCACAAATAAAATAGCAACCACCAAATGTGAACTCGGAAAAGACTCGCGCATGCGAAATAAGTACTCGTCGAAATAATCCATGGAAGAATGGAAAGAAAAGTGGAAGCCTTTCCAACAGGAGATCAATTTGTATTTAGAAGAGGTACTGGAATGATAGGAGCAATCCTAGCTTTAAGATAGTTGACTGAGGAGCACATGAGGAAAGGCAGGAGCACGTTTGTAGTGTGGATATTGAAAATGCTTTTGATAATGAAATCTGGGAAGTGATGCTCCGGGAAATGAAAAAAGTGAAGTATAAAGACAAGAGGTTAATATTTAATTTGTATAAAAATTAGAGAGAGCCATAATTAGAAATGGCACTAGTGAGGAGGAGCACAGATAACGAAGGGCGTGAAAAAAGGCTGCTCCCAGTCTCCTAAGATTTTCAATGCATATATTCTATATATACATATATTGTAAAGGAGAGAGAGCAAGTTGGTGTAAAGGTGAATGGTACAAGGATTGCCATGTTAAGGTTTGCAGATGATATTGCGATCATCACAGTTAAGAGATGACTTAGAGAGAAAATACTGATTGAGATAGAAACACTCGTCACCGTCCAGTATGGTCAATAGAATGAAAACAAAAATAAACGTGATGGTTTGTAATGAGCAGGACGGAAATGCGCCCTCGAGAGACAATCTATATAATCATGTTTTGGAAGAAGGGGCATAATTTACTTACTTGGGGAGTAAAATAAATCCAAAAATCGTGTAGGGTCATATGTTGTTGCTAATAACTCTATCGCCAAACACTTGTCGAATTTCCTGCAATGAAACACAGGCTGTATGAACCGTCACCGAGCGCTCTTGAGAAATTAACGCACAAGTACGTTCTCTCCCAGATGATTCCGCAAAAAAGGGTCACAAAATATTGTTCACATTATCTAACACTGTTAATTGTTCCGTCAAAAAGAAAATTGTGCCTCCTATTCTCTCACCGAAAATTACGCGACACACACCTAATTTCCCGTCATGAAGAGGTCCCTTATGGAGCAGATTAGCTTTTCTGGCACTCTAGTATCAACTGTTTTGAGAATTTACCTACCCACGCAAGTGAAACCACACTTCGTATGAGAAGAGAATGAGATTGGGATGAATTTCTCCGTCGTGCACTTAATTCAAAGTCCATTCACTAAACGTAATCTTACACTCAGGATCACCTAGTTTAAGTTCTTGCACTGCAGTAAAGTTATAGAGTTTAAACTTAAGTAACTTCGTAGCCCTTTGTATGGAACCGTAAGACATTTCTTAGGAGAATTATTTTTCAGGCGTTGTCCAATGTCTTCAAAATTGTCTTCTGTAAGCACTGTACATCGCTTTCCTCACTTCTTATAATTAATATTTCTTGTTTCACGAAATTGTTCAACTAATCTATGAGCCGTTCCACGACTTGGAAGTCGAACACCTGGGAATTTCTCTTGAAATAATCTCATAACAACACGAGAAGATTCTGTACGGGCATACGAATCGTAAATAAGCACTCAACATGGAAAGGGATAACTATGCATCATATTATTATTATTATTATTATTATTATTATTATTATTATTATTATTATTATTATTATTATTATTATTATTATTATTATTATTATTTCACAATTTGCTTCACGTCGCACCGACACAGATAGGTCTTATGGCGACGATAGGACAGGAATGGCCCAGCAGTAGGAAGGAAGCGGCCGTGGTCTTGATTAGTGTACAGCCCCGGTGTGAAAATGTGAAACCACGGAAAACCATTTTCAGGGCTGCCGACAGTAGGGTTCGAACCCACTGTCACCCGGATGCAACCTCACAGTTGCGCGACCCAAACTGCACGGCTAACTCGCCCGGTAGGCATATTATTATTATTATTATTATTATTATTATTATTATTATTATTATTATTTGCTTCTATTCTAACTTCACTTTGCACACACATGTTTATCTCACTGAAACACAAAATAAACTGCGTTGTGAGACAAAGTCAGAACCGGTAGTCCCCGCAGGCTTCTCTCCCTCTCGCGCAGCTGTCGACGTAGACACTCCCAGCCACAGCTCCAATTCAATGATAGTTGGATTATCCAATATTATTCCAGCCTCGTTAGAAAAATAAATCAGTGATTTCCGAAAGACTTGTTCTGTCAAGTAATTACAGTTTTCATTTTGCTGATTACTGGTTGAAAGGTATTTGTAATTGGATAAACGAATTCTCAGGTAACTGTAATTCAGCTCTATTACTGTCCGACTCGTCGGCTGAATGGTCAGCGTACTGGCTTTCGGTTCAGATGGTCCCGGGTTCGATTCCCGACCGGGTCGGGGATTTTAACCTTCATCTATTTATTTATTTATATATTTATTAGATACAGCCTATGGAGGGCCATTTTGCAGTAATAATTAATTCCAATGGCCTGGCGGCTGGGTGTTTGTGTGTTCCCCAACATTGCTGCAAATCAAACACCACACATAACACTATCCTCCATCACAATAACACGCCGTTATCTACACATAGCAGATGCCGCCCACCCTCATCGGAGGGTCTACATTATAAGGGCTGCACTCGGCTAGAAATAGCCTCACGAAAGAAGAAAATGTCTATTACTTTGTTCTTGTACTTTTCCTATCACTTATCAATCAGTATTTGGGCTGCCGCCGCCACTGAGTGAAACACTCGTACAATAGCAGATTGCTTCACTTGTACTAAAAAATTTAAAACGTGTTATTTCAAAACCTGGAAATTCATACTGATAGCAAGTCTTAGTCAATCCAGAGCGTTTGCGACCAGATCACACTATCCACCTACTCTATTGTTTCAGCATTTGCCTGGTGTGAAAATGGGAAACCACGGAAAACCATCTTCAGGACTGCCGACAGTGGGGTTCGAACCTACTATCTCCCGAAGGAGTTTAAACCAGAAGCATTTCTAACAAGGCGGCATTTCCTACTCGCCACCACCGATTTCGCTCAAATTTATAGAGCATGCAGGGCTTGGCTAGAAAGGAAAGTACCCGAAGTGGGAACTCCAGATGGCAGGTTCGAACCCCACTGTCGGCAGCCCTGAAAATGGTTTTCCGTGGTTTCCCATTTTCACACCAGGCAAATGCCGGATCTGTACCTTAATTAAGGCCATGGCCGCTTCCTTCCCAATTCTAGCCCTTCCCTGTCCCATCGTCGCCATAAGACCTATGTGTCGGTGCGACGTAAAGCAACTAGCTAATAATAAAAATGGTTTAAACTCCGATTTCGAGCACTGCATGAAACAATAGAGTAGGTGGATAGTGTGATCTGCCCCCTTGTAAGCCACGGTGTGACTAAATCATCATCATCATCATCTGTTTACCCTCCAGGTTCGGTTTTTCCCTTGGACTTAGCGAGGGATCCCACCTCTACCGCCTCAAGGGCAGTGTCCGGGAGCTTCAGACTCTTGGTCGGGGGATACAACTGGGGAGTATGACCAGTACCTCGCCCAGGCGGCCTCACCTGCTATGCTGAACAGGGGCCTTGTGGAGGGATGGGAAGATTGGAAGGGATAGGCAAGGAAGAGGGAAGGAAGCGGCCGTGGCCTTAAGTTAGGTACCATCCCGGCATTCGCCTGGAGGAGAAGTGGGAAACCACGGAAAACCACTTCCAGAATGGCTGTGGTGGGAATCGAACCCACCTCTACTCAGTTGACCTCCCGAGGCTGAGTGGACCCCGTTCCAGCCCTCGTACCACTTTTCAAATTTCGTGGCAGAGCCGGGAATCGAACCCGGTTCTCCGGGGGTGGCAGCTAATCACGCTAACCACTACACCACAGAGGCGGACGGTGTGACTAATTAACAATTTTATAAACGCTGCCTTCTACCCAAATTTCAACCACGATCAAAATTGCTTAGCTTCCGAAATGTCGGTGTCCCACGTAGCTATATAGAAATACAACCCTACCTTGGACCCATGACGATGAACTGTTCTACTCTCCCATATGTATGCTGCCATCATTGTCGTGATGTACAGTACACGTAACGGTGACTTCATAATGGCTCATAATTGGTAATATTAACAGTCATTCCGTATCAGTGAGATGAGAGAATACACTGCCACACGCAATGGGCTTCGCTCTGAATTCAATGAATCAATTACGCCCTCTGTAGTGTCGCGTTACAGTCAACCTTCACGCCGTATATCATTTATACAATCCACCCACGATCTTCACAGCCTAACTAAAGGTTACAGAGGACATTGATTATGTCTAGCGAAAACGTTTCTGATGCGTTGTATTTTAATGGGGGATTCATCAATGTTTCAGAAATTACTGGGTTGCAGTCCTGACATGTTTCAGTAAAATTTATTCGCCGTTTAGTGTTCAATCAACTCCACTTGGTCCGATGAAGATCCTGCGCCATTATATTAGACCTCAGTTTCCTTCGAAAATGAAAGCGTAAGGACCTAAATCCTTATACACGAGTTACTGTTCAGTGTCCCCCAAAAGGTACATTCAATCTCGTTGTTGGGAACAGTGTCTGGCCTCTCCTTATAAATACAATATTTCAATGAATCTATCGTTCAATTTGCTGGATTCATAGCTCGTTCGACAAAGCAAACAAAGTCATTTTCTTTATCTTATAATGACATTCAGCTTTCCTTCAAACCTGTAATTGGCACACACGTGGTTCAGAAAGGAGTGTATTTTCATTTTCCTTCCATTTCTTCTCTGAGAGACTGGCAGCCCCAAAAGCAGGGTCCTTCTGTTCAGTTGAGCTTCAGACGCCGTTGTAGTTTGATTAGCGTATTTCTTGGTGTCGTAAATAATTGTCGCAGGGTTGTAGATTCTCTGTATCCATCTGTATCTCGAATGTATATCATGTTTGTTCGTAAATAAATATGTAATAATAATAATAATAATAATAATAATAATGTTATTTGTTTTACGTCCCACTAACTACTTTTACGGTCTTCGGAGACGCCGAGGTGCCGGAATTTAGTCCCGCAGGAGTTCTTTTACGTGCCAGTAAATCTACCGACACGAGGCTGTCGTATTTGAGCACCTTCAAATACCACCGGACTGAGCCAGGATCGAACCTGCCAAGTTGGGGTTAGAAGGCCAGCGCCTTAACCGTCTGAGCCACTCAGCCCGGCGTAAATAAATATAGCTCTCTTTGTAAGTTATGGCGAAAAGTATTGAAGACGGAAAATTATATAACACTTCAGTGATACATTAAGTTATACTGAGGACCTTAGCGCATCAAAAATGTGAACAAAAACAGCAAGTGAAGCCAAATGTATAACAAAAGTAAGGTATTTATATGTAGTAAACATGCTTATGCAACGCGTTCAAATGCTATGAAGAAAAGGCTACTTTAATTGTTAGTAGAAGATAAAATATATTTACAGGTATTTTATGCCTTATAGATTACTCTCAATAAATATCTTTATTGCATCCAATAGCCATGCAATCAGTTGGCACGAATTAAGTTTTTTACGATAGGGAGTTTCATGCACAATATGCGTATCCTCGCTCATAGGGTCCAATCAAGTGGGTTGCTTGAATTAGCATAAATAGGGGCTCTTGTTCATGTCAGTAGCCGGAATTACTCCATGTCAGAACTCTCCCTTAGGCAACTGAACTGTTTCTTCATGGCCATTTCTTCCGAAATCTTCAGTATATTCATACACCGCAGCATTGCGATGAATTCGACTTCCACCTACTGTAAACTCTCGACAGACATGTTCTTATCTCGCACGTTTTATTCCGTCTCGTCAAATATATCGGCATGATACGCTACCCATTTGAATTATTGTACGACTATTGTTCATCGTCTGCTCTCCCGGTGGCGGTTCTTGTACTAACGTTAATATTGAAGCATACTTATGAACATAATTCACTTAGAGGTGTTAGCCGGCTGTTACCCACTTCAACGTGGTATCCATCACACGGTTATGCAGATTACATTTGGGTCATGGACACTTTTCCTCACGCTAAGTTTTTGGTGAAGACTCCAAACTGTGTCGCGGTGTTTCGTAGTTTAATTTTTAATTTCGTGTGGCTATTTTTAGTCGAGTGCAGCTCTTGTAAGGCAGATCCTCCGATGAGGGTGGGCGGCATCTGCCACGTGCAGGTAACTGCGTATTATAGTGGTGAAGGATAGTGTTATGTGTGGTGTGTGAGTTGCAGGGATGTTGGGGACAGCACAAACACCCAGCCCCCGGGCCTTTGGAATCAACCAATGAAGGTTAAAATCCCCGACCCGGCCGGGACCCTCTGAACAAAGGGCCAGTACGCTGACCATTCAGCCAACGAGCCGGACGTTTCGTAGTTAATATCTTGAGTCCTTCCATTCCACTGTTATTTAACGTCGTTGCAATAGGCGTAACCAAATAAATTGCTATAGAGGACGTCTCAATTAATCTTAGTATATTCTGAAGATATTACTCTGGTATAAACATCTGGAGAGAAACTACAGGAAGCGATCGAAAAACTTGTCAACTGTCCAGGTATGAGTAACATGAAACTTAACTCGCAGAGGTCTGTTCTGATTCTGAAACGGAAAGAACTACCCGAAATCCTCAATACAATCTACCATTTCATTTATTGACCACTGAATATAGCAGGCTTTCGCCCAGATACACGTTCACCATATCCATAAAAAAAACAAATATACTATTCCTCTTACCCCCTCCTACTAAATATGATTCCTAACTTACATCTAACCCAATATACAGTATATAGAACTGATAAAAAAGAGAATTGATTCGCTCCTTATCGGAGACCTTGGCAGAACGGCAACATGAATATATATATAATGCCTTTCGGCGAGGAAAAAAAAAATAAAAAACATTAAAATAAATAAAACATGTCGGCACTCTAGGGGGTACATGACCTGCCCCCATCCTTAGTGTCAGCAACACTTGTCCATTCACTTCCTCCTCACACTCAGACATCTTAGCGAGCAGGCACTGTCCTTGAACCCTGTTCAATATGGTTGGACCTGTCTGCTTGCTCTTAAAAATCCTCTATTGTTCCATTCCGCTGCACACACATGACTTCTATAGTTTGCTGAGTTATACACTACTTCCTACTCGAAGTCTCCTAAACCCTGACTCATTATTTACGAGCAGCATTGACCAGTTCCTTCTTCTATTTTGCCCACACATAATTTTTTTCAGCACATAAGTATTTATTTAAATTACCAGTCCTGGTCCATTCCTTCACTACCCATTTAGTCATTTTGCGTCCATCCCCCTGCTTAAGAATGGCTTGCTCCTCTGGATTCAACAATTTATTTCTCACTTTCTCTAGAGCAACACATTCTTTCACCAAGTGCAGGTCATTTGACACTTTCTCGCATAATAAACACCGTGACTTATCAGCCCTTCTTGTCCATCCCTTATTTTTATGCCAGCCCCAATAACCACCATACCATTCCTCTTCTCTCTGCACTGTTTACATTGGTGATGCTTATTCTTGCTTCTTTGGCGATTTCATTCTACAGGCTAAGGGAACACCTCTTCCTACATTCCTCTATCAAACGCTGCCTTTGAATGTCATTAATTCTCCCTACTATCTCTCTCAATCTACATCTCTCTTTCCCGTGCCACACTGTCTTCCAGATATACCCCATACCAATCCTATTCAAGCACTCTTTAACCTTCGTAAGCCAACACTCCTTATACATATGTTTGAACTGTTGGAGATACTCTGCTTGTAAAACAACAACCCCTTCTCCTATTTTGAGTCTCATCCAATATTTTAGCACTCTTTTGACGCAATCAGCTTCGATACACTCCCCACACATTAGTAATGCCCCGGCATTAGCCGTTCATTGGGGTAATTGCATTATTATTTTACTGAATCTGGATATAATCTGTTTCAACATCTCTTTCTTGTCCTCTGAACCTCATAGTTCCGCCCCGTACAGTACTCTGCCTAGCACCAGCGTTTTAAAAACCAGTCTCTGCAAGCTGTAATTTATACCAGGGAATTCAATACAATCTACCAGAATATCAAACTTAAGAGGGTAAATATTTATGCTGTAAGTACCTGGGGGTGATCCTACGATTAACTGGGAAACGTTTTGGCAAACATGTCACGGTTGGTGGCAATGCAGCAATCACAGCCATAAATGGCATTAAGCAGCTTAAAAATCTTTCAATACAGACAGTTAGTTTGTTTCATATCAAGATCTCTCTGATAGATTACTATAGCAAGCGGTACAAAAAGGATACTTTTATTATTTACAGTTTCTTGTGTTGTACCTATTTATGGACCTCAGATAATCTGTGACTTACAAGAAGAGTGTAATTATTTCATTTTATTTATTTTATATAATAACTGAGAGCATTTTATTCTTCTCACATATTATTACTTAAAATGGCAAAATTACTGTATAGAAAACGGGAAATTTCGAAGGGCATTTTTAATGTGTCATTCATTAATGAAGGCTAATCAGTTTTCGAAATGTGTATACTAATTTATAGTCAGGAATATGTTTAAATAACATTGTGCTAAAATAACTAAGTTCAGCGAATTTCTTAAACGGAAGTGACTTATGTTATTTCCATCATTCTGCAGTTTGTGGGGGAAATTTCCAAACGAGTCCCTTATGCCCATATGCCTTAAGTGTATTTTCTCATGTCTAGTTGTTATGGCCGGACTGAGTGGCTCAAACGGTTGAGGTGCTGGCCTTCTGACCCCAGTCTGACAGGTTCGATCCTGGCTCAGTCCGGTGGTATTTAAAGGTGTTCAAATACGTCAGCCTCTTGTCGGTAGATTTACTGGCACGTAATAGAACTCCTGCGGAACTAAATTCCGGCACGCCGGCGTCTCCGAAAACCGCAAAAGGGCAGTTAGTAGGACGTAAAGCAAATAACATTATTATCATTATTATTATTATTATTATTATTATTATTATTATTATTATTATTATTATTATTTGTTATGGGCTGATACATTCAAACTATAATTGTCTTGAGGAGGAAAATTGTGTTAGGCTTCTTGGTCAAAGTATGGAAAGAGCTCTTGATCTCGAAGTCTGTCTCCTTAAGACAACAGTTATTATGATCATATCGTGTAATAAGTAATCTTAATTTCTCATCAACATTTCTTAAAATTTTTCTTGTGTTTCAGATGCCACTGAGAGAGCTGGGACTGAAGAAGCTGTGGAGCGCCGTACGGTCTGGCCGAGCAGAGACGCCGGGGGCACGGTGCGAAGAGGGGCTGGGGGAGGAGAGCGGAGGTGAGGACCTGGCACCCCCCAGGGGACCCCCAGCATGCTCCCTGCCGCTACTTCAAGTATGGCCCAGTCAGGACTCCCCCCGGGGAGAAGCCGACGGCCAGAGCTTTGTATTCCCGACAGAGGACGTCACTCCGGGCGCCGAACTCATGGCGCAACATGATTCAGGAATTGACTCAGTTCAGGTAAATTAATCCCACGTCATAACAGAGTAATCTCAGCCCTCAGGAATCATACTGTGGTAACCTCTTAAACGTAATAGAGCAGCTGCTGCGAACAATGCCGGAATTCAAAGTATAGCGGTGTATAAAAGCAGGTATAAAACTAAAAATAGACGAAAACATCTAGATGCAGGGAACCTGGAAATATAAAAAGATCAAACGGGGCTGTGTTGGGATCACGACGGCAACTTTTGACGTAGAAGACGCACTGTGGGACAGGTAATGGAAACTCGTCCCTGTATGCTTGACACTTTCTTGCTGACATTTAATTTCTTCATTCTAAACAAACCTATACATCTTCAAGACCACGAGTTCTACCCCAGTAATAGTAGATGTGCTCGGTTGGGGCTCCAGTAGCAGAACGACGCTCGGGCCCCTTAGTTTTGAGGCTCACTGGATAGACCTTTCGAGGCTCGACTTTTACGAATTAAAACAAACCACTCTGTTCACTTGAATACGTTTCAGATTATTTTGAAGCCATTTACTGCCCTTATGTCGCATCGTTTTGCGAAAATACTTTTCCTCACTTCTTCGCACCATTATTTTCTCAAATATTCACTACATGATTTTGTTTTTCTGTTCACTTATAAAAGTTACTGAGACATGTCAAACGAGAGTTCACACGTAGTGCTACCTCGCCGGGGTCCGGAGCTACGCTAGCTGTTAGCCGCATGGCTTCGTAATTCGAGTACCTCAAGATGGCGGCACCCCTGCATCAGCGGCTGTCGTCATACCGAGGCATAACTCTCGTTGTTAACCTTAGAAAAACTGAAAATTTCCAGAACTCTCCGAGTGTGCCGAGCTGAACATGATCCGAACTTAGAGTTCAACAGCAAAATAGCGTAAGCACGAGAAATAATTTTCGCTAAGTGCTAAATATCTTTAAAGCAATAATCCATAGTTTTCGTGGGCATAAAAAGCTGCTGAAAATCGATATGAATGTTTAACATAAAATTTCAAAATACAAATGTTGAAAGAAATGTTCGATTGAGGAGTTCAGGATACATGGCATTGATCATTAAGGTTTCCCATTCGTAGCAGTAGCCGAAGGGGTCTGCTACATGTAGTGTATACTGTAATAAAAAATTAATTTAGATTGATGGGCGTAGTTTTTCCGGGACAATAAACATGAGGAATAACTGAAATTATCTGGGTACATAGTATAAAGTACATTGAAAGGATTTGCTGAGGATAAAACGTATATTGACTCGTGAAGTAAGAAAAATGTTCACTAAATAAGTATTATTTTCAGATCATAAATTAAGTTCCCAGAAGGAAACAATAATTCAAGTTCATCGATTGCATTTTCAATCGTGTAATTACCAGTGTTTCGACGCAGTGTATCAATGGGCTCATCAGCTGGATTGTCACACTTTTCCGAGACGCTGGAGACTAGTGTGCCATTCAGACACCACAGTAAGCCGCGATGCACTTAGGGAAGAACGTACTCCCACTTATGCCTGCCGTTGTCCTTTATATCATTTATATATATTTTTGTAATATAAATGCCAAAGATAAGAATGTTATTCCTGAACTTTGCTCCGTGTCCTCAGAGGAGGACTGCGACTGTTCTCATTTATGTTCGTTGTCATAACATAAAAGGAGAAGGTATTTTCACGGCTTATTTCTACGAAATGTCCCAAACTTTGGCCCGGGAAGACTTGGGAGTAAGGAGGCGAGCTGCTCCACCAAACGGTATGTTTCGACCTGTCAGCGGAGAGAGGGCTTGGTATGACAGAAGTAGACGAATACACTTGAGTGGAAAGTTAAAAATATGAAGATAAAGTTGGAATTCAATAGGATAAATTATGGCAAATATTACAGTATATGGGAAGAGGAGGTAGGGATTGGAATAATTTACCAATGGAGACGTTCGATAAATTTTGAAATTCTTTGAAGTCATTTAAGAAAAACTAGATAAACAACTGATAAGGAATCTACCACTTGGGCGGCAGCCCTAAATTCAGATTTGTGGCGATTTGTGTTGGTAGGTTGGTTGGTCTATGACACGAAAAAACCAAAATAATTTTATACTTACTAATACCGGCCATGAAAGAATCAACTAAATATGCTACGTTATTTTCCGGCCATCACTGCGTTCCCGTTCACAGACTACTGTAAGGATTTATAATTTAGCTTTTGATACGAAACTATTTTCAATATACCAGTAGCGTGCGGTGAACACATTCATTACCCGAGCTGCAAAAATTATAAGTACAAAAAAAGCAATCACAGCTCCACCACACCCTCTAAGCCCTACATTATTATTTTATAAACTCACTCAATAACTAAGTGGAAATGTTACAAGCAAACATGTAACCGCTATTTCGAGCGTACATAAATAAAAATAATAATAGAAATAGTAAATAACATAATAAAAATAATAATAAGGTAATACCAGTAGTAAATAATATGAATAAGGAGGTAGAAATATGACGCAGTGGCGAAGAATTCATATAAACCAAATACAGGGAACACTTACAGGCCTAAAAATGACAACTAAGACAGGATAGTGGAACGTGCGGGAAGCCGTTATCGAGGTACATGGAACGTATGACGTTATGGGGGAGAAAAGACTTACAAGAAACATCCTCTAGCTCAACTATATTAAAAATGACAAGAACGTTTTACAAAATACAGTTCCACGACACGGAAACAAGACATACTTAAGTAACTTAACATAAAACTTGATTTAACAATGAAGGTGATGCTACATTAAAGGTATAGTTTAAAGCGAAAGTATTTAATGGATGAAAGAATTGAAAGTACGGCAATTAGAACCTAGGATAAACTCGGACTCATCAAATTAAACTTTTAAGATGACATTAAGCGACGAAATAATGAAACACAAAAGGAATTAAACTAAATGAAACGAAACCGGAAAACATTGAGAATAACATTGCAAAAACACTGAAATAACACTTACTTCGGAAAGGCAGGAGTTCCCGAGGGTAGTAGCCCTCGAGCGCGAACGCTCGCGAGGGCGGTCGGATGGAAAATGACGCCGAGCTCACGCATCATTTTTTGAAGCCGGCCACAAGGCCGGAAATGGCCCGATTACAATTATCCAATAAGATCAAACTTACCCTAGATTCCTGGACCTTTTTGCCAATAGGAAATCTCGTGACCATATATGGTAATTTTCACATCGTTAGCAATTGCACAAGTTCTGGAACATTACGATTACAACACCAAAATTTCATCATAGGAAACCACACGTGTGGTACAGGTACAGGATGCTCCAAAATAAATCACCTTACAAATTTTACATCAGATTACATAAAAACTACATTTAAAAAAACCCACTTCAAAACACTTTTGCATGTTGCAATGTTCATACAGTAAAATATTTCTTGCGGTTACATGAAATTCCAGTAGAGTCCAGAGCTGAAAAAAAATTTAAATCCTTCAGACAAATAAAAAAAATTAAAATTTACATTTCCAAACACACTGTAGTTTCAGTTCTCCGTCCCACCAATAAGACAATTTAGGTATTAAAGAACTTGTGAAATTATAACTCTCTTGAATAAGAATATTTTAAAGCACATACTCCAACATATTTCCCGGCAGTGATGGCACGATCATAATTTAATTGAGCTACAGCAGATTTTAAACAATATACTTACAGTTTCACCCGCTGACGCTTCGTAATAGTACAGTCAAGAGTCATGGTTTTCGCGGACATATACTGGGACTAAATTTTTCTTTTTTAACTTAAGAAAAGCCTAATCTAAACTGAATGAGCGAACTTTAGCAGGTATTTTACCATCACCGAAGTTTTACAGTTTCACTCTCTTACTGAGCGTAGATACAGCAACGAGAAACGAGGGAAAGTATTCCTCACGACGTGTACCACTATTATATTCAAGAAGAGTACCACAGAGCACGCTAAAACTTCACCTATAATCCAAATCCAAAAGTAAAATAAAATAAATACTTTTAATACAATTGATTTTATAAAATGGCAGTTTTATTAACAAGACTGTGTGCAAGTGGCGCTGTCCTGCTATTTCCTTGTAGCCACTGGTGTGTGGCGCTGAATACTTCGAGTGTTAACTGTAACAAATAGCATGTACCCAAGCTAGCTGCGCTCCACCACCGTCAAATACTGTTATTCTCGAGTGAGGCCAACAGCTATCGCACCGACTCCCCAAGAGCAGGAGGCTTAGGCCTGTTTCACACCTACCCGGCTGCCGGCTAACCAGTAGCCGGCTCCGGCAGGAATGGGGATCCTTTTCACATATACCCGGCAAGAACACGGCAGCAGTTGTGTACACATCGCGGGTTGGAATGGATCGCAATAAATTACTAGCGTTTATGGTCTTGCATAGGCGTTTGAAGAAAAGGAGAAAAAATAGACTGCTAAGGGTGCATCCAGTCAATATGAGAAGAGACGAGGTTGGGGCATTCTTTATACTTTTTAAAGACTTACGAAATGACAGCGACAAATTTTTCAACGATTTTAGGATGAGTTTGCAAACTTTCTGTGACAATTTCTGCCATAAGAACAAATACGTAATACACTATAGAGTGTAAAATCAAGGAAACACAACACTCGAGAAGACTGAATACAGCTGCCGTGCTGGCTGGATATGTAAACTTCCACTGACTCACAGCCCCCACTACCCTCCCAATCTGGTTTTGTTCGCCCGGCAGCCGGCCCGTATAGTGGGGGCTGGCGGCTTCCTACTACATTAGCACGGCAGCCGGGTGCCGTTTATACGGCAATTATTTTACCGGGCAAGTGTGAAACGTCTCGTACACTTCTCGCCCTGACAACCGTGTACCCGGCAGCCGTGTAGGTGTGAAACAAGCCTTAAAGACCATGCTCCAACCAAGTGACTTGAATTTCGCTAGGGTAGCACTCGTCCGCGCCGTGCCAGCATGCTGCAGAGATCTGGACTGCGGTAGAGCGAGCGGGTTAACGAGAAAGTTGTACTTAGACGTTTCCAGTTATTTTAACGTTCTAAGGAATAATAAGAAAAAATAAATACAAAATTATTTGCCCCAGCAGCGCTAGGGTGGCTGAGGTTCAGTGCACGCCACTGCATTATACACATTAAAACACCTAAACCGTCCATAATATACACTAAGAAGCATCCTCCTTCCCAAGTTCATAGCATGCTCAGATATTCAGATCTAATAGAGCTTCCGTGGCACCGGCGGCAGCGAGCCCGACTCTCACCGGTGGGTTTCGAGGTTCAAATCCCGGTCACCCCATGTGGGATTTGTGCTGGACAAAGCGTAGGCTGAACAGGTTTCTCTTCGGGTACTCCGGGTTTCCCTGTCATCTATAATTCCAGAAACACTCTATAATATAATTTCATCTGTTAGTCATTAATTATTGCTCCAGAGGAGTGCGACAGGCTTCGGCAGCCGACACAATTCCTATCCTCCCCGGTAGATGGGGGCTTCACTCTTTCCATTCCTTACCCGGTTGAATGACTAGAAACAGGCTGTGGATTTTCATTTTATATCCAGATTTAGCAGAGATACTCAGGAGGTTGATTCACTAGATGCACTATGGATGTCTTTTAGTGTACCCTTAAATGCACGGTTGGAGCATTCAAAGGCTATATGGTCCACCGTGTGCGTACTCTTCTCTACAGTTACAGCTAGGTGAGATCCTCGACCCCCACTTGTGCAGTATGGCTCCACATCCTTCCTGATTGGATCTGATGCCCCTGACATCTGGGTAGTTGTAATCAGGAATGTGACATTGTGGTAGTCCAATTTGCTGTAGTCGCTTGATGTTTGCAGCTTTGGAAAAGTGAACAAGCTCTCCTGTAGATCAAGTGTTGTGCGCCACGATGGTGGTGGAATATATCGCTTAGGATTGTTAGCCGCTGTGGATTTTTCGATTGAATGAATCCTATAGTGAGGCGCATTACTTGAATTGGGTATCGATCACTTTGGTGTGTGCAGTGTTTCAGGAATCGAGTGTTCGATTCCCCGGAAGTACTTGTACACTTCTGTAGTGTATTGTTCCGGGTTTTAATCTTGGCTGCGACACCAGTGAGGTAATTCTTGCAGATTAATGGTCATTCGAGGTTCACTGTTAAATATTTAGGGTTAATGCAGTTCTCGAGAATCTGCCTTCTAAAGGTAATGCGCATCTGAAACAAACGTGTCTGTTCCTTGAGTGAAAGCATGTTACAACCGGTTTTTTTTGGGGGGGGGATAAGATTGGAGGAAATTATCTCTGAAGTACGGTATTCATCAGGTACCTTGAGGTCTGAGGAGAGCGTTGCTTCAGCTTCGCAGAATCGCTGATGCTATGTAAGCAGCGCGATATCAGCGGCATGGCTTCAGACAGGAGTTTCAGTAGAAGTCTGCCATGCCAGGATGTATCGTAGGTAGCTGTCAGATCCATAAACACACCCATATTTGCTATTCTATTTTCAAAGCTACTTTCGATATGAATCCCAACGATGATTGGGATGGAAGAATGGATCATTTTAGGATAAAATGTGAGGTAATCATCTCCAGTTAACTGTGATCGGAAAGAGAAAGACTATTACAGAATGGGAAGAGATGAAAAATACGAGTATTAATATAAAAGGCTCTGTGTGTCTCTTAAACCTAATTCTGCCGGGTTAGAGAAATAACGAGAGTAAACCAGCGTGGATGAAATGAAATGTCGTATGGCTTTTTAGTGCCGGGATATCCCAGACCGGGTTCGGCTCGCCAGGTGCAGGTCTTTCCATTTGACGCCGGTAGGCGACCTGCGCGTCATGATGAGGATGGAATGATGATGAAGACAACACATACACCCAGCCCCCGTGCCAATGGAATTAACCAATTAAGGTTAAAATCCACGACCCGGCCGGTAATCGAACCCGGGACCCTCTGAATCTAAGGCCAGTACGCTGACCGTTCAGCCAACAGGTCGAACTGTACTAATGAACGCGAAGAATCTGGCCCCAATAAGTGGAAGCAACAACAGATTAAGCTAAGGGCCTCGCGGTCGCGGTTACAACTACAATCCAAACAGTTGAGGGCCACTGATTGATGTCCTAAAATAGAAAGTCAAATGCAAGTACAAAAACAAAACAACGCAGACATCATACGTAACCTGACAATTATGTGATCAGGAAAACTAGTAGGTGACGAAGGGAGATTAGACAGGTAATTTCGTAGAAATAAGTATGTTTCGAATAAGTTTGGTGTAAGCAATGACAGTCTCCTCTATTTCTCTGGTGACAACCTCAATGGAAAGCCTGGGGTGGGGGAGGGGGATATTTTCAATTTTCATTCATAACTGTTTTCGTGGAAAAACCATCTAGTACAGTGAGGGGGCGTAATACCTCCGTTACATTGACAGTGACTTGCCAAGGCGTCCGCCCTTCAAATCTGAACCCAATTTTGTCAGTTAATTGAAATATCATGTCTCTACGATGCGAATTTCACGAGAAAAGCTAGAAGTTATTAGGCTGAGGGCATGATATAGACTGTAACGCAGAAACAAGCTTGTCTGCTGTCTTTGATATAGTGAAATAATCAGAAATATTATTATTATTTTTGATCGATCAACTGCAATATTTTGGTCACTTGAGGTGAGACAAGAAGTATCAAGTTTGATATATGCGAGGAATATACAATATCATGTCATATCCTACGTTTTATGTTTTATTTTTATATTTTATTGACTATGCATCGTAACTGGAGAACGTGAAAACGTGATATAACTGTGTCAACCATGATTCGCTAATTCCTTAAATTTAAAACTTTCCTGATTATTAGTTCACCGAGCGAGTTGCTGCGTAGTTTGGGTCACGTAGCTCTCAGCTTGTATTGTAAGATAGTGGGTTCGAACCCCACTGTTGGAAGTCCGTGTTTTCCAATTTTCACACCAGGCAAATGCTGCGGCTGTGCCTTCATTACGGCCACGGACGCTTCCTTCCCGGTCCTAACCATTGCCTATCCCATCGTCGCCCTAAAACCTTCTTGTGCCTGTGCGACGTAAAGCAAATTGCAAAGATGAATAGAATCAGTTTTTGTATTAAATCTTACGCACAAATTGCAAATACTGACTATTGAAGATATGACATCTATTAAACAGCAAGCCAGTACTGGAGTTGAGAGGTAGAATGTGTGCCCCCTCCTTTTAGTTTGGAGAAGCACATTCTGGGAGCAGTCCTATGCTAAGGGAGACGTCTCGTCGTATAGGATGTAGTATCTAATTAGCACTGAGCTAAATACCACTTGAGGTTCACTAAATTAACTCTGTCACCTAAATTGGAACCAAAATTCGTGAGTTTCTCCCGTATGCTGCAGATCACATAAATAACATCTCCCTCTAAAACGTAAGATTTCGGAAAATGCTCAGTCTTACAAATACAGTGTTTCAACATAACATACAAACATCGAAATTCACTCTATGATGTCCTGTAGTCATGGAAAATGAGAACGAAAACTATCCGTAATTTCAGATCACCCTTCTAAATGCTTACCACTCTTTGCAGGTTGCACCAAGATTTGAAAACATTTAGGATGCCAGGTTCTCCGTGATCATTCTCGTCGAAGAGAAAATTGAGGTCAAACTAGTGTGTCCAATAAAATGAGAAAAGTCTTCTACAACACGGACCTCAGTCTTGTTTTAGAAGTTTGACCTTTCAGGTGCTATTTATTTCCGTCACTTTTATACGGAATGTGATCATGGACTCTGAAAACTACTACTACTGCTAAAAGTTTGCATTCCTCCCCTGAAGGGCGAGGCGGGCCTCTTAGACGATGACGCCGTCTCTCAGGCCGGGAGATTTGTTTACGGTGAAGGAGATGTGCGGAGAATGTGAGGGGGTTGGTGGCCGTGGCCTATACTACGAACTGTCCCGGCATTCGCCTTAGTGCAGGAGAATGGAAAACCACGGAAAACCATTCTCTGGACAGCCGACAGGTGGGACCAGGCGTAAAGTCCGGCACTGTGTTCCAAACGCAGAGGCGTAGAGTCACGGTAGAGCCGTGGCCAACTATCCTCTGCTCGGTTGGCCGGTCAGAGTACAGAGCTGTTGGACCACGGGCAAGCCGTGGCCTCTTAAGAGACGAAACCCAAGGGCCGAAACCCACTCTGCATCCACCGACCACTCTGAAAAATAACACAAAATATATTGGAAGCCTTTGCATTGTGGACGTATAGGAGGATTCTGTCGTTGAGCTGGATGTCCCGAGTCGCAAAGGAAGAGGTTATCAGAATACTTGAAAATAAAAAGTAAATTTTGAAAGGACGAACACGAACTCCGCTATTCATAAAAGGTCCAGGAAGTGTTCACTAATTCCCCTACCCGAATTCCGCAACTTGTCCTTCAGGTAGAAAAAAATGTGTGCTCGCCTAGCTCGTATCCTCTACCTTGTCACTCAACCTCTCAAAATTGGGCTAAGCATTTTTAAGTGTAAACCTGGAATTCTCTAAAAGGTTCTCGATCTCGTTAAGGCTAAAGGCAGAGACATTTAAGCACATACAGAAGGAAGCAGATATCTAGAATATCCAGAACGGGGTCCACTCAGCCTCGGGAGGTCAACTGAGTAGAGGTGGGTTCGATCCCCTCCCCAGTCATCCCGGAAGTGGTTTTCCGTGGTTTCCCACTTCTCCTCCAGGCAAATGCCGGGATGGTACCTAACTTAAGGCCACAGCCGCTTCCTTCCCTCTTCCTTGCCTATCCCTTTCAATCTTCCCATCCCCACCAAGGCCCCTGTTCAGCATAGCAGCTGAGGCCGCCTGGGTGAGGTACTGGTCATCCTCCCCAGTTGTATCCCAGACCCAAAGTCTGAAGCTCCAGGACACTGCCGTTGAGGCGGTAGAGGTGGGATCTCTCGCTCAGTTCGAGGGGAAAAACCAACCCTTGAGGGTAAGCAGATTAAGGAGAAGAAGAAGACAAATATATCCGCAATCCTTACGTTGTAGTAGGCCTAATTACTTCCCCAATAAAATGGAAATACCTATCTTCATTAATGGTGAGATAGTAAGTCCTCTAGAGGTTATGTTCACTCTCTCAACTAAAGGAAAAAGAATATTCATAACTGTCACGTTATTAAAACAAAACCTTCTTTAAATTGTTGGTCACAATACATTTCGACAGGATTTTCCA
Source organism: Anabrus simplex (assembly GCF_040414725.1). NCBI lineage: Eukaryota > Metazoa > Arthropoda > Insecta > Orthoptera > Tettigoniidae > Anabrus > Anabrus simplex. Next base: position 189,193,925 of record NC_090271.1, on the reverse strand, counting down.
CCTCTTCTGAGTGCACGGAAAGCATACTTCGAATGAAATGCAACATATACAGAAAGATCATTATCCTTCGTCTTTCTGCAACATAAGTGAGTCCCTTAATTGTGTGTAGGAGGTCGACATTTAAGTAGGTAATATGAAATGAAACCTGCCTTATAAGGAGCATTTGTGTATGAGTGCTGTCTATGAATTTGGCCCTAGGTCTCGTGGTTTATGATTTAGATAAAAAATCACGTAAAACTTCAACTTTATAGCAAACTGCATAACGATGAATTGAAACAAAGGTATAAATAGCTGATTCAATGATTATGTTTCAACACTAGGGAAACGTTTTGTAAATTATTAATGATATATAGGTCGGCAACTTCGTGACAGTTTTATAACTTCCCATAGCGGAAGTTCTTTCGTCCAATTTCTAAAGCCAAACACGGAAGTGGGAATTGGGGTTAAAGTTCTTTGTACTTAAACCGACAGTTTGACAGGTCCAACGAGAGTTTGTATTAGAAGAGAACCTAGGATGGCTGTCACGCTGCAGAGATTTTCATCAATAGGGGCCATGTTCGCAAGGTAGTGAATAATACAACTCGTGGAAGAAGAATAAAAACGAAAGGGGAAAAGTGTTTCAAAATGTGATCATTCTTTCCTTCTTTCTTTCTTTCTTTCTTTTCTTCTTTCCTTATTATTATTATTATTATTATTATTATTATTATTATTATTATTATTATTATTATTTGATGATGATGATGATGCTTCTTGTTTAAAGGGGCCTAACATCTAAGGTCCTTGGCCCATTATTATTTGCTCCGCTAGTTGTTCAAAGTCACACTAACATATCGAAGGTTTTCGGCAACGAAGGGGTAGGACAGGGCTAGGATTGGAAATGCAGTGGCTAGTCCCACGTTTGCCTGGTGTTAAAATGGGAAACAGCTAACGGAACGTGAATTTTCATATCAGAAGTCCCATATACTTGGACTGGTAATCGAACCATTGCTAGCTTGATTGAAAGACAATTACAATGTCACTTGGCTATCACACTTCCGTTTAAGGTCGAACCTCGAATTTGATGAGAGACGGAGAAAGTCATGAACTAGGGAGTAGGAACCCAGTACACTTGGGGTTGAGCGAGCTCCGTGACTGAATGTGACCGCTACGGAGACTGTGAAAGCTAAAGGGGATCTGATGAAGGCACCTAGGGATTCTAGGATTGGGAAGGCACTGGCTAATCCCAGCATTTGCCTGCTGTGAAAATGGGCAACAGCTAACAGCTACGCGACCAACTCGCGTGGTAATATCTGACAAGAATAAATTGAAAAAGTTTAATCTACTGTTCACCTCTCGTAAGTTATTCACTGTGCACCAGGGACTCTCAGTGTGCATGCACCTGTGCATTGCGCGGCGCAGGAAGCAAAAGACGACTTCGCTAGGTTGACCAGAGTGCAGACCCCCACTCCTTGCTTTTGAGCCATAGCTTTCTCTCTCTCTCTCTCTCTCTCTCTCTCTCGCTCGCTCGCTTTGTCGCTTTGACGAGTCGCAACGAGATTAAACGCTGGTCCGAATCGAGGCGAGACGGAAGGATGCACGATGTGCAGAACCTCTGCGCCTGGGTTTGCACGCGTGAGATTTTGGGTGTTTGAGAGGCCCTGCTGTGAGCAATATCCTACACGACTAAAACTTCATTTATTATAAATACGACAAGAGAAATACAAAGCAAGGTCGGTGCAAATAATTGATGTTACACGGCGCAGACTAAAAACAATCTTCTTTTTCATACTATGTCAAATCTCACGTGTTTATATTCTTCAAAATAATGTGTAAGTTGGAATGTTACGATACTGTAGTTAATTACCCGATTCAGCTTCTAACAACATAAACACATAGCAGATGACCAGATGATCGCCAGCTATAAGACATAACCTGCACGGTGAGGGCAGTAGAATAACACCCACGGTATCCGTTGCCTGTCGTAAGAGGCAACTAAACAGGGCTCCAGGGTCTCTTAACTTGGGAGAGTGGGTTGGTGTCCACGGGGCCATTAGCTGAGTTCTGGCATCGCTTCCACTTCCTTGTGTCTGGCTCCATACTTTTATCTATGCTATGCGAACTCCCTGAGTCAACTCTTGTTCATTTCCGACCCCGATGCTATTAGCTTCCGAGGGTTAGGAAGTCTTTCGTTTTCAATCCCTTGTCTTCCTTTGACTCCTGATAATAATGAATTCTCTACTGATCATAACAAAGAATTAGCAACAGTTTTGCATTCATGTTCCACTTCAGCTTCTAACATTAAAAGGAAAGGGATGAAATGCTAATTAAGTCTTCTAAGTTTAAAGTAGAAACTGACTCAGAGTAATATATATCTAGCAAACCCTAAAAAGATGGGATCAAGGTATTTTGGATTTGTGATTCATAAACTTCATAGCTATAGATGGATTGGATTACACTGAAAAAATTCTCAAACAACCGAGAGGAACCGACGTGGCTTCTAATGTACCAGTTTACCTTTTTTTGAAGATTATTTGAAAGAAAATATCATAGCAGTGAGAATTCTAAAGCAAATTCAACTAGAAATGATTTGGATTCAAGAGTGATTTAAAAATGATGAGATACGTCCCGATGAAGAACAAAAGTGTTCTGCTTATCTCAATGCACCATGACAAAATTATTGATGAAGTTCATCCCAAGAAGAAAAGGTTTAATAAACGTGTTTCAAAATAAGACGAATTGTTGATTCTCTTGACCATAAAGCGCGCACTTACAGTCAAGACCACGGTCATTTCTTTTATGGGGCAATGCCATGGATGTTGCTACTAACAATGCATTTTGCTTGGGTACCAATCAGCATCCCGACTATCACATTGCAAACTCTCACAGGAGGAGGATCGCTTTAAAGGAACTGGGGCTAGAGTTAATACGTTCTCATAAGTAGAATAGAGTCGACACGTATTTTGTTTAATGGCATGGCCCGCTGTGGAGCGGAAGCAACACACTATTTCTGCCAGTGCTGGAAAGTCACCGAAGAGTCGTCCTTTCTTGTGTTCTCACATAATTGATAGAAAGATGGCCCAAACATGCTGCAATTGTTCAAAAAATATGTACAATGAACATTACATGATTGTTTGTGAACAATGTTATCGGAATAACTGATGTTCCAGGCCTGGAAACATGGATAAAATTAAATGCAGGTGAGGAGAATCCAGAACTCAATAAAGAAGCACCTTTATGTGAATAAACTGTTGATTAAATAGAGGCGCGCGGCTGTGAGCTTGCATCCGGGAGATAGTAGGTTCGAATCCCACTATCGGCAGCCCTGAAGATGGTTTTCCGTGGTTTCCCATTTTCACACCAGGCAAATGCTGGGGCTGTACCTTAATTAAGGCCACGGCCGCTTCCTTCCAACTCCTAGGCCTTTCCTATCCCATCGTCGCCATAAGACCTATCTGTGTCGGTGCGACGTAAAGCCCCTAGCAAAAAAAAAAAGCGATAACATTACGATTAATAAACAGAACAGTGTGCAATTAAAGTTACTGCTGTAAAAATATTATTAAGACGAATGCAGCCCTCTACGAGTCAATAATGACAATTATTGATGTATTTCATAGTTTCTATGAAATAAATTTGAGAATTTATGTCGGTATGTTCCAGAAGGGATTCTCTTCAGAACAAGGTCTTTAAGGTCCCTCTCATGCACGAGTGTGATTAAAATAACTCATTCACCGGGCGAGTTGGCCGTGCGTGTAGAGGCGCGCGGCTGTGAGCTTGCATCCGGGAGATAGTAGGTTCGAATCCCACTATCGGCAGCCTTGAAGATGTTTTTCCGTGGTTTCCCATTTTCACAACAGGCAAATGCTGGGGCCGTACCTTAATTAAGGCCACGGCCGCTTCCTTCCCACTCCTAGCCCTTCCCTGTCCCATCGTCGCCACAAGACCTATATGTGTCGGTGCGACGTAAAGCAACTAGAAAAAAAAAAAAAAAAAAAGGTTGGAAAGGAAAGCAAGTAACGTTTGGGTGTAGATTTTGGCCAACCTTGAGGATGAAGTGGAATTAATAGAGGCAACGTCACATGTGTTCGTCTTCCATGATGTGTGGCCTGTGATGTTACGCACTCCGAGGTCACTTCCAACACCCTCTTCTCGCGAACTGATTAACATGTTTCTACGGCTAAACATTCTGGCTATACCGGCTTCTCCTAATCAAGGGAAACAATTAATTAACTGTAAATTAATTGTGAAGAAATGTGCACGATGTAAACCTGCCCCAATACGTATGGCATTTAAATGTTTGATCAGCGCTGACAGTAACTACGAGGAATGGTTTTCCAAACACCCATGCGTCTCTGATTGTCATAATTGTTTAATGCCAAGTTTACTTTGATAGTCGAGGAAAAATTTATTATTATTATTATTATTATTATTATTATTATTATTATTATTATTATTAATGCACCCTGTGGGAAATGAACTCGGCAGTTATTTAAAATTCAACGGCTTTATAAAGGTATAAACAATAGGCATAATAGGAAGGAATATTTTATAGCACATGGCAGTTCGTGAAAAAAAAAGAGAAAGGAAAAGTCTGACCTACTTAGCACGTTTTCTCCTGTGAATAACTTATGGACCTGTAATGTATTTTCGGCAATATTGAATAGCACACATCACCTCGACCCATTGGAATACTGTTCATGATCAGGGTTGCATGAATACGGATATCTCATGAAATTCAGTGTTTCCAAACTTCTAAAACAATGGAGTTGCATACAGATGTTAAAATGCTTCAATGGTCGGCGACTGTTTTAAGCTTTTAGCGCTTTTACAGTACTCTACCGTCTTACTAGAACACATACGTTTGTCTTAGATAAGAAGATACCAGGAAGAGGGCACTGAGGGCATTAAAACTCGCAGAAAATAGAGGCAACTTGAGAAGGCAACTAGAGGGGCAAGACAGCTCTTTTGGAAGCAAGGAATGAAAATCCTAATTTCCTCCAACCATTTGTTCAATTTTTGGCCGGGTCGGGGAATGCAGTCGCGTGTGATTAATTCTTCTGGGTCTAGGACTGGTTGTTTGTGTGTGTTGCAACACTCTCGTCTTCATATTCAGACAACACATTACTCTACCAACCACCACAGAGACACGTAATAGTGAAAACATCGCTCCATTATAGCGTTGGGGTCAGGAAGGGCATCCGGCCGTAAAACGGAATCAAATCCACATATGCGACGCAGTTTAGACCCGTGACCCCACAAGGTGTGGGAAAAGCGACAGCAGGAGGAGAAGAAGAAGAAGAGAAGAAGAAGAAGAAGGAAAAGACGAAGAAGTAGTTTCCTCCAATCATTTCAATGGCTAGAAAATTATTATTTTTCTGGAAAACTAGTATGCTGTTTATGATTATACTCTACATTTCATCTTATACAAATACTATTATTTCCGTTTGAAGGAAGCGTTCATTTTATTTATTTACTTTTGTTTTTCCTTACAAAATGCACACCTTTGTTTCTTTAATACATTTTACTTCGATATTATGGGATTATATTTTTATTTATTACAACTCACCTATTCTTTTTTTAAGGAATAATATTCTTTGATTACATGTGCTCTTAAGGGAAGTTTTTAACATTGTGAAGACTTTTGAAGCGATACATTTTCAACAGCACAGAAATGTATTGTGGTGGAAGAAAGGAATGAATGTAAGCATTGTCTCCGTCTTTTATGTTTATACGTCATTTTATCCTATTTAATTTCTCTACTATTTCCCATAATTATATTACGAAAAAGCATGGTATGATATTTCAGTAAAAGAGCATGTCTTTAAATGAAACACAAATCGCCTTGCTAAGTTCTTAGTGGAGATTACCTTCCTTCATCTTAATTTCTTGCGTCCAAATTTGATATCCGTGCATATTTTACTGCAAAATACATCAATACTTCATTTGACAGTGCTTACCAAGTTACTACTGTAGAGTAATTTAATAGGTTCTATAGTGACGAAGATAAGAACCATTTTTTCTTACACTGATCGGGCGCGATGCTATTGGCAATAAGGTCATGGTCGAGACCGCTAACATTTCAGTCAGCCTACGCACAAAATAATTACAAACAATAAGAGAATTTGACCCTCAATGAATTACATATGAGCCCGAGTGGTTCCTCCCTCCACTTCCCTCTCTACCGAATATCCAAGGTCGAGACAGGGTTGGCGTGTGGGCAGGCGGGGAAGCAGATACCTTCCCTTTTGTGGGTGTTTGGTTCATGTTAGATCCCCCTTCATTCACTCTCTCCTTCTTTCCTCACTCTTCGGGTGTGTCCATGTGTTATGCTCCCATATGAATCTGACGAATGAAGCTGGTAGTGGGCGGTTCTGAGGGCTGTACTGATTTCCTTGCCTGAAATGAATATTTCTGGCCCGAAATTTAAATGAACACAACTGCCCTTGCCAGCAAGATCATCGGATCTCTCGCCAGTTGAACACGTATAGGACACGATGAAGCGAGAACTTACGCGTTCTCCAGAGCCTGCAAGAACCATTGCCGAATTACATCAAAAGGTGCAAGATGCTTGGGGCAACTTATCGCAGGATACTATTCGGCAACTTTATGACCGTTTGCTTGCGCGAATACATGCCTGCATTGCTGCCAACAGGGTGGGGGTGGGGGCTACACCCTGTATTGATGCGTCTGCGTCTGCTTGGGCACCCTTTACTGTGCCATGTGTGTTTCATTTGTTCTGAGTTTTTAATCATATACTCTTGCAATGATGAACTACCTGTGACATCGCTTGCGAATAAAATAGCTTTGTCCTTGAGGATGTTGCATGTTTTTATTTCCGGCAGTCTATGTTTAATGTTCATTTATTCGTGAAATAAAACTTCAGGTTGTAATTTAAAGAAGAGGGGAGGTATATCAGATATTATTCAAGCTGAGAGCTATGTATCGTAAATAAAAATAACTTGACAATTAATGCAGAAAAATAGTTAAGCATAATTATGGAAGACTCGATGTTTTGAAATTTCTGCGTACGTACCCATTTAGGTTTGAATAGCAAATTAATATCTTCAGAGTTTAAACTGATTTTGAATAGTATTATTTAGTAATATGAGCCTCATGCATTTAGTGTTCCTAGCAGTTACATCTGGTGTAATTATTTATTTTACCTTATTTATTACTATATAATTGACGCATCTAAAGCAGAAAATAACGTACGAAACCTAACGTTATACTTGATTTTATGTGACTGTTCTTGTCGAACATACGTATTATTTGCGGCATAAACTTTGCAATCTGTAAGCTTTATACTTTTATATTTCTAAATTTACTTCAGTGTTACATGATCGATAATTTATGTAAGGTTTCATTTGAACATGTGATATCCATTCACAGCGGCGCTTTCTCTTTGTATCTCTCTGAAAACTACATTGCCAATCCAAATTACCCACAGAGATAATTAAAAGCAGTTTCCTTTGGAAGTTGTGAACATAATATTAGAATGGAGAGAACATATAGAGTGAACAAAATATTATTAAACTCAAATGCAAATAATATTTTACATTGTAACTTCATGTTCAGTGCCATAAACCAGATCTTCTCTTGGGTTAAGCTACAAATAATTAAAATTCAATATAACTGGATATTATACTCAAACTTTATTTTGTCTCCATTCTAACAATATTTCATATTTTTCCTCGAGCATTTCTAAAGGTTCTAGTATGAGCAGAAACATTTGAAATTGTTTAGTTGTGTATCTCTATAGCTACTCACGTACTGTACTTATAAGGGCAGGTGTAAATCTCCATGTGACATGGCACCGTTCAGAATTTTCTGTGCACTAAAAGAATTAGGTAAGATCATTATAAGATCAAACAGATAACCACGCCCGGCGGAACTCAAAATGCACTTGAAATTATTTGTGAATGGTTCACTGATACTGGAGTCCGACTCGTTGGCTGAATGGTCAGCGTACTGGCCTTCGGTTCAGAGGGTCCCGGGTTCGATTCCCGGCCGGGTCGGGGATTTTAACCTTAATTGGATAACTCCAATGGCCCAGGGCCTGGGTGTTTGTGCTGTCCCCAACATCCCTGCAACTCACACACCACACACAACACTATCCTCCACCACAATAACACGCAGTTACCGACACATGGCAGATGTCGCCCACCCTCATCGGAGGGTCTGCCTTACAAGGGCTGCACTCGGCTAGAAATAGCCACACGAAATTAGACTGATACTGGAAGATACGGACGGTGATAATGGTAATACCAATTGGATAAATGGTGCTTGTGCAAAGTGTTGATGAGATAGAGGAGAGGAGTTCTACGAGATAAGACGACACCACTCTATAACGGTATATTTATAGAAACTAAAATTTGGTCCATCCACGGTGTCTTGCTCAGGATATTGGGCAATCAAAAAAATTCAAAATGAAGGATAAATGCGAACTTCATGAGTTCAGGTGAAAATTCTCAGTCTGGTGTAATGTGGTTTGGTCAGCTTTGTTGGAGGTTAGACTAGTAGGTGGTTCATAAACTAGAAAGCACTGGATTGGCCCAAAATCAGGTGGAAAGGCATGCATTAGAAAGTGTATACAGGGTCTCTCTTATAAACTCGAACAGAAAGCACGGCACGGTGTTTGAACTCTGCTCTATGGAGCGCAGTCGCCCTCCTTTAAGAGTGCGCACAACCGTATATGAAATCTTACTGTACGAAAGGTGCTGAAAGTGGTCGTCCTTCCTGGGTTATTACAGGCACTGTATCTGGTAACCATATTCTGCCTGACGTGAGTGAGTTCTACCACTGTAATGTTTCTGATTTCATTCGTAATGTTTTCCTTCAGTTCCTCTAATGTGTGAGGACTTGTTCGATACACTTTTTCTTTCATTTTACCCCTCAACTAAAAATCACGCACCATAGATCTGGAGAACGAGGGGGAAATAGACTATCACTGATCACTCTGTCTGCAAACACTTCCGAGATTGTAAGAAGGGAATCTTCTGCTCTATGAGCAGGGGCTGAATCTTGTTGAAACCACTCACGCGAGTTTTCTTATTCCTTTAACTGATGGAAGAATGGCGTCAAAATGTTATCTTGGTACCTCTGCACTTACTGTCGTCTCGAAGAAAGTAGGCCGAATTATTCGTCTTGCACTAACAGCACCCTAAACACCAATCTTCCTATCATAATGAGGGACCGAGCTCGATAGCTGCAGTCGCTTAAGTGCGGTCAGTATCCAGTATTCGGAAGATGGTGGGTTCGAGCCCTACTGTCGGCAGCCCTGAATATGGTTTTCCGTGGTTTCCCATTTTCATACAAGGCAAATACTGGGGCTGTGCCTTAAATAAATCCACGGCCGCTTCCTTTCAACTTCTACCACTTTCCTGCCTCATCTTCGCCGTAAGACCTATCTGTGCCGGTGCGACATAAAGCAACTTGCACAATGAGGGACTTCATAAAATCCATTAGGATATTTTCACACCAATAGCGAGAGTTATGACTGTTCACAGGGCCGATGAGATGAAACTAGATCTTTTACATACGAAAATAATTTTCTCACCTTGTTAACAGCTGAGATTCAGGCTGGCGACTCATGATTTCCAGGTCGAACATATGCAGGCTGCTTACAATGTCAAGGCCTATGTCCGCGCCTCCCGGTCTGCAGCTGCCGTAGCCCAGAGTACAAACACCGTGCTTTCAGACTCGGTTTATATGAGAAACCCTGTAGACATGAAGCATATGACAATGCTGATAACAATAAGGTAAACAATGTTGGAGGTGAGTGACCGAGAAAACTGGCCCCTTTTAATAAACTGAAAAGAGGAAAATGAAGTAAAATATATGAAAAGGATAGCAAGCAAAGCCATCTCTGTATAGGCTATGAAGATCCTTGGAGGAGTGGAAGATAAAGCCTTGTTCTATCGAAAACCTCAGGACTACCTCAAGCGGTGTAGAGTGATTATTTCTATGCCCGGTTGCCTTTGTCCTCAGGAATGAGTCGGGTATTCATTTATTGGTATAGGTTGAGTGAACATCAGAGCCATAAGCCCCTTCAGAAGTGTAATATCATTTATAAATTGTCCAACTTCTTGATAGTGGAATGACCCCATGTCCTGCCGGCTGAACTGAGAATGCTTAGGCAGCCTTGTGAATGGCATAGAACTAAGGCAAGGTATGGAATATTCGAAGTACTTGAGTATAAATTACTAATGGGTTTTGTTTTATATTCCAGGTTAGCCCATCTCCAGGGGCAGCGCAATGTTCCGTGGTGCCCACAACGACTGTTGTCCCGGTCTCTTCACCGTCTCCAACCCTAGCCTCTGCCCGACGACCGAGCAGCGCTCTTCTCCATCCAGACCATGCCCGTCTTCTTCGAGCTCCAAACTCACCAGACCAGGGGTCTGTAGAGGACGTGACCGACTTCCCTCCAATCGGTATCACCAGCATCCCCATTGTAATAGCTCCAGGTGCTTCTTGTTCCTCTTCCAACACATCATCGCTCACTAGTGTCGCTGCTGCCGTTACTTCAATGAGCTCCAGAACTTCCGATCCCTGGCTTCAACAACCTCAGCAAGACAGACGCCGTAGTTCCACTATGACAGCACGATACTCCCTATTGGACGCTCTAGATCTGGAATATGCCCTTCTAAGAGCAGCAGCTAGAGGTAGTGTTGGACCTTACAGCCTATCAGAATCACTTCATAAACTGACCTTCACCCAGAGCTTAGCCTTCCCAGCTTTAGCGCGAGGATTAGCTGGAAAGAGACGAAGGAGTGACCAGCCCAGTTCAAACAGAGGACCTCTTGATGGTGCCGATAATGGTCTCAACGCTTTTGCTAAAGTCGTGACAGCTCTCGTGCTAGTGTTAGTGAGTGTCCTAGTGTTCGGTGTCGTGTACAAATTTGTGAGGACGTGAGGATTGCTCGTGTCCCCAACAGCGGGACACGTAACAAGTTGGAATGCCACTGGTATGGCTACATTCGGCTCTGGGAGCCACGGCTTCACGTAGCGTCCTTAATGACTCAACATATTATGAACAAGTAAGTTACTAGGACTGGTGATTAAAAGGAAATGGTATTGTGCAACTGGTGGTGGTTTGTGGATATAAGGACTGGTAGTAGTTGTGCTTGCCGGTGATGGCATTGGTACGAGGTTATCAATTTTTGTTTCATAACATAGTAAGAAAAGCGTTTTAGGGAGAATATGTGAAATCGTTTTCCAGGTATCATTTTTGGATTCACTGAAGTCAGATAATAATTTATTGTTATATTTATTTGAACAATACAACGATTTCTTGAAGATATTTTTGTTGGGGGGGGGGGGGAGGCAAATTGAGACTCTGAAATACCTATATTCATTAATATTTTCGTCCTTATAGATGTTGATAGATACAAAGTATATACTTTGTAATTCACCTGGATTAATGTTATTCATCTTCAATTACTATGTCTTCCAGATTCTTAAGAATGACTATGATGTTCTCGGCAACAAGTTCCACTTCTGACACTGGTTCATGCTCCGAATGTAATCATAGAGATCAGGTAATGCTATGAACAGGTGCATTAGAAGCTCAGTAAACTCCTTCTAGATATATTCTAGAATTATTCTTTATCAAAAAATATTAGACCACTAGGCGTTAATAAGAATTAGCACAGATTTCATCAAGACTTCCACTTACCGTCGTTATTAGTAAAGCAATAAGCTTAGTATTATGTATACTGCCATAAATTTCTCATATTCTACCCCATGAAAACAATATCTCATTCTTCACTCTTTCAGTAAAAGTGTTAAATGAAAGAGAATAAATATTCGATAAATATATAAACTGCAGAGATATTTAGATTCAAAATGTACTCTGTTGTTTCATTTTGAGAGGGTAAAATTCTGTCAATAATTCATTAACTTCATCATATCATGTAGTTGTTTATTATAGAATTTTAATATTCGCGATATTTCTATCTACTAACTGCTTCTTGGCAGTAATTGTTGTAATTAAAAATGTTGTAATGAGATCCAGAGCCAGTGACAATGTTGTTTGGGTGGTCGTAAGGTATAAACAGCTAACGCATGAATAGTTCCCACCAAGATAATATACATAACTTGTTTTACAAATTTTATTATCAGTGCCTGAATAAAATGATTTTCACCTTTACAAATATATCTATTTCACAATTCTAGGTAAGAGATGCCTAGATCAATAAAATCTTACTAAATTTAAAAGGGGCCATTGCGAATTTATGGAACTACTATGTCAACATAACCACTGGCACGCATCTGCTATTCCTCGTAGGCTTTTTCATTTTGTGGGATTTAATTTTGTGGAGTAACAGATGATCACGTTATTTCAATATTTATATTTGCATATATTAACTTGTCTTTATATGAAAGAATATCAAATATTTTCTCCTGTGGATGGTTTATTAAGTTGAAAGCTTCGCAAGAGAAAGTAAGTGATGTGTTATATAAGTGTCGATGTGTGATGAATGGAAGAAGAGACGCATCATGTGAGACCATGAGTAGTGTTTCATGTTGAACCGCAGTGCCTGACAAACTTTGAGATTCTTAGTGCTGTGGAACGCTTCAGGAAGCCCGTTGTGCTCCCGCTCAAAGAAGACAATATACAGTATATAATTACATATACGAGTATAGACACCTATGAAGTGCTATGTTGGAAGAACGTGTACCTTCCTTGTCTAAACGTATTGGCCTATATTCAGACAAAAATTTCAGTTTCATATAACATATATAATACATTTATATCAAGCCTGATGCATAACAAAAATAACTTTATTCTTGTACTTCCAAAATTTTTACTTCTTACAGAAAACATGAAATGATTGCACGTTTATATGAACGTTATCATATTCATTTTATTGATGATAAATAATAATTCATATATACTCTATGGAGGAAAACGTTTTAATTATACAATGAATAGATTAACTTCATATAGAATAACAGTTTAATTTTGAGTTACTTTTATACCATCAATCGGATGGAAAACCATATATGTCTTGTTACTTTGTTAAAACTGTCATGATGTCAAATTTGTGTACCGACTATATAAATTCCCTTCCACTTTCCATATGAATTTAATATATATTTTATATCAGAAGATAATTACCATGTTGATTCTTTTAACCCATTGAGTGGCTGTTGTGTTCATATAACCGAACTAATGTTTTGTTACATAATGCTACTATGTAAGGCGGCTGTGGTGGTAAAGGATGAATGACATTTTACTGAACATATTTTTAATAAAATATTATATTACTAAGTAATCTACAAGTATGAAGTTGTGTTATCATTCATAAACCTCTCAATATATTCAATCCTATTTTTTCACACACACATTATGTACTACTTGGACATTTTTTGAAATTCTATAGCGCGGAAACGCACCTAGTGTAAGCCCGTTTCTTGAATTATTTTAGCTTCTGAAGTGTTTATGATTACAGACTATAAATTGTATCTGGTATCAACACAAAATTTTTAGAATAACATTATTTTAAACTGAGTCATTTGAGAATGACATCCGTGTAGTAATCCACTTCTCACTAGATATTAAGAAAGGAATAAACAAAGATTATTCTTGATCATTAGTCATAGGTGTAGCTCTTCATTCTGCCCAATTCTGCATTAAACTTTTATTTTATTTTATGAAATACTTCTTCTCATGCAGAGGCTGCCTTGCGACAAAGTACACTTTTACATTTATATTTAGAAGAGAAATAAATATTCTGTACTTAAGAAATGTTGAAGGTAACCTAATTGTAACAGTGATTTCTTAGAATTATCAGTGAGCCCCTTAAGGCTATGATGGCAATCTCCCGTAACGTTGTAACTGGCAGAGACATCTGTTTCCAGAAATTAGCGGCAAAAGCGGGAATCGTTCCCCTTGCTCCAATCAGACCTACTATGTCGATTTCCTCTAACTGGTATTTCTCCCTGTAGTAAGGAATTGTTGGAAAGTATATATTCCTCTTCTCTAGGTTAACTTCTGAGGGCTGTGACTTATGGCTTTCAAAGCGAATTGTGGGGTCGATGATGTAACCTCTCTTCTTATTCTTTAAAGCAATGATGTCAATCCTTCTGTGGCTTCCGTTGTTCGCTAAGCCATGAACCTCTTCAAATACCTGGAAACCATGCTCTTTTAGCGTCGCCGCAATTAACGAGCGGATGTTATGATGACGCGTATTCCTTAAAAGTTCACCATGAGGACAAGATCCCAGAACATGCGCAAGAGTTTCAATCTCCTTGAGGCAGCGCCTACAAAGGGAATCGTTCTGAGATCTTCCTGGTACCGATCTAACTGCTGAAATGTTTGCTGTCATCTTAATTGCTTCACGCAATTCACTACATGATAAGCCTTGATGGTCTCGAATCCAGGAGTTGGCAGGAGTGTATTCATTGTACAAACATACACCTCTTCCTTTCTGCTGTAAGTTGGACCACTCACTGAATGCCCTTTCTCTCAGTACTCTTCTCACTTTCCTGGCATCTGCTATCTCTAGACGTGGATATAGTAAATTGTCGGATGGAGGGACATTGAGGGATTGAAGTGAGAGAGTTATTTCTTCTTTGAGATTTCTTGTAGCGCTTATGTATTCGTCTCCTGAACTTAATAGTACCTTACAGATGTTAATGTGCTGAAGATGAGCTTCCCGAGTGGCGAAGAAGAGTCCCAGCCCCTTATATTTTTTCTCACTGTAGACCATTCCATTAGGAATGTCTGCAGGTATTTGAAGAATTTCCTTAAGAGCACTTCGAATTAGTATGTCTGTATCAGCAAGGAACTTTTTCGGAATCTTCTCTGGCTTGATAGTTTGGAATGGGTATATGAGAGATGGGCATATAACTGTGTTTATTACTTTAAATTTCTGGTCAGCCTGTAATAGTGGAGAAGAAACCAATTTCTCCATTTTATTCTGTAATTTTTTAAGCTCCTGTGTAGGTTGAAAAATTATTTCATTTGAAAAGTTAACTCCCAGATAGCGGATTGTTTCCCCACGTTGCAAACTCGATATATTATAGCTCTTAAATTCAGCTGGGTCTTCGATTAACTTTCCGCGTTCGATGCAGATTGCCATAGGTTTAACTGGGTTGATATAAAGCCCTATTTCATGAAATCTCCTTGTGACTATTTTCGATCGTCGCCATAAGACCTATCTGTGTCGGTGCAACGTAAAGCCCCTAGCAAAAAAAAAAAAACTATTTTCGAGAGCTCAAGTGCTGCTGTTCGACTATTTCCTATGACAACCAAGTCATCAGCGAATAATCATGATTATCCCATTCCGGTTTTACTCTCTACAATTCCTTGAAAGACCAACTTGAATAAATCCTGGTTGTCCCAAAATCTGTTCTATCAACAGGTTCCTATTTTTGCCGAAACGTTGACAATTCATTATCCTGTCAGTTACTTTATTCAGTCCCTCGTCAGTTTACTTTAGCATCCAAAGGATTATTTTACCTTTTTCTCTGTGCCACGTACTGCCCGTGTTTCATTCGCTTAGATTGCCATGCTTCACACAAAGCTTTTCAGAAGCAAGACACTTCTCAATACGTTCATCTGTGTTTCGGGTAAGTGTATTTATTTCCTTTCGGAAGATCATATTTTCTTCTTGAGGATGTCATAATTTCATACAATTCTTACTTATGCCATCATTTATTTGTAACTTCTGCCATCATTTATTTTTAATTTCTGCTCCTTCATCTGCCTTTGCCATTTTACCATTCATCAGTTCCTATGAATGCTTTGTAGGCTTATTTCAAACAACAATATCATCTACAAATATCGAACTTTTGATTTCTTCGATATATTTTCTTTGATTTCCTTTCATATCTGTTGTACATAGGCATTAAAATGTAGAGGGATAAACCACATTACACTGCATTTACACATTCGTCTGTTATAATCACTGCAGTATAATTTTGGTCTTTATTTGATCCCTATCACCTTCATAATTTCAAAGAGCAGTATATTAAACATTTTTTTTCCAGATCTACGTATAATATAAGCTTGTCCATTCTTATTTCTTCTAGTAACATCAGTATTACAATTCATGAAGCATTTTACATCAGACAAATATTGGGAAATATTTCAAGGTGTTGGTAATAGTAAGGAGTACTGGGTTGTCCATTGTGCTTATAAAATTTGCTCTCTCTGACTAACGAAGTAATAATAATATTTGTTAACTAGTCTGCCATTAAATATCAAATAATAATACCAATATTTCATTTTTAGTGCATTGCATCTCTAAAATATGCTCCAAACTATAGAAAGTGGAAGCTCAACTGAATTGATGCGGATTATATAGTATTTTACGATTTTCATACATTTATTAAAAAGGTCTTCACAGCTGATAAATTCCCTTAACATCTTCAAATAAAATCTAAAAGGCCTTTTCACTACAGTACAAATCAAGTTGGATCGTTTAGAAGTCGCTTCAAGGTATAGGAAATATAATGTACTGAGTACAGAGTAGCAATGAATGGAAATCTTAGTGGAGGAAATAAGCCTACAGAGCAAAATTAGCATACTGGTTTCCGTGTTTTTAGAATCACGTTACTGGGCAGGGGTAGAATTAGGGTAGGCTCTGAATGATTTATTCAGAAATGAAAATGCATTATACCTTGAATCATTCTCAACATGTTTCACTGCTTACGACTATAATTAAGAGGTAATAGTAATAAAGACGGCTAGACAAGGAATATTCATATTAATTAAACGAAACCGTTTATTCCACGAAGCCATTTGAGCCAAATGGAGTGATTGAACGTTGTTTGAGAGACTAGTACACTTAGCTCAGAGAGTAAGAGAAGCATAGGGAGACATCAAAGGTGAATGACTCACAATATAATAGAAACGAAAGAGGTCTCTGCGTTAAGAGTGAACGGAGGAGATGGAGAAGTACTTGCCTGAGGCTATGAAGGACAAGAAATTGCCTGAAATTCTACAGTAGAAATGTTTGTTATATTCTTGAGTATGGTATCATAGCCATAATTTTATATTTGAAACCACTAGAGAAGGAAGCATGTAACAAGCAATAAAAACTTGCATGCAAAACGGGATAATTAGTATAAGCGTGAAACTTGATATCTTAAATGCTGTCGCAATTATCCTTAATTACTCCATTACACACTTGCAACGCAATTACCTACGAATGCTCTCGATTTTGAATTGACCAATTTCCTTGTTATTCCAAGAAAACACAGACAGCACTCTAAATACACCAAAGGCACCTCAGTACTATAAGGGGCGATCAAAACGTTTCCGTTCGACGGCCGTACAGTCCTGAATCGGGATGCCAATCAGACAAAATCGCTGCGAGGCACTCATCCCACCGGGGAACCAGGTTGAATATCCCCGTTGGTAAAAACACAGTGGCCTGCTGCGTGAAGAAGTCCGTAACCGCCTGCTGAAAATCCTCGCCCGACAGGAAGCGTCGTCACTTCAAGGCCTCTTTGAGGGGACCGAAGGCGTGACAATCACATGGGGAGGGATCAGGACTATAGGGGGAGTGCTCGAGTGTTTCCCATTTGCGTTAGCGTACCTTCGGCGTGACGACCGTTGCAGCATGCGGACGGGCGTTATCATGAAACAGCAGGATCCCTTGGTGCAGTTTTCCCGGATGTTTCGCCTTAATTGCCCGCCGTAATTTATCCAGTGTTGCGCAGTGCCGTTCCCCACTGATGGAAACATAAGGTACCTTGAAATCAATCAGCAATGAGCCCCGGTAATCAGAGAACAGGGTGAGAATCACCGTTCCCGCCGAGGGTTGGCTCTTGAACTTCATGGCATGAGAGAACGTTGGATGACACCACTACATCCGTTACGCATTCGATTCCGGTTCTCAGTGGTGGCATCAGCTTTTGTTGCCTGCAGCAATGCGCTCCAGGAACGTGTTGCCTTTCAGACTGAAATGCGTCATGTTCTGCAGGCAAACAGGCACCTGGTGTGCTTTTGGTTCGGCATTCAATGCCCGTGGTATCCTTCCGGTAGTCTAACTCCTGCCGGATAATGTGTTGCATACTGCCGAAGCTGATATCGTGATCCATTCCTAGCGCACGAATTGTTATGCACCGGTCCGCCATAATCGCTTCATCCACCGCCCACTTTTTGTTGTCCGTAAATTGATCATCCTGGCCTCCCAGATCGACCGGTGTCATGTGTCAAAACGCGACCCGAACGGAACTAGGTGCACCATTCCACAACGGTGATTTTCGATAGACACGCTGCTCTATACACAGTCTTCATTCTCCGATGGACGTCCACCGGTGTTTGTATTTCGGCAGCAAGGAACAGAATAACAGCACATTGGTCCTGTTTGGCCGCATTTGGTGATAACGTCGCCATAGTTCACGTGACCCATTTAACGCACGCGCCTCGGCACGACACCACTGCCACACTAAACCCTTTATCCACATATCCGCGCTTATATACGTGCATCAGAATCGCGCTACGTTGCGTATCCACTGCAGCAACTCCCTCAAACGGAAACTTTTTGATCACTCCTTATATTTACGTTAGTTCCAAAGTTAAATTTATATACATCTGAATATGTTATAGTGGTAGGAGTATCGAGGAGAGTAGTATGTTCATTGTCAATGCCAAGAACCCGCTAAACTTCCCCCTAGAAACATGCTGGAGGCTCGGTTAAATCCGCAGTACGGCTAATTCCATCATAACTCAACTACGTATATCAAACATTAGGTTCCAAATAGGAAACCATACCTTAATTTTATCGATTGCAATTATTGAAATATTCAAGCAGTTTAGGCTTTTACAATCGTGAAATTACCAGCCTTTCGCCCCAGAGTGGCAGTGGACCCATTAGCCGCCAGCGTCTTGGAAAGGTGTTGCAATCCAACTGATTAGCCCACTGCCAAACTGGGGCGAAAGGCTGGTAATTTCACAATTGAACAAGCCCAAAGTGCTCGAATACTTCAATTGAAATGTAACATGACTAAAGCTTTACCGGAAGTGAGAATAAGGTATGTTCGCATTACTTCATTCTCAACATCTTGTACGGTCGAGCAAATATGAATCTGGGGTGATGAGGAATGTGAAGGCCACACAGACTGAACGCTTTAGCAACCGCTCGGCTCCCATGCACCGGAACTATACCCTATTTGGCGTCTTACCAGAGACTTATCAATCAATCAATCAATCAATCAATCAATCAATCAATCAATCAATCAATCAATCAATCAATCAATCAATCAATCAATCAATCAATCAATCAATCAATCAATCAATCAATCAATCAATCAATCAATCAATCAATCAATCAATCAATCAATCTTGATCTGAATTTAGGGCAGTTACCCAGGCAACAGATTCCCTCTCTCTTATTTTCCTACACTTTTCTTAAATGATTGCAAAGAAATTGGAAATTTATTGAACATCTCCCTTGGTAAGTTACTGCAATTCCTAACTCCTCTTCCTATAAAGAAATATTTGCCCCAATTTATATTCTTGAATTCGAACTTTATCTTTATATTGTGATCTTTCCTACTTTTAATGACAGCACTCAAACGTATTCGTCTACTGATATCATTCCACGCCATCTCTCCACTGACAGCTCGGAACATACTACTTAGTCTTCCCAGCCCAAACTTTGCAACATTGTTGTAACTCTACTCTTTTATTGGAAATCACCCAGAACAAATCGATCTGCTTTCCTTTGGATAATTTCCAGTTCTTGAATCAAGTAATCCTGGTGAGGGTCCCATACACTGGAACCGTACTCTATTTGGGGTCTTACCAGAGACTTCTATGCTTTCTTCTTTACATCCCTACTACAACCCCTGAACGCCCTCATAACCATGTGCAGACATCTTTTATTTATAATCTCATTTATGTGATTACCTCAATGAATATCTTTCCTTATATTACCACCTAGGTAATAACACTGATCCCCAAATATAATTTTCACCCCATCGAAGCAGTAATTAAAACTGACACGACTTTTCCTATTCGCGAAACTTAACAATCTGAATTTTAACTCCGTCTCTCAAAAACTCTGTCGAATTCTCACCTAAAAATTGGACCTCCCATGTCGTCAGCATCAACAGCCTCTTCTTGTTACAAAACCCTATCAATTACTTCGTTACCTTGATACAACTGTTGGATATGTTCCTGCCGTCTTTCTGTTTATCTTCTTTCCCTACAAGCGGTTTCCAATATGAGTTCTTAATATTCATACACTTAGTTTTCCTTTCTCCAAAGGTTTCCTTGATTTTCCTGTATGCAGCATCTACCTTTCCTAGGACCATGCAACCTTCAACGTCGTTGCACTTCATTTTCAGCCATTCTTCCTTAGCTAATCTACATTTTCTACCTATTTAAATCTTTATTAGTCTGTATTCTTTTCTTCCAACCTCATTTTTTGCATTCTTTTACTTTCAGTTTTTGTCAACCAGGTCCAGTATCTCTTGAGTTATCCACTGTTTCTTATTTGATCTTTGCTTTCTTCCTATCCTTTCATCAGCAGCCTTACTGATCTAATTTTTCATGTCAGTTCATCCCTCTTCTACTGTGTTTCCTTCAGTCTTTTCATTTAGTCCTTGTGTTACATGTTCCTTCAAACAATCCCCCGTACTCTTTTCTTTCAACTTGTCTAGATCCCATCTCCTTCCAATCCTTCCTTTCTTCAGTTTCTTCAATTTCAAATGACATTTCATGAACAACGGGTGTGGTCAGAGTCCACGACCGCTCCTGGGGAGATTTTGCAATCCAACACCTTGTTTCTGAATCTCTGCCTAATCATAATGAAGTCTATTTGATTCCTTCCAGTGTCTCCAGGTCTCGTCCACGTACACAGCCGACGTTCGTGGTGTTTGATCTAAGTGTTAGCAAGGACTATATCATGATCGGTGCAGGATTCAACCAGCCGGCTTCCTTTTTCATTCCTTTGTCCCAATCCTAATCCTCCTACTGTATTACCTTCTCTTCCTTGGCCTACCACTGCATTCTAGTCTCATATTACAATTATATTCTCGTCACCTTTTACATATTGTATTAAATCTTCTATCTCTCCATATATTCTTTCGATTTTTTAATCTGCTGAATTAGTAGGCATATAGACCTGCACTATTGTGGTAAGCATTGGCTTGGTGTCTATCTTGAAAACAATAATCCTTTCTCTATGCTGGTCATAGTAGCTTACCCACTGCCCTATTTTCTTATTCATTATTAAACTAGCTCCTGCATTTCCCCTGTTTGATTTTGTATTGGTAATTCTGTAGTCGCCTGACCAAAAATCCTGCTCTTCCTGCCAACGTACTTCCCTTATACTAACGACATCTCCCTTTTCATGTCCTCTAACCTACCACAACGATTCAAACTTCTTACATTCGACGCTCCGACTCTCAGAACGTCAGTACCCATCTCCCTGATGATTGCCCCCTCTCGTGTATTTCCCAACCGGAGATCCGAATGGGGGACTATTTTACCTCAGGAATATTTTACCCGGGAGGAAGCTATCATCAGTATATCATTCATACAGAGAGAGAGCTGCATATCCTCGGGAGTTAGATACGGCTGTAGTTTCCCGTTTCTTTTAGCCATGTAGCAGTATCAACACAGCTAAGCCACGTTAAGTATTATTACAAGGCCATGTCAATCAATCATCTAGACTGCCGCCCTTGCAACTTCCGAAATGCTTCTACCCCCCTTTCGACGAACCATTCGTTTGTCTGGTCTCTCGACAGATAGGCCTACCCATCCGATATGTTTGCATTTGCGGCTCGGCTATCTGCTTCGTTGGAACGCGCAAGCCTCCTCACCGCGACTAGGTCTCCATGGTTCACAGGGGAGGTTATTACAGTAGGCTATATAAAATTCATTACAACACATTTATAAGTAGACACTTATATGCAATTATAAACTTTTTATTAAAAGTAATGTATTAACCCGGATAGATGTAAGAGAAGGCCACTCAGCTTTAATTTTGCTACGATAAATTTTTAATCGGTTAGTAATTTTGTTACACTGGAAATGCCAAACAGATGCTCTGAAACCACCTCCGCTTTTCATAACAGTTACTCTGATATTCTCGAGAATTCCATTCAAGGAATGCAAAAGCCCTGAATGAGTTGGTAAACGTGGTAGTTGTGTGGGTTGGCAATTCAAGAAGGTTGGTAACATTAATGCTTTCATGGCCCGTACTTGTGAACATGGTGAAATATTTTCTTCACATAAGCCCAAAAGCCCATAAATTATCATGTCTACAAGAATGATTGTATTACGTGCCTGTGTATTTCTATCATGTCGTTGTTAATACTTTACTTAAATCCAGCATTACAAGAATAGCTGTCTGTCTATTGTCAATTGCCTGTAGCATAGCTATCTGAAGCCTGACAGTAGAGGATGTTATAGATTATAGCGGTTCAAGTTATTGGTTATTTGTACATTGACAATGTATTCAAGTTCTTTAGGTAAAGCAGATAGAGTACTGATATGTCAATAGTCTGAAGCTGTAAAAGAAAAGGTGAGTTAAAAATGAGAGCTATTACAGAAGCATGACGACACTTATATCTTCTATCATGTCATTTCCGATATTATCATGTGCTTTGGACGTAGATTTTATGCAGCTTAATGCGTTTCTAAATTGTGAATATGTCTCGGCCTTAAGGTGAGATTTGTCTCTGTCAGTCCGCCGAGTAGATTATGATTTATTTAGCACCTGCTCTTTAAGTATCGGAATTGATAGCTAATGGAGTGCTGTGAAGTGATCGTTCAGCTCGGCAGGACGGATGATTACGTCAGGAGAAGTTAATGGTTTAGTCAAATAAAATTATTTCACCGATTTTCACAACGTCTCTGTCGATATCTCTGTTTCGGTTAAACTGCAAACATAAGGTATTTTAACGTCTTCGATCTGTTGTTTCGTGGTATTCCGCAATCATCGGTAAGTTGTCAAATTTTTTGAAAGAGGATGTTTCTTAAACAGTCGATATGCTACGTCACATTCTTTCATCGGACTACCGTTCTGATTGAAATGTATTACTTTGTTGTTTATGTCCCTGTTTCATACTTCATTTGCAGTGTTCGAATGGTTTGCCTCAGTCAAAACGTCTCATATCTCGGTATGTAACTAATGTAGGTTTGAGCTTTGGGCACTTGCGAGAATAAAATAAAAGGAATTAAATTGTAAGTAGAAATACCCAGGACGGAAATCTGTCAACGACTACAGTCTAGTCTGGGGTACCTTACGCAAATTTTACTTTAATATTTCGGATATAGCCGAGTCCCTACTATTATTTTAGTTTTATAAGAAAATTCATTGTCTTACCCTACGCTGACGGGGTAGATTTTGTCACTGCCTTCGCAATATACAGGCCGTACTGTAGAAAGCGCGCCAAGGCCATCAGCTGATCAATTGAGGCGAGCTAAGCGAATGTTACAAATTGTACTTGTGAATGTAATTCATAAGGATTGGGAGAATTCTTTGGATATTGCGACTGATGAAAGACAGAACTTTATATTTAAGTATATTGCATGTTGTTCTTTAAATTGATCACATCAAGATTTACGTAGACAGCTGTAATTAAGATAATGAGACCTCATAGTTTAGATTAGGTATGGTATCTTTACGTGGTGAGTATTATAAATTCTTGGGACGTAATACTTCTCGTGGAATTTGTTCATTCAATTGTTATCGTATAACACGTTTTTGTAGAAATATAATGTGTAGCGAATTTAGAAACGGTGCGCGAAATTTCGCAGTTGCCGCAATGCTAAGAACTTGAGCGTACCACGGCGAAAAATACAACAATGCAAGTGAATATACACAATATTTTTATTTTCCTCGCATGAGGGCAGGTTACCTTTATGAAAAACTAAAATCCTAACCGAAAATGTACCTGTTACAAAGCATAAAGGAGTGTATTTCACTACTGAGTATGCGCTGCCTTTTCCCCCCAAAATGAATGCGAGTAAAAGCAAAATCCAGTCTAAAAACTGTACAACTAAATGCAATTTATAACACTTAACCTTCTGCTAAATGAATTTAGTATTTTTATGCATACATTTTTACCGGGCCACGAACCTGCTGCGCAGGCATAGCAGGGGAAGAGGTGATCCACGTCGCGCGTCCCAGGTGGCGGATAGGGTGGTCCTAACCGGCTTGCCGGCGGACTTGAGGGAAATAAAATACCTCCCGCGGACCAAACACACTACACCCTGCGTGTTGGGGACGCACATGTAGAATACACCCGCGGTATCCCCAGCCTGTCGTAAGAGGCGACTACAAGGGGCGACCAAGGGATGATTGAATTAGAACCATGAAACTACTCTTGATTCGTACCATCATGCGGGGAACACCATGGGTTGCATGTACTTGCGAGTAGTATCACTAAATTGGTACGAAACAGGTTTGTGATTAGTTGCAGTAAAAATTCTGGCCTGGTGGATTCCAGTACCCGTGCGTTGTACCCATGTGAGCAACACCGCGGGTCTGGGCGTAGCCTGGGATTTGTACCGCCATATGAGCGGCACCGTGGGTTAGCGTTGCCTGTGATTGGTACCCACTATGTGAGGAACACCACGGGAACACCGGCGCCCGTGACTAGTACACCTAGGGGAGGAGCCTTATCGGTTTGCGTTGGCTATGAGTGGCGCCATTGTGTGAGAGACACCATAGGTCTGCGTTCCCTGTACGAAGTACAATACTTGTGTGGAACACCGTGAGTCTTCGCTACTTTTGATTAGTAGCCCAAAATGACAAATACCATGGTTCTACTTTACTCGCGACATGTACCATTCTGTGGGGCCTTAGTCGTGCATTTTGCACCCCTTCAGACACCAAGCATCATTGTGCTTTATAAGTGGTTCCTTGGTCAGTAATACTATTATTCACGATCTTTTTTGTGTCTGATCCACTGTTTTTGTTTGTTTGTTTGTTTGTTTGTTTGTTTGTTTGTTTGTTTGTTTGTTTGTTTGTTTGTTTTTTGTAGGGTTCATGTCCATCCATTCATTCTTCATGAATTTTTTTATTTTATTTTGGTCAGTGGATGAATCTGAATTTTTTGTTATTTTATTTCGTACCATTAGGGGCTGATGACCTCGATGTTAGGCCCTTTAAACAACAAGCATCATCATCATCATCATCATCATCATCATCATTTTTACCGGGCGAATTGGCCGTGCAGTTAGGGCGCGCAGCTGTGAGCTTGCATCCGGGGAATAGTGGATTCGAATCGCGCTGTCGGCAGCCCTGAAGATGATTTCCCATGGTTTCCCATTTTCACACAAGGCCGTACCTTAATTAAGGCCATGACCGCTTCCTTCCAACGCCTAGCCCATAAGACCTATCTGTGTCGGTGGGACGTAAAGCCACTAGCATACATTTTAAAACTTTAAAATTAAACTATTGCTGGCAGATAACATTTAGATGTTGGAAGCAATGCACCTTAATAATTAAGTAATTAATGATTAATTATTCCTCGGCAATTTCCGTGAATGTGGGAAGTAAATAACAGATCTTGGTGGGCGGTGCATTAATATTTGGGAAACGTGGGCTATTCCTGAACATAAAAATGATACAAATGATTGTGTGGAAGAAAGTCTTTGAAGGATAATGCCAGAAGTGTCAAGAAAAAAAATCTAGAAAGCTACTGTATTTATGGCCAACTACAGTTATGTAGGTTTAGTCTATTATTATGATTGATATTGTACGTTTGTTGTCTCCATATTTGTATTAACGCATAATAATTATTTGTTGGGTGCATTGGCGAATAAATCACAAGCTTTGACCGCGTAGATCGTATTTCAAACGTACTTATTATAAAATTACATAGACCTGTCTTACGAATTACGATGCGATTACAGGTGTCAGTGATCTCACCTGTTATAGTAATACAACATCTATATAAATAAAATTGTAGGGGGTCCGCTGTCTGTAATTTCTTTTGATTTGCCAATTTTTCAGATATTTATCCGTTTTAGGTCAACTCAAAACCGAATCGGTGGTTTTTACGTTTCGTGTCTGTTTGTTTGTCTGTTTGTCTGTTTGTCTGTCTGTCTGTTTGTCTGTTTGTCTGTTCCACCATCACGTCGAAACGGCTGGATAGATTTCAACCAAACTTCATATTTAGAGTATACTCATCCCGGGGAAGGTTTCGATATGCATAACATTTTAAAATCTTTGAATAGACGGGGGGTTTATATGAAAACCAGAACGGTTTTTCCACCATCACGTCGAAACGGCTGGATGGCTCTCGACCAAACTTCATATTTAGAGTATACTCATCCCGGGGAAGGTTTTGATATGCATATCATTTTAAAATATTTGAATGTACGGGGGTTTATAGGAAAACCAGAGTGGTTTTTCCACCATCACGTCGAAACGGCTAGATAGATCTCAACCAAGCTTCATATTTAGAGTATACTCATCCCGAAAAAGGTTCGACATGCATATCATTTTAAAATCGTTGAATAGACGGGGGGTTTATAGGAAAATCAGAATGGTTTTTCCACCATCACGTCGAAACGGCTGAATAGATCTCAACCAAACTTCATATTTAGAGTATACTCATCCCGGGGAAGGTTTCGATATGCATATCATTTTAAAATCTTTGAATATACGGGGGGTTTATAGGAAAACCAGAATGGTTTTTCCACCATCACGTCGAAACAGCTAGATAGATCTCAACCAAACTTCATATTTAGAGTATACTCATCCCGGGGAAGGTTTCCATATGCATATCATTTTAAAATCTTTGAAAAGACGGGGGGTTTATAGGAAAACCAGAATGGTTTTCCTCCATTTTCTCTTAAGTAGTATAATTGGACAGTTCTGCCGCACCTCCGCCGCCGCACGCCTCCGCCCGCCTCCTCCTCCGCCGCCGCCTCCGCCTCCGCCGCCGCCGCCCGCGGGAAATTTGAATTTTGGCGGGAAATTTGAATTTTGGCGCGAGATTTGACTTTGTAAACAAAGCCGCGTGCTTTTTGACAGCTGTCATCGACAACAACGCATCGCTAACCTCACTGCTGCCATCTTGACGGGCCTAAACCTCACTAGTGCCAACTTAACCTAACTAGCATGAGGTAAACAAAGCCACGTGTTTTTTGACAGCCACGTGCTTTTTGACAGACAACAACGCATCGCTAACCTCAGTACTGCCATCTTGACGGGCCTAAACCTCAGTAGTGCCAACTTAACCTCACTAGCATGAGGTAAACAAAGCCACGTGCTTTTTGACAGCCACGTGCTTTTTGACAGATTTGTAAACAAAGCCACGTGCTTTTTGACAGACAACAACGCATCGCTAACCTCAGTACTGCCATCTTGACGGGCCTAAACCTCAGTAGTGCCAACTTAACCTCACTAGCATGAGGTAAACAAAGCCACGTGCTTTTTGACAGCCACGTGCTTTTTGACAGATTTGTAAACAAAGCCACGTGCTTTTTGACAGACAACAACGCATCGCTAACCTCAGTACTGCCATCTTGACGGGCCTAAACCTTAGTGGTACCAACTTAACCTAACTAGCATGAGGTAAACAAAGCCACGTGTTTTTTTGACAGCCACGTGCTTTTTTGACAGCTGTCATCCGCCATCTTTAAACCACAAAGCACTGTGCTGCCCTCTATATCGCAGTAGCTGCAAAATTCGTCACCTGTCATCGGCAGTGCTGCCATCTTGACGGGTCTAAACCTTAGTGCTACCAACTTAACCTAACTAGCGCGAGGTAAACAAAGCCACGTGTTTTTTTGACAGCTGTCATCCGCCATCTTTAATCTATAGAGCACAGTGCTGCCCTCTTTAGCTACTTACCTTTGAAATGTGGTGGCGGGTAATTTGAAAAATGCTTTTTGACAGCAGCCATCTTGCATCGCAAACCTCAGTGCTGCCCTCTTTAGCTAGTTTCTCAATATGTCATAATTACAAGTTACAGACGTATCAAGTCCTTGCAATGCACGGGTCGGACGGAGGACGTCATCGAAGCTACAGTACGGGCTGTATATCACGAAGGCCGTAATTTTGTATAATTGCAATAGTAATGCAATCTAGTGGAGATGAACGGCAACAGTAGAGATAAAACCACCGCCGTTTCGGTCCTCCTAGACCGCCTGCTCTATGCAAGGCTTTTACGAATAGGCCGAGTCAAAGTTTCTCCGCTAGATGGCAGGCATAGTCGCACAAAGTTCTTAACGCATCATTATGAAAGCAGCCTACAAAACACTACGCAGTATAGTCATAATATGTTCACTGAAGCTCGTAAATTACATTGCTAATATTAAATAGCGGTGTTAGCTATATGAAGTCGAACTTGGCTTCTTCATCTCTCAATTTAAAGATTTTCCTGAACGAAGGCTTGTAACGATACACCGGGCGGCTAACGTTTTGTGTTATTTCCAACTCAGTGTTGGGCTCCATGGTTAAATGGTTAGCGTGCTGGCCCTTGGCCACAGGGGTCCCGGGTTCCATTCCCGGCAGTGTCGGGAATTTTAACCATCATTGGTTAATTTCTCCGGCACTGGGGCTGGGTGTGTGTGTGTTGTCTTCATCATCATTTCATCTTCATCACGACGCGCAGGTCGCCTATAGGAGTCAAATCGAAAGACCTGCACCTGGCGAGCCGAGCATGTCCTTGGACACTCCCGGCACTAAAAGCCATACGCCATTTTTTTTTTTAATTTCCAACTCAGTATCGGTTGGTAGAGGCCTTATGAACTTGGTTAGGATTAGGATAAGATCACTAACAGTTTGCTGATATTCTTTGACCTCACACTGTAACAAAACACATTCTAAAGTAGCAAGTCCTCTCATTACGCTCGTAAGATTGAAAGTCGTCCGACAGTAGGGCACAGTGGCTTCAAGAAAACTCCCCAACGAGTTGAGGGCGTCTATCGGTTAATATCAGAAAAAAAAACACATCCTAAAACTATTAAAACTCCACAAAACCACTAAAAATTCCTAAAACATTTAAAAACTATTAAAAGACACACACACACTCACAAATAAGCCGACAGAGCAGTGCAAAGGAGCACCATTATCGGCACACACAAACCACCTATCTCTTCGGAGCTTTTTGACATACTGATGATTGGCGCAGATGATTCATGAGAGCAACAAAACAAGGTTTTGGGCATCGAAGTCCTCCTCTGTCCTGATCCATAATCAGTTCCATTTAGTGGTGACGAAGTTCTAGGTCGGGAATGGCAATCCTTTCCTGACTAGCAGAGTGGTTTTCAAAATGTGGTGCACGTACCACGGATACGTCTCAATGAGTGAGCTTCTGACTGTTTTCAGTGAGTAGTTCAGAAAATAGGTCAGCCTGCTCATTTTCAATAAGATCTTATTTTCATTTAGTGCTTTTTGTCTACCACTTCACAGAGTCCCCTTTCTGAACTACAGTATTCATTCTAAAATACGTGTTAGTTTGTACCTCCCATTTACTAGGTATGTAAAAATGCGTACTTATGCTTCAGTGCTGTTGTTTTAATTTATTGTTTCGAAATCCAGTCATTCCCTTCAATTTTTCCAGTAGCAGTGTATGCAGTACAATAGGAATTGTTGCTGTAGTAACAGTCGTATATCGTCGCTGCCGGGACTAAACCTCCTATGTGAAATAGTGTAGCTTAGAACTTCGGCCGGTAAGGTTCTGTCAACTAGGGTGCAATATTGTGTGAATACTGTCAGGGCATTCTCGCTCATCATAATGTATGTGCTGCGGGTCAGTATATCTCCAAAAATATTATCACATAGGTGGTTTTGTCCCGGCAACGACGATATGTTTCGTTGCTAGGCAAAGAAAACATTCCACTTGCGAGAAAACCACGGTTCTCCATCTGTCTTGTGAAGGCTTTCCCTGTATGAAAATGACACGAACAGTTCTCCGGCCTTTGCTAACACCTCAGTTTTGGAATTCTGCAAACTTTACTACGGAGGAGGTTTTCTTCGACCAGCGACGATTATGTACAATACATTATAGTTGTTATTGGGAAACAGGGTGGTTTATTTGCCTGTTATCCCAGATCCCCCTGTGGGTGGGGGTGGTATAATAACATCCATGGTATCCCCAGCTTGTCGTAAGGGGTAACAAACATGGTCCCCAGGGGCTATGAAATTTGGAGCGTGTGTTGGCGACCATGGGGCCCTCAGCCGAGTTCAGGCATTGCTTCCACTAATTTGTGCCAGGCTACTCACTTTTATCTACCCTATCCGACATCCCTTAGTCAACTCTTGTTCTTGTCCGACCTCGACGGTACTAGAGCACTCGAGGCCTTGGGAATCTTTCATTTTCGCGCCCTCCGTGGCCCTTGTATTTCTTTGGTCGATACCTTCATTTTTCGAAGTGTCGGGTCCCTTCCATTTTTTCTCTCTGATTAGTGTTATACAGAGGATGGTTGGCTAGTTGTACTTCTCCTTAAATCAACAATCACCACCACTAATATCATCCCAGTGACCATGGTTTGATTCCTGGTGTTGCTGGAGGGGGATTTTCAGCTGAAAATACCGTGGTGTCAGGAAGGGCATGCGAGCTTATATCCCCGGCCACAACTCTTTCACTCCTCAGTGCGTGCAGGGGAAGCGAGAAAAGTTGCGGCTGCTGCTGCTGCTGCTGCTGCTGCTGATGATGATGATTATTGTTATTATTATTATTATTATTATTATTATTCGGCATCTACTCGTAGCAAAAATCATTTTTTTAAAATTTCAGATATAATCGCAATATATGCGTACTTCGGGGGTACGAAGGCAAAAAGTGGATTTTGGGAGTACGCCAACCAAAAAGTTTGTGTACTACTGGACTAGCGTGTCAATTAAGGTCTTGTTTATTACTTTTTACTGTTTAGTATGCCATCGGTTATTTTCCTTTAAAATCATCATGAAACCCATCATCTAACAATGTGGATATTAGGTTGCATTAAAAACAAAATCCATTCGACAGGATGCTTCATGATTTTATTTTTCAAACATTACTCAAAATTACACATTCAAAAACTGGTAAATAGTTAGAATAAGTTATGTTCTTTTTGTTGCTTTAACCTAATAAAATTTGTAAAAAAATATATATAGCCATAGTAATAACTGATAAATACTTCCTTATTAAAGCGTGACATTAAAATATGCTGTATTGCTAGATTTCCAATTTATTTATTACATGTTAAAAATATTAAAATATCTTAGCATGTTTTTTGACGTGCCACGAAAGTCGTATTCGCGTGTCACCTAGTGGCATGCGTGTCATAGGTTCGCCATACCTGCTCTAGGCAGTGAGATGTTGCTAATTAAAATGTCACCACTCCATATCTTCAACAACACGAACCAAGTACCCGCAAATTAGGACTTTATTTTCTGTTTTTAGATTGATTGGGACATTATCATTTGAATATTTGAGGTTGTTCGAAATGTCTAAACATGAAGACGTTTGTTTTGTGATTATCCGTCACAATTCTTATCACAAGGAATCCGCTATCCTCCACGGCTTTACTCACCTTCTTTAGCAAGGTGTAAAGTTCGGATCCTTGTAAATTTCTACTAGAAAGTAGGCCTCAGAGATAGGGAACTTTTCTGAGAGGCCGTTCACGACAAGAGAGAGTACTTTATTGGCTAATGTGGTGGTGGTGGTGATTATTGTTTTAAGAGGATGTACAACTAGGCAACCATCCTCTATATAACACTAATCAGAGAGAAAAAGTGGAAGGGGTCCTACACTTCGAAAAATGAAGGTATCGGCCAAAGGAAGACAAGGGCCACGAAGGGCATGAAAATGAAAGACTCCCTAGGCCTCCATACGTAATACCGTTGGGGTCTTAAAAGAACAGGTGTTGACCAAGAGAGGTCGGATATGATAGATGAAAGTGAGGAGCCTGGCACAAGTAGGTGGAAGCAATGCCAGGACTCAGTTGAGGGCTACGTGGTCACCAACCCACGCTCCAAAGTTCAGAGGCCCTGAGGCCCCTTTAGTCGCATCTTACGTCAGATAGGGGATACCGTGGATGTTATTCTACCGCCCCCCACCCACAGGGGGATGGCTAATGTAGGACATTTACTTATACACTGATCATATATACTCCCCTCCCCGTCCTATGCATTGACCACTCCATAATATGTATCAACAGTTTTGTCATATTACAGTATTTATCTAAGAGCCATTTGATCGGCCAAAACAGACACAAGTTTCTCCATTGTTTGTAGGTTTCCAGCTTCGGTCTTAAGCCTAGAATTTATTAAACGGAGTATTCCGATATCACATTCCACATTTCCTGTATACCTTTCTAATATGCTGCGCGAGGGGGCAGTCTTCAATGCTCATATCCTTTAGGAGACACTGACCTCTACGTCATGCAATACTGAATACTCAGTTCTTACCATTCTAGTATGCTCTTCCCAAACTGATTTGTCTGATCAATCAAATAAATGGGCTTTTGATTTCTTTCATCAGCGGCTGTTTTAATAGCAGTATGTTTCTCAAATTCAGGAAGTTCATTCCAGTTCATTTCTTATATCTTCTATCTTCCTTTGAAATCCAAATATTTCACATCGAAACTTGTTCCTTTATCCCCTGTGCTGAGTGGAACTCTTTCAATAAGGATATCCAACTCCATGCCAGTATCACTTTAATTTTGAAGTTCCCTGATATAGCCCCATTCCATATGAACTGATAACATGATATTAAATAATATAAAACACCAATTTAAATTGTGCACACTATAAAATCTTTCAGAGGTCGGTAACGAACTGGATGTCACACCGTATCAAGTAATCCTGGCGTTGAACCCATGCACTGGAACCATACTCTAATTGGGGTCTTACTATAGACTTCTACGTCCTCTCTTCTCCGCAGTATTCACATGGAATGGAATGAGGGCGCATGACTCTGTTGATGGTGATTCGTCCGTCGGATAACGAAATTAAGCCTTGGTCGTACCCATGGTGTTGAATTTGACAGGATTTGGCAAGGTGCCACTAAACACTTTGGTGTTGTGTAGTGGACCACATTTACCCATCATATTTCCGTATTCTTCAGTTCTGTTTCCAACTCTCGCATTGATATCGCCCATTAGTACCATCCTTGCTTTTGACTCTGACTGCGATGTCATTCAATGCTTCATGAAAACTTAACCTAAACGCCAACTGTCATTAAATTAATAAGTGTTCTCCCATCTTTCACTAAAACATCAAATCAAGATGTTTTATACAGCCCTCTACGACACTTTATCCTGTTATAAACTTGGAAACTACACGGAATAGGGCATATGTACATATGAAGATTTTTGCTTCAAACGATCGTTCTTTTCATGTCCCTGAATATTGTCCATTCCTCCTGGGACATCTCTTTACATCCTACCAGGCTCATTTCACATTCACCGAGCTGATTAACGGTAATAAATGATCATGATGTCTAGAATCCCATGTAATGAAATGGCGTATGGCTTTTAGTGCCGAGAATGTCCGAGGACATGTTCGGCTCGCCAGATGCAGGTCTTTTGATTTGACTCCCGTAGGCGACCTGCGCGTCCCAATGAGGATGAAATGATGATGAACACTACGCATATACCCAGCCCCTGTGCCAACGAAATTAACCAATGATGGTTAAAATTCCCGACCCTGTCGTGAATCGAACCCGGGACCCCTGAGACCAAAGGCCAGCACGCTAACTATTTAGACATAGAGCTGGACAAAATCCCATATATAAGGCCAGAACAACAATAAGATGAATAAGATGAATTAGTATATATTTTATCCATCACTCCAAAATTTCAGTTAACATTTTAACAATTAAATTCATTCAAAGATTGAAATGTTGTTTCATTGTGTCATAATTCTTTTGAAATACCATTCCTACAGAACTACTGATTCAAACCCTTCCAAAACAGGATTTTTAATGTATTACAGTTCATGTATTGATCAGTTTCATCAGTGAATGGTTCTTCTAGTAAGCTTTTAGAAATTCATATAATAAAATCATTTGTAAGGTGGAGCACCTCCATACAGTAACCGTATTATTCTGGGAGATGTCTCTTGACATATAATTTATCGACGTTAGGATCTGCCGTTTCAAAGATTTTAATTTCCATAGCGCGATTAAATTAATGATGAAAATGAAGCACCCTCCGTCTGCTCTCGCGTTGCCTATTAAAGTGTACGTATTGGAATACAAAATTGCGTTACAAACTTTTAGCACTATAAAAGGCTTTAAAAATGAACGAGCAGCGTTCTTAAATGAATACACGACGCAGGAAAAAACTTGGAAAGAAGAGATTTTCTTTACCAAGAAAGGTCATGGTTGTGTACTAAAGTTAGCATTGAATTGGATGCTAAGCCTAAGTCAGTTTGTGAATGACTAGTCTTTTCGTTTCACTTATAAATCATCATAATTAGTCGCTATGCTCATTACTGAGCGTCGGGACCTCATAACTATATCATTTCCGTGATGCAACCTTGACGAGATGTCTCCATCACGAGCGGTTTTCACATTTTTTAAATATGATCTGAAGTGGTAGACCAGTGATCTTCTTCGACTGATGTACACATCTACTTGTCGTTCTTCCTCGTGGTCTACTGCCTTCGATTTTGCCTTGTAAAATGTTTTCCAAGTTCTCTCCGTCTCGTCTAAAAATGTGGTCAAGGAACTGGAGATAACACTCGCTACACGGGAAGATAGAAGTTTCTTGACGCGGAGTTCGTCCAGAATGGAAACATTAGTTCTTCTTTCTGTCCAGAGTACACGTAGCATTTTTCGCCAACACCACATCTCAAAGGCATCAATGCGCTTTTTGTCTTTAGCAATCACGGTCCAGGTCTTACAGTCATACAAAAAATGGAAAACGCTAGCGATTTTACGAAGCGCATCTTCGTACCTTTTGATATTGCCCCAGTCTGCCAAATCTTAGTAAGTTCAACCATCCAGCACGACCTAAGAAAATACGTCTTTTTACCTCTTTATCACAGCTTCCTGTGCCATTGAAGGCTGACCCCAAGTATACAAATTCCTTGACTAAACCCAGGCCCTTTAGGCATTCTGTAAGTTGGATTTGACCTTGCCGATCAACTACCATTAGTTTGGTCTTTTTGATGTTTCTCTCTAGACCATACTGAAGACTGGTGTTCTTAACCCTTGTAAGCAGGTCAGAAAGTTGCTATTCACTTCAGTGAAGAGGGAAGTGTCATCTGCAAAGCGCAAGTTGTTAATTTTTTTGCCACCAGTCGAGATTCCACCATTCCAGCCATTGAGAGCTCTACTGATGACACACTCTGCATATATGTTGTAGAGTTGAGGTGATAATATAAAACCTTGCCTTACTCCATTTGTCACATCGAAAATACCCGAGAGATCACCATCCACCTTTATGGTTGCTGCGTGGTTTTTATACAGGCCTAAATAACGATATTAAATGCAGTGGAACCCCAAATTCCTTTAGCACCTGCCACAACTTGTCCCACATAACAAAATTAAATGCTTTTTTGTAGTCTAGGAAGCATATAAAGGTAGGAACACAAAACTCGCGATATTTCTCAATCATCTGTCTCATGTTCAGGATAGACTCTCGAGTTCCTTTACCTGGAACAAAGCCTGCTTGTTCCGCGGATATCTGAGGTTGCAGGAATGATTTTAGACGTTGATTTATTATGTATGTAGAGCAGAACTTTGCTTGCGTGGGATATTAATGCAATAGTGCGATAATTGGAACAATCCCTTATAGTTCCCTTCTTGTGAAGAGTGATTAGTGTTGATGTTGTCCAGTCCTTGGGCCATTCAACAGTTTTCCACACAATATTACATATCGAATGTAAAACACGCATGCCCTCCTCCACCATCACTTTCAGTATTTCTCCCGAAATACCATCCATACCTGGGGATTTGTTGTTCTTCAAATTATTTACAGCATTCACAATTTCAGTGAATAAAATATCAGGTTCTTTGTCATACCTCACAGAAATTTCCTGTTCGGCAGAATTATTTCCTTTTCAATACAGCATTTCACAGTATTGTTTCCACCTCTCTATTACTTTGTTCTTATCAGTAATAAGGTTGCCATCTTCAATCATCCATGTGCGTGGTTTGAACTCACGGGTAATACTGTTGACTTTTCTTAAAAGATCACGTGTTTGATTCAGCCTTTGATATTGGTCTATTTCATCCCAAATACTGGTGAGATACCGTGTCTTGTAAGTTCTGCAATTGCGCTGTATGTCACTGCAAAGTTCACTGTATGCTTCTTCGTCTTTCTTTGTTTGAATGCCGTATTTCTTCAGTATGCTCCTCTCTTCTATCAGCAGTAGAGGAGTGTTCGATATTCAGGGGTGATTAGCTTGGGGAGACTTAGTAAATGGTTCAGGGAGAGAAGAGTTAATTATTGTCTTGAGGTTTGGGAGGCTGATCCTTTCTCGTGTACTTGCTGGAGTTTTGGCCTTATTCTTTCCCCAAAATCTTGGAGAACATTTTTGTCAGTAATGCGAACCTGTGTCACTATCTTCTTCTTGGTCAGTTTCAGTCTGATCCGCATTTTCATGGACAGCATAATCTGGTCACTACCACAGTCTGCTCCAGGATAGTTCTTGCAATCCAGTATAGAAGTCTGCCATCGTTGCCTCACCAAAATGAAATCAACCAAATTGCGAACCCTGTCGCCAGGAGAAATCCGTGTGTATAGACTCTGTGGGTAATGCTGGAAGAGGGTATTGCAGATAGACAGTTTACTGCCAACACAGAACTCCAGTAGACGCTCACCACGCTTAACACCTAGACCGTGCCTTCCAACCACATGTCTCAAATGATTGTCTTTAATAGTCTCATCTATCTTCGCATTAAAATCACCCTGAATGACTAATATTTCCTTCTGAGGGATCTACCTGATGGTGTGTTCCCGCAACTCGTAGAATTAATCGATTTCTTCATCCAGTGCAACTGCAGTAGGAGCATAAACCTGAATGACGTTGATCCTGCACGGAGAAACATTAATCTTAATGGAGATGATTCTGTCAGAGACAGGTTCATATCCCACGACAGCACTGGCTTGTATTTTAGGAATCTCTACAGCGACACCATTCCGACTCAGATCCTCACTTCCAGAAAATTATATGGTGTTATCTGAGTGACAAAGTGGCCACAACCTTTCAAATGTGTCTCGCTGAGTCCAAGTATGTCCAGATCATGTAGGCGCATTGCTCTTTCAACGACAGCCAGTTTTCCTGTCTATAAGAGACCTCGTACATTCCAGGCTGCGATCTTTCTAACTGGTCGCAAGTTTGGTTTGGATTGATTTGCACGATCAGAGGCTCCCCTCAACCATGTCTCCACCGGTGATCCGACTGGAGACATTTAGTTCTATACTTCTTATCTTTAAATCGTTAGTCTAACCATCGTCGTCTTGGTCTCCCTCTACTTCTCTTACCCTCCATAACAGTCAATTATTCACCAAGGTAACCTATCCTCCTCCATTCGCCTCACATGACCCCACACCGAAGCCGGTTTATGCGTACAGATTTTTCCATCGGATTCATTCCGATATTAGCCTTTATCTCCTGATTCCGAGTATCCTCCTGCCATTGTTTCCACCTGTTTGTACTACTTTCATGCCCGTTACTTCTAACTTTTGAATAAGGTATCCTGAGTCCACCTGGCTGAAGTGTCAAAACTCAAAAATATAGGCCTGCTGGGATCTAATGGGTGTTGAATTTAATGTACAAGGTCTGCCTCCTTTCCATACGAGGAGTGAAACTTTACAACATTCACTTGACCATTGTCTGTCACAATTTGGAAGACTTGGAATCCACAGTCTTCAACAATCTGAAAGGCCCCGCGTATTAATTTGGCCAGTTAATCTCCAGTCAGGATGTGTGTATAATATGGCACAGGGATCGCGCAATGTGTGGAAAAACCTTTGAGCAGAATGCAGAGCAATTTATTAGCAAGCTTGTCTTCAATACCGATGGCATCTCCCCCTACATCAGTCATTCCAAGAAGAATATGCAAATTCCTGTCTTAGACCTGCTTTGATTTTTATTGTCATCTCATCTATGATGAGAGGACCTACCTTTTCAATATCGTGCTGTAAGGATTTTTTTTCTGCAGTCAGACGTGCCAAAGAAGTAATTCCTTTCTCTCCTCTAGGGAGGCCAACGTTATTTTTTAATGTTTTTTTGTGTCATAGGTGCAAAATATTAAGAGATTTAGGAACCTGTAGCCTGTGGATGATTTGTTGGACAGTAATATGTAGATCTTTATAGTATTCTCTCTGAATTTACACTTTTGTTTCTAAAAAAGCTTGACTCTGCTCAATCAAGAAATTTGTTTTCAAATCACCTTGCTCAGCTAGTCCTGTAATTTTATTTAGTTGACTGTCAAGTTCATGTTGAT
Organism: Anabrus simplex; assembly: GCF_040414725.1. Taxonomy (NCBI): domain Eukaryota; kingdom Metazoa; phylum Arthropoda; class Insecta; order Orthoptera; family Tettigoniidae; genus Anabrus; species Anabrus simplex. Next base: position 189,155,633 of record NC_090271.1, on the reverse strand, counting down.
TTTTTTCATTTTTGAGTTGATGCATCATTTCTTTTAAAGTGGTAATAAGATTTTTGTGCTTCATTGTTTTGGTTTCTACATTTTCTGATTATTTTTTCAGTTTGAAACCTACTTTAGTGCAGTAAAGTTTAATATAACACTGTTTGCCTGTTGTTTTCTATAATGGTTCACTGATAATTACGAGTGAAGGGTCCTTCTCTTCACTGGCTGTAGATATGTAGGGTTTAGGTTCATTTCCCACTTCTGTAGCCTTCTTCTTATGTGGTCTTCCTGCATTTGATTTTGTTTGTTTGCGTCCGGGAAAATCTTGAAATACGGATAGAATGACGTTTGGAAATAGGATTTTTAGTGCTATGCTTACATTTTAATCTGAGTCCATAAAATGCCTACTGCAAACAGTGGAATGTACACTAGGTTTCTACATAGGTCACAGTCTATTTACTTGACGACAAATTGCCAAACACAATTTAGTTTTAAGTTTATCGTCTTTCGGAAATCTGTGAAATGAAATACCGCATCTTTTTGAGGTCTTCAAAATGAACACTACAGTACACCATGTTTTTCAAGTTTATCTGACGTTCTCGTTACGTAAATACGTCATTAATTTAGGTCACTAAATTATAATCACCCGCACTAATACAAGAAAACTCATAAAGTACAAAAATACGTCTTGGCACGTTCGTGAATATTTGAGTTAGTACTTTGCCCCCGCAATTTTATGACTAAGAAGCGTGCACCTAGCAGCAAAACGATGCGTTTCACGTGTCCGAATAGGAACCAGTTTCACGACCAGCGAGGCCTTGTATAATACTGTAAGCAACACACAAGACCGATGTGAACATGCATGCAATGCAAGAAGTTTGACAAGTAGAACCCGGCAAATTTAAAATGCGAATAATTAAAGGTTAACATGGGTCCCAGTTCCAGATTCTGGATGTTCACGAGAACTTGTGCTCTTGTACAGGAGCCGCCTCTGGATGTAAGAAGTAAGAGATATAAGACTTACAATATCGTTTTTACCAAGCGAGTTTGAAGTGCGGTTAGGGTCGCACAGCTGTGAGCTTGCGTTCGTGATACAGAGGGTTCGAACCCCTCTGTCGGCATCCCTAAAAATGGTTTTCATTAGTTTACCATTTTTACACCAGTCAAATTCTGGGGTTGTGCCTTAATTAAGGTTTCGGCCACTTCCTTCCCTCTCCTTGCCTTCTCCTATCGCACCGTAAGATCTATCTGTCTCGGTGAGATATAAATCAAATTGTAAGAAGAAAAAAATTGTTTGATTTGTCATTTGATTGTACAAGAGACCAGTACTGCAGGTTTAAGGCTACGACGCTCCAATGTAGCCATCTCATTTGTTATGCAGATGTACTTTTCGTTTCATTCGTTCTTCACGAGTCAAACTTCATCTCGGATATGTTTTCTATAGACTTGTAACCACTGATTAGTCGTATTGTTGGAATTTTTTGAAAGTATGTGAAAATTCGGTAACTTTTCAGCCACAAATCGTCAGTATTTCCTATTTACTGTCACATTTTAATTTTGATGGTGTTTTCTGATAGACCTCGTCAATACCAACCAAGTTTGCTGAATTTTGTTTGGGTACCTCAATCGGAAGCCATATGTTTGGTCAATCTTGAAGCCTTCTGAGATTAAACTCATATCATCCAAAAACTACCCCAAACCTCAGGAGTACACAACCACGAATACAACTCCATCACAGAGGTTTCCCTACATTCGAAGTCGGCCACCCTGGTCACTATGTGAATCCCTCTGCTGCTGAGTGTACAGACACTATCCACTGCAACAGATGTGTTGGTCATCACCATCACACTGTTTTTACGGTACCCCGAGAGTAGGCGAAACGCCAGGGCAAATACGTGCGGCCCTTTCTTAGAAAAAGTCACTTTACACACCCATTCCTACTAAGCCTTCAAACTAGCACCCCTTTATGACTCGCCACACCCAATCTCTACCAACCACCTAAAATCACATTGCAGTTACCTGATCACAACTACTTTCTTCAGTCATTGCTTTTAAATTCACTGGTATCAAGGGCGTCATAAGAAGTCACTACGACATTATTTTAATTTTTCTTCTTCTGGAAGAGCCATGTCCTCGATGAACGTTGGCGGTCAATTTGGTCCAGGCCTCCCTGCTAACAGCTGCTCTGAATAAGCCAGCTTATGATGAACTGTACCAAGGAAATGCGGCGTGACCCAGAGCTTCTTCTTCCTTTTACTTCTCCTTTAAGTATGACTTGTTGGTGGAGATACTTCTCGTAAAATAAAATGTTAAAGTATGCTGTCTTCCATTCTTTGATGGTCTTTGTTACTTCAAACTTCTTATTCACTGCATAACGACGTCGTTCGTTACGTGATACAACAAAGATATTCTGAGCAAACACCGATAACACCAAACCTCAAGGGCATTGAACCGCTTAATTTTTACGGCCGTGAATATCCAAGCATTCGCACCGTAATACAAAATGGGGAAGACATAACACGGACTCATGTTCCAAGGTGAACGTTTAAGTTCAATTATTTTAATAATTATCGCAAATATGGATAAAGAACAATTGAACCAAGCAATACAACCAATCCGTTATCACGGGACATATGACCTTATAAAGTGAGCGGTCCCTCGTTTCCTAGTCGGCCAATGTCTTGGAAAGTTGCGGTATCCAGCTGATGAGCCCATGTCACACTGGCGTGAAACACTGGTAATTTTACGATTGAGTTTCCTCAATTTTATTTAAGGGGATACGGAGCTGCCTATCTTACCAATGTTAAATTTGTTTAATTCATGTTCCTTTTTCTCAGGATCTAATAAAGTTATGAAAATGAAATTTATGTCACATTTAATTCAAACCTTATTTGACATACTGACGGAGCGTTTTTGTAATTGGACTTAAGGGGACTCAGATACATATTTTCTTAAACAGTCAATAAATAGAATATTTTTTTCAAAAAAAACAGCCAAATCTCAAACTCAGGAAATCCCTCCGTTAAAATGTTAACCAATATGAGAAAAATGATGAAAATTACACAGCCCTGTGATAAATAGTCACCTAGAAAAGGAACATATATTTGAAAAAATTGGAAACTGAGAAAACTGCAGTTAAAACTTTCCACACATGATTTTCTCATTGTTCGCGCAAGTTTAAATTAAAATTGTGGTAACTTTTAGCTGTTAAACTATAATGTATTATACATCATTTTAAAGAGCAGACTACAGAAATTCATAAAATATAAAAAATAAAAATGATGTTTTTGACCATTTTAACCGTTCCGTATCCCCTTAAAGGTTCTCCCCCTTTTTCCACCTGTTTCATCATGGAAAACACCATCCTATTTTATGTATCCCGTACCAGAGTAGTCATATCATGAGTGTCCAAACACTCCCGAAAGGTTCGACGCCCATCATAAACTGCTCTATCTGCTGCCAACTGTCCTTTTGTCTCTTCTTTCGTAAAATGAGACCAAAGTTATCTGTAATTCAGCATTCGCGAGAGTTAGGATTTCACATGTTTTTCTAGCACGATGCGGTGTCTTTGTCGGTCACGTTATCTGCACTCTGCAATAAATCCACGTTTCAAAAGCCTGAAGTCGATTCATCGATGAAACGTTTAGTCCAGCCTTCTACACCATAATGCAGCACCGATAACACACATGGTACTAATAGAAGATTATATGACGGAATCCACAAACGCAGTCACAACATGGAGCTAATGACTACCCATTTAATTGAACCAAAACATCGGTGGCAATAACATACAAAATTCTCCACACCTTCTGGCAAAAAAACACCCAGCCAAAGAGAAACAAATTACTCGTCGGCAGTAACTTCATGAAAGTAGAGCCATGTGCCACCGTAAAATTCTGTTACAGTAATAAAGTTCGGCTTTTACTACCACATCTGTGATCTGCTTAAGTAAAGAACGCTGTTCACATTCCGTCAGAATATACCTGGCACCAATGTGTAATTCTAACATTGCTCTGATCCGACCAGAAATGTAAATATTTTTATATTCAACAAGAAGCTCAGCGTTGTGCATTGCGCTTAACAGGAATAGCTTCAAGGAGGAGGTTCTGTCCAAGAACAGGGGTGTACCTGGGATCTACAAGAAACTAAGACATTTAAAGGATGTGTACCGGTATGTTTGCAATCAGGAGATGGGAGGTTCTTTTTTTTTTTCGCTATTTGCTTTACGTCGTACCGACACAGATATGTCTAACGGCGACGATGGGATAGGAAAGACCTAGGAATTGGAAGTGGCCATGGCCTTAATTAAGGTACAGCCCCGGTGTTTGCCTGGTGTGAAAATGGGAAACCACGGAATACCATCTTCACGGCTGCCGACAGCGGGGCTCGAACCCACTATCTCCCGATTACTGGATACTGGCCGCACTTAAGCGACTGCAGCTATCGAGCTCGGTAGAAGGGAGGTTCAATACCTACCACCGGCACCATGTAAAATGGTTTTCCATTGTCTTTTCCACCTACACATCCGGCACTTCCGAGGTGGTGTCGCTAAACCTATAATATATATATATATATACCTAGCTCGATAGATGCAGTCGCTTAAGATCGTCCAGTATCCAGTATTCGGGAGATAGTGGGTTCGAACCCTACTGTCGGCAGCCCTGAAGATGGTTTTCCGTAGTTTCCCATTTTCACACAAGGCAAATGCTGGGGCTGTACCTTAATTAAGGCCACGGCCGCTTCCTTCCCAGTCTTAGCCCTTTCCTGCCCCATCATCGCCATAAGGCCTATCTGGGTCGTTGCGACGTAAAGGCAATAGCTAAACCTATACTAGGATTAAGACCAGCTTCGCCAAGAAGGGTATTTGAACACGGACCTGCGATTTGAAAGGATAGCGCCATAGCAGGTACGCTACTGTGACACCGGCTGAAATTACTCAACAGAGCTTCGCAAAACCCATTTGAATTCATCCGCGAAGCAATCTGATTGGTTTACTTCAGCAGCTAATAAGATAACGGCGAGAGACACCGAATTATTGTTTTTCAAATTATGCATCAGGATGACCATCCCTCTAACGCTCAAATACCCGGTTAAAGTTGTTTTCGAACACCCTGTATATCACGGAGGGTACACAAAGGAAAACATGTAGTCAGCTATGCAAAAGCAACGGAAGCTCAACAAAAGCTCAATGTTGTTAATATGGAATTTCTATCAGAAAATCATCCTCCATATGCCCGCCACATCATCCGATGTGTCTCATGGAACTAACTGAGCACTCTGGTTGGATTGGCACGAGCATTATCACCCAGACATTTAAAGCCCTCGCCCACAGAGGCAGAAAATCCTTTGACTACAGGCCGGAGGGTGTTGTCTCTGTATACCAGACCAGTCATGTTACCGTGGATGTTAATTAGAAACGTAAGGCATCCAAACATGATCCCACCCTAAAACATGACGGAACGTCCTTGCTACTGATGGCGCTGCGGGATGGAGAGCTCGTTTCATCTCTCACCGGATCGTCTCCACGCTCTGATTCATTAGGATTGGGGTATGAGGAGAAACCAAAATGTCTTAAAGACTAAAGAGCGTAGGAAACCGCAGGTGTGAAAACACGTAGCCCCCAAACTGTACGGAAAAATATCTGAAATAATAATAACGACATAAGTCCTTTCCATTTTTAGCCCAACTTCCTTTTTACCCTACAAAGACTACTGCTCCTCATCATACCGACCTTTGTCATGATCATAACCAATGCACATTCAACAAGATGGGATTTTATCTTCATGGATCTGATACCATCCCATTGCCAGCTATGTAGACCTGTTCACTTACGAGATCGACGTTCAAGGAAAATTTAAAAAAAAAATCAAGGTAGTGAGGAATAAGTTGAAATACCATGAAAAACAACGAATACAAAATACTGTTTTTGTACGGAGATAATTCATTGAATAAGAGTTTTCTCTTTACAAATAAAATTAAAATCCACGGCCTGTTTCCAGTCATTCGATCGAATCAGGAATGGAATGATTAAAGCCCCCATCTAGCGGCAGGGATAGGAATTGTGCCGACTGCCGAAGCCTGCCGCATTCCTCTGGTGCAATGATTTATGACTAACAGTTTAAATGTAATACTATTGGAGAGTGCTGCTTGAATGCAAGATGACAGGGAAAACCGGAGTACCCTGAGAAAATCCTGCGCCGCCTCACATGGAGTGACCGGGATTTGAACCACGGGACCCACCAATGAAAGGCCGGTATGCTGCCGCCTGAATCACGGAGGCTCCTTTCTCTTTATAGTCAAGTTAATTAGTCTATCACCACTGATCTGCATTGCACGTTGCAGAATTTGATCAGCATTTCGCGTACTTTCCTCAGCTGGATACGGTTATCGAAATATATTCCACTCTTTTCTCCTCTGATGTGAGCAGTGCATTCAGCCGGAATTTCTCTCTCTTAATAACAGGCTGAACCTGAAGGAGTTATTTCTCAATTTTTCACTATTATAATTTTACAAACAGCTAAATGAAATGAAGTGTTGACCACGTGAACTGTTATGCTTCTTTGGTTCTACATATATTTGATAGCAGACACTCTCAGTGGAAATAAATTAAAGGAGATACCACGCTGACAATAACTACCCTCTCCAAGATATCTTACAGCTCACTCCTACTAATCAGCAATCTAGCGTAGATGATCATTTAATGCATTTAAAAGTGTTTTAATCAATATAATGATTATAATCATGTGATTTTATTCAGGAAAATATCCTTGTTGCTAAAGAATTGCATTAAAATTCATGGAACATTTGGTAACAGGAGTAATTAACAACGTAATAATAATAATAATAATAATAATAATAATAATAATAATAATAATAATAATAATAATAATAATAATTAAAAAGCAGCAATAGGACAGATATTACTCTAATCTATAAATCAAGATGAGAGCCTCTGTTCCACCTTTTAATCGCCTCTCACCGAGTGAGTTGGCCGTGCAGTTAGGGGCGCGCAGTTGTGAGCTTCCGCATCACTTACAGAAATTGCTTGTCCAAACACCTCCAGTCTGCAAACAGACCGATAACATCATGCACAGAACTGGCAACAGTAATACAACGCTTGTGGAAACTACAATCAGTTCCAATAGTAATATCATGTATGTACTGGTGTTAGTCCAATATTTTATGTGGACACCAGGCAAATGCTGGGGCTGTACCTTAATTAAGGCCACGGCCGCTTCCTTCCAACTCCTGGGCCTTTCCTCTCCAATCGTCGCCATAAGACCTATCTGTGTCGGTGCGACGTAAAACCCCTAACAAGAAAAATATGTTACCGGCAAAAGCCGAGCTTTCCTAAAAAGATGTAAATAATAATAATAATAATAATAATAATAATAATAATAATAATAATAATAATAATAATAATAATAGCTCGTACGGTCCACGTCACTTGTTGCCTATGTTTGAACCAGCTATATAAGAAAGTGTGATGTCCCTCTGTTCTAGCCAGTTGATCTTGGTATTCTGAGAGTTCCTTATATTTAAAAAATCTTTTATTGGTTAATATGTAGCTGTCCTGTACCTTATGCCCATATAATGTCAAGCATATCTTGTTCACGATGATATTATTTTATTATATTTGTTTTACTATTACATGAAATGAAGAAAGTGATGAGATTTTCCCTGATGCATGGTATGAGAAATGCATGCTTAAGATCTTGAGGAACATTCGCACAATTCATTGCTGTATGAATCTCTTGTGGGATGAACACTGCACAGTGGGTGGCTGTTAAGTGACAGATTAACACCAACAAACTCGTAAGCTTGGCTCACAGAGCACATCGCTAACACTGTTGAGTGAACTGTGGCCTCATCTCTTCCCAGTTTGTCAGCTGCAAACCAGATATTTAACTAAGTTACAGGATCCTGTGCTTGAATTCAGTCTTGGTGATGGATATATGTGTTGTCTTAGATTATGTTGTTCATTTATCACTTAGCTAAGGCATCGTAACTTGCATCGTATCTAAATAATCCACCAGTACCTCTCTGAAGAAATTACCTTGGCATTTCAAACAAGCCACTCTCTTGGTGGTGGGGATTATTGTTTTCAGGGGAAGTAGCGCACAACTGGGCCACCATCCTCTATTAACACTAATCAGAAAGGAAAATAAAATTAATGGGCCCGATACTTCGAAAAGTGAAGTTATCGGTCAAAGGAAGGGCCACGAAGGGCGTGAAAAGTAAAGACTCCTTAGGCTTTGCGAACCTAACAGCGTAGTTGTCGGAAAAGAACAAAAGTTGATCAAGGTAGGTCGGATAGGAAAGATGAGAGAAATGAGCCTGGCACAAGTAACAGCAAACGATACCAAACTCGGCTAAGGGGACCTTGATTGCCAACGTACGTCCCAACTTGAAAGCCTCTGGTCCACCTTTTAATCGCCTCTCACCGACTGAGTTGTTCGTGCGGTTAGGGGCGCGCAGTTGTGAGCTTGCAATCGGGAGATAATGAGTTCGAACTTCACTGTCAGCAGCCCTGAAGATAGTTTTCCGTGGTTTTCGATTTTCACACCAGGAAATTGCCGGGGCTGTACTTTAAGGACACGGGCGTTACCTTCCCACTCGTAGCCCTATCCTCACTCATCGTCGCCATGAAACCTGTCTGTATCGGTGCGAAAATCAATTGAAAAATGTCACCTTTCACGACAGGCAGGGGATACCGTGGATGTATTTTACCGTCCTCACTCACAGGCTGACAAGCCCTTGTAGTAATTGCCCGCATTTTTTGTACCTTCATAGTTTCAAGGTGGTAAAATGTAGAATATCTTTCCCCTTCTATATTCTTTTGTTGGGTTTATATTCCCTTAGCAAGAATTTTCCATTCTTTATTCTTTATTCCTTGAAACACAACCTCAATATTTAATTGTCTTATTGTAATCTGTATTAATTAATGTTGTTTGTTTAGTAACCATGTTCGTTGTGAGATTTCATAGCTGTCCACTCTATTTCAACATTCTTCTACGAATTGACATCTCTCTACCTTCTGTTTCTCCGCTTCACCTATGCTGCAACATTCACTCCCGTGACGGAGCACCTTATATACATAGCGAGTTGACTGCGCGGTGTGGGGGCCAGGGGCTTAGCCAGTGGGGGTTACTGGGAATAGATACTGCACCTGTCCAGGGCTTCAGTGCATAATAACAATAATAATAATAATAATAATAATTCGTAGGAGCATTAACTGAATGGAAAGTACATGATGAGATCTTCGAAAAATAACCCTAGAATCGAAGTCTCATCACCCCTACTTCATAGAGACCGCGACTAGATTTCAGATCAAACGGGCCGATGGTGCGTCCTTATAATGGGTATTAAACGAAATATTTATAAGTAGGGGTTTCAAATGTAAGAATACAACGTCACTACTAAATTAGAAAAATTATATGTTTAAAGTTTACAAATATAAATTTTATTAAACTGAGAAAATAACACTTACAAATATTAATATATAATGTGCCGTAAAATTTAACATTAATTAGAAATATGAGGGGTTTAAATCGGTGAAATTCATTTTCATCTATCCTTCCAGAATTTGCATTCCGCATCAAATAATCCCATAATATTTGAGAGGCATTTACCTCATTATTATTTCAACTATTCACACATATTGTTATAAACACTCATTAATTGATTGGTGAATTAATTATACACAATTAAAGGCACAATGACTTCATATTTAGGAGTTGAAGTCCGCTATATCATGATCTTCTGTGATCATGCCATTATATGATCACGTGATTAGGGCAATGAATGATCTAACTATGACAAGCACATACCAAAATATCCGAAAGTCATATTATAATTCCTACTAACTAACCTCATTATTATTTACAATGATGTAAATAACCGCATAGGCGTATTTTGCCGGGATTATGACTAATACCATGGAATAATATAATACAGAAACAACGCTGAACCTATGGACAACATATTGACTATAATACCATAATCTCACATAATAATACACTTATCTGAAAATAAACACACATGATATCACTTTTAATGTATTCACAAATATATGGAAGGAGTAGTCCTTCCATCATCAAAATTACGGTGATGATACTCGTCGCCCTCAGATGGGATCGAATCCGTCGTCTTCTTGCAGCTGGACGCATGTTTTTAAATCCCTAAATTGAATCAAATAAATGCTGGGAGGAATTCTTCCGTTTCCTAACATGTTAATTCAATTACAACGATGACAATTAACTATTCTCTGTGTGAGTGTTTTTCGTATATTACCAGAAACGAAGAATCAGTCAACATCCCAAAAGTTGTGAAGCCTGCGGTCTGGTCATTCTCCTCAGACCCTCTACGGTAATTCATCGAAGCATATTCAGCTGACACTTTCACTCAACGTAAGGGTAATCAGCACTGTCTCCCTTTCAACTCAGTTAAAGAAGGATATCTCTCTTCCCTCAGCTGCCTCGATACTAAAATTCGGACTAATGCAGCCCCATAGAGTTCAACTCTAAATAACATATTTTATTCTCATATGGTTTTATTCAACCTCATTTTGCCGTCATTAGTGTGGCATGACTCCGCACACTTTACATAAATTATCTCTGACACATCTCCATCCTGCTTCAAACCATCAATTAGCGACGTATTGTCTGACCATCGTTCTCACTTTGACAATCCAAACACACACATATTTGATTAAGAATTTATTCTTCGGGACGTTTTAAAAACTTACGTATTATATCCACGGTCTAAAAATCCTACTTGCATCCGATATTATATCTTTAACTTCTAAAATACCCTGTCTTACGCGTGAAGTAGTCTACGTACTTTCTGAGGATACACAACGTCTCATCTCATGATAATAATTGAAATTATTTAAATACTACTCCCATTCATTATAATATTTCACGCAAAAAAATATCAATACCAAAATCTTATAATTAACATGCATTAATCTTCCCAGGGGTCTAAACAAAATTCTGGTTACTATACCAGTAAAGAAATTCCTACTACATTAAGCTAAGAGACTATAATCCCTTTGAAATAGCTTGCGAGCATCATTCACATTTTACCTAATTAACATGCAAAATTTAAATATTTACAGGTATGACCTTCACATCTAAGAATGTTTGAAATGTACTTATCTATTGTGATCATTCTTCTCCGAGATTGGCACATCCGTGATGACGTCTTCGATGTCGTGAAGTCTTCGGTTCGTCCCTATGATGAGGTCGTCCATGTTGTAGATTTTGACCAGGAGTTGAATGGTCTTGAAGACACCAGATACACTAAGATGTAGAATAGGTACGCAACTCGTAGATTCTCCCTCAAGGTCGACGATCACTCGTTCAGATATGCAATAAGGAAACAATATTATTATAGTTGCGTCAATTTTGTGATACGCACTACAATCAAATATGGTTAGAATTCCTCATGTACTTAAGTAAGCCAACCCGGTAACGATGATGTCCTGCTGTTTCGTCACCCTAAACCTCTACTCTGCATATACAGTTATTAACACTCAAATATTATTGAAGTATCGCGTACACACACTAGCACTGTGACTTGATGTTAAGGATCTGAATTTTGCCTAGTTCAAACACCTCAACATGTAAGACAACTCACTCATCACGTTTGTATGTTCGTCATACGTTGCCCATTTATTATTATTATTATTATTATTATTATTATTATTATTATTATTATTATTATTATTATATGTGAACCATTATTTTCTTATTCAATTCTACTTTCAACTCTATAGTCGTAATGTTGACTACGTACTCACGACACTTCACTTTATTTAACCAATTGTACTCCAATTGCGTGAAAAAGACGTCCGTTCTCGAATAGCCCAGGCTAAAGAAGCTTTCAATAAAAAAAGAAGCCTATTGACCTCCAAGGCAATATCACTGCCAGTAAGAAAGCATTTCATTAAGAGCTTCATTTGGAGCATTGCGACCTATGGCTCTGAAACCTGGACTCTATTACAGGCTGATAAGAAAAGAATAAATGCATTTGAAATGTGGTGCTGGCGTCGAATGTTACTAATTCCCTGGACTCACAGGCTAACAAATGAAGAAGTTCTCAAGAGAGCTGAAGAAACCATCAGTCTGGAGAAAATGATCGCGAAAAGAAGATGTAGTTGGACAGGTCATTTACTCCGGCATTCATCATGGTGCACCACACTGCTTGAAGGGAAACTGGAAGGAAAGACTAGAAGAGGACGACCTAGAGCAGGGTTCCTCGATGGCATTAAAGGGCGACGTCCATATCAACTAATCAAGCAGCTGGTTCAGGATAGAAGGTCGTTGGACGAGGACGGTCATGCTACCCACCAACCATCAGGTTGAGGAGAATGAGAGAGACTCCAATTGCGCCACGCACACATTCATTTACACATATATAAAAGTAGTTGGGGTACAACGCAGTTCACTGTAGGTAGATTATTCCTAGTTCACTCACTTCGATGATTACAACATAGTATGGAATATCGTAAATATACAAACTCTTCACAGTCTGTGGCATATGAGTAATTAATGTACTCAAAGTAACAATTTACACGGTATTTCCACTTACGTGTTACAAGCGTAACACTGCACCACAAATGAAAATGTTGCACAACTTCACTTGACCGTGCGAACAACGACACGTCTGAATGGTCCGAGAACACAGTAGACAGTCGTCAATCCAACTCCTTTTATGCTGAAGAGGGTAAAAATCGAGGGTGGGAGGTAACCACGCCTACTTCTCGGATATCGTTCCGGTAATAACTTTTTGCTGGAATTGATTTGCATATCAAAACGCTTTGACCTTCTATATCCTTGTGATCGAATCTTATTCCTGTAGGATCGTAGGTTTGATCATAATCATCAAAGCGTCTTGTAGCACTTTCCCAATGGTTGACACTACGCCTCGGCAAAATCCAACATAGGCTCGCCTGGCCAGACTCATGACGACTTCTCGTAATTCGCCGCACCCATACACATTGCGTAATTAATGATACATTAACTAATTGGAATATGTTTTGCTGTCATAATTAACTAAAACATTCTCTGATTATGACCAGCTCTTACTTATAAATATTCAGTGCGTGTGTCAGGAGTCACGTGACTAATATTATTATTCTCACCGTTGAAAATTTTGAAACAAGTGAAGGTTTTTGGCTGGCATCACTGAATACACCAACGAATATTTAGGGAATTACGTTTCTCTAGGTTAACCCGACTTAATTAAGTACAGCCCACTGGCTGTCACGTGATATTTGTCTCTTCTAACTCACTCCCACAAGAGAGAGAAAATTTCCAATTGCTGACTAGCGTATGACTCACTTTCGTCATTACGCGCCAAGAGACTTTCGTCCCTTGAAACAGTGGCGAGTCGTTCGTGTCCCGTGTAGTGCTAGAATCGGCTAGTTATGCGACTAATCATCACAGAATGACGCGAAAAGCGGCATATTACTGTTACAGGGTGTCCCGGTATGTTATCTACAGCATCGTGAACGGTCACAATACCCCAAAGGAAATTTTACAAATGAGAAAATATACAAACTGACAATGAAGTAAGTAAACATTCAGAAACATAATTGTAGAACCAACAGATCTGTTGAATCTGTTTTCAAAGAAGCCTCGAAAGTTGGATTTTAGATCTAAACCGAACATACCATTCGCTGTAAAACTGTTGACCTTGATCATAGTGTTCTTGTTCTGTATTTTTATGTAAGATTTTGTAGTGTACTGCTATCTGAATATCAACATAATTCACGTGTCAGTGTCCAATGACAAGCTATGCATGCACGCACCACACAACCACCTTCATTGTGTTGTATCGCCATTTTGTAATTATACCCCCCCCCACCATCCACTCCCCGCACCGTCGGCCGATCCTGATTATGCTACTGGTAGTCACGTACCTGTAAGCTTGCATTTAGCAGATAATAGTTGTGAACCCCACCACCGACAGCTCTGATTTCCCATTCTCACATCAGGAAAATGCTGGACATGTTCCTTAATTAAGGCCTCGGCTGATGCCTTCCCAATCCTAGTCCTTTCCGTTCCCATCTTGGCGGCGCCAAAAACCTTCGATGTGCTGGTGCGAAGTTGAGCTACTAGCAAGCAAAAGAAACAAAAACGCAACAGGCACGAAAGTCCTCAGCCTACCGAACGACTGCTTTCAGAATGCTAGGTGTCGTGTGGTCGACACGACGAATCCTTTCAGCCGTTATTCTTGGCTTTTGGACTCGGGCCACTATCTCACCGTCAGATAGCTCGTCAATTGTAATCACCAGGTTTCAGATAATTATGCATTTAAAAATGCCAAAATATTAATGCAAATATGCACTAAAAGTGTTAAAATATACACTAAAATGTTGAAAGGTGCATTGCAAAAAAACATAAATCTGATGTCGATTAGCAATACATTTTTATTTTAAAAATAAATGTTACTCTTTAAACATCGCCAAAATGAATAACATTACATACTCAACTACAATACAATGCTCCAGTTTCTTAATGGAATTCACAAGTCTTGATTACAAATAATTATAACACAATACAACAGGTGCTAAAACACAAGTTCGTACCTTTTTCACTTAAAATGGTTTAGTATTAAGTGAAACTCTCTATAACTCAAATGCCACAACTGGAGCATACTCCAACTTAACGAAATTACAGACCTTCAGTATCTGTATGCACTGTCAATTCTTTCTTTGCCTTGGAGAACACCAGGAATGCTTTTAAGTTTGCAGAACGGAATTTTTTAACACTACCTTCTGCATTTTCCCCACGAAAACTTTATTTGATAGGTCCAGTAGGGATCATTTAAATTCTTCAACAATTCCAGGAAAGGACATACCTTCTTCTTGTAATTTATTTAAGGCTAACGGTATGCACATCACATTCGAACGAATGAATTTAAGTTGCTCCCGACACCATCTTTGATGAAAACTTCTTGAACTTCTTTAATAGAGGCAGCTCCTCCAGCATCGGGGTCTTCAGCTACCCCATTTACTACTTCAAAATAATCGACATAGTAAACAAGAACTTCGAGCCACGTTCCCCATCTTGTATGAATTGGTGAAAGTGGTGGTGGCACGCTACAAATTGTATCCAGAAACACACTCTTGCGACGTGGAGCTTTTTACTTCAGGAAAAGAATCCCGACAAGCTTCAGCGACTCGATTAAATGTATGTGCCACACACGTGACCTAGGCTTTATGTCATTGCAAATACTGTATGAAGTGCAGCATCGGGGCTGGAAAAGAGAACGTGATCGTAAGGAATGCATGATGGGGGGAAGAATTAAATTCATAATTGAAAAATGCAGCAACTGTTCAGTGATTCACCTTATAGTTAATTAACATATCCATAGTATGAATTGTCTCTCTCTTCTTCTATATATATATATATAAACAAGTCGGTCTGGGGCGATCTTCTATATATAAAGGTATAAAAATGAAAACAGACGTGAATTAATGAGGCACTTTCGGAAATGTCAGAAATTTGAAACTTGGTACCGGAGAAGCTGATGACCCAAAGATGCTTAGAAAAATCTAAAATTCTCAAAATTCCCTTAAAGGGGATCAGCATAAAAACGCAGTCGTATAATTTATTCAAAGCGACAACCTATAGGTTTCATGGGCTTAAAAAATGTTCACCAATGTATTAATATTGTCCCCATTCCTCCCAAATCAAGATGGCGGCACCATATGCCAGACGAGATAGAAAATTTAAATTTGGCGAAATTATAGCTTTCAGACTGTAACCGACGGAAAATTCCAAAATGTTGAATTGGAGTGATCTACAACTTTGGTCCTATAACGTTTTGTCGTATCTCTCTCCTTTATGCGTTAGATTTGGCTGTATTTCTGGATTGTTCGTAAATTTGGTGATTTTAACATCTATATTTTATTGTCTGGCAAACTTATAGGAAAGACAGTATCATGAAGTTTCGTCCACATATCGACACAATTAAAGGCCATATGTGAACGATATTTCATGATTCCATCTTATACGTAAGTATGCAAAAAATAATGTAAAGCGTTAAAAATGTATTCTAATTTCACCCTATTCAAATTCTCGAACTCAATCTAACCCATAAATGTGGGAGATACGATAAAGTGTTTAGAACCAAACATGTAGAAGGATAAAAGCGGCCTCTGATGGCGTAAACCGTTTGTTCATATGATTTACCGTTTAGGAGTAGTAAACCTCGAAGTTTAGGTCTGCACTTTTAAACACGCTCATGCTTATGTCATCCTATATATCTAAAAGCAAGTCAGTCTGGAGTGATATAGATATTTATATAAATAAAATCGTAACGATCGTGTATCTGTACATTGACTATTTTGGCGAAATTTCCGTACAATTGACCATTTCAGGTGTAATAATGACCATCTGAATATTTTTAGCTTTGGTGTCTGTCTGAGTTCTTATAACTTGAAAACTACGATATATTGCTACTAAACTTGATGCTTAGAATTCACCTGTCCTTGGGTATGTGTTAGGGCCAATATTATTCCTGAATACCTAAATTTACTGGGGATGCATGTGCAATCGAAACCACCATTATGTACTCCCACTAAATTTGTATGTTCAGTCCGTCAGCGATGCCGCTGGTGGGATCCTGAACACTTCTGCCATCAGCTGTCATAGATGGCCTAGGCATCACTGAAGAGGCGAGCTAGGGAAATGAGGAATGAGGTAGTTTCCCGTTGCTTTCCTCACCCACTAAATATGCACACCAAAATTAATGGAAATCTTTCATCCTCAAATGACATTAATTTCTAAAACATTTTCAAAGTGCATCATTTCGATAGAAGCATTAATAATGGAGATATCATGAACGGTCGGTTTTGCGGACTAAGTCCAGTGGACATAGCTCAAAAAGTGATGTACGTGTAGCTGATTCCTTATATATCTGTTTAAATAAAAACATAACGACCGTGTGTTTGTACATTGACTATTTTGTCGAAATTTTCGTACAACTATCCGTTTAAGGGGTAATCATGACCATCTACCTAAGTTTTTAGCTTCTGTTTCCTGAAAGTCCTAATTTTTACCCACCTTTCCCTAAAATCAAGATTACGGCACAATCTGACGTACGAGCTAAAAACTTGGAATTTGGCAAAATTATACGTTTTAGCCAGTAACCGGCAGAAGACTTCCAAGATCTTCAAATTTTTAATTTTTTATCCCCGAAGAATATCGAAATATGGAGACAAATTTAATGACGCTGCTGACTTTCCTTTCGTGGTATTTCGTTGCTAAACAGTAAGTCCTATCACAAAACGGATCGCACAATCTTTCTTCAATTTGGAGCGAACTGCAACTTTGGTCCTATTACTTTTGTCGAATCTCTATCCCTTAAACGTTATACTTGTCTCCATTTCTCGACTGTAGGTAAATTTTGCACTTTTTAAACGTATAATTCATATATTGAATCACTTATAGGTAAGATAGAATCATCAAATTCTACACGAACATTGGCCCATCCGGTAGCAATATGACACCATATGTTATGTTTGTAGCTGTCATATAATTATTCAAAAAGTAATGCACTGTGAGACAATCTTACACAAATTTCACCCTATTCAACGTTTCTAACTAAATCTGATCCATGAATAGATGAGATGAGAGAAAATGCCATAGGAGCAGCGTAATCTGTAAAAGAAGGTCTGTAATATTGTTAGTATGCACATACTAGTACCTTAGTGTCATGGTGGCGTAATTTGCAGCTCATAATTCCAGGTGTATTGAAGGTGTATAGTACTCCTAGTACGGTCCTGTGTGCAAGCATTGATTTAGTGAAGTGAAAGTGACCTGTGAATGTGTTAGGGCAGTGTATCTCGTTGTAGAAATATAGCATTTATTACTTTTAAATCCATAAGTTTCGAAGTTTGGTTAGGTATGGCCGGAACTAACAAAAACGGAAGAAATGTGGCGCGATCTTCAGCTGTCCAGGGTCAGGGAGCAGCTATGACTCCCACATCACGCTTGTCAACTGTTTCCAGACAGCGTTCACAAACACGGTCAACCCTCCACCCTTCTGCTACTGTACCTTCGGCTGATCGCAAGCGCTCTCCCTTGGAGACTAACGGCACCGCCACCACCTCGCAGGAAGCAGCGCCTCACGATCGTCAGCTGTTAGTGAGCAGGTCTCCCTCACACCACCAACTAACGGCAACACCAACATGCCGGACACAGAGCCCTCCTACATCACAGGTAACACTAGTTTAACTGAAGACAAGATTGTGACACTGGTGCAAGGTATAGTGGGGAACTTATTACAAAATAGCGACTTCCTTCAACCCATGGTAACAGTTCTCGCACAAAAAGTGTGTGAAGAACTAAAAGAAACAATAGACTTCAATTCTAAAGTTATCAGCGATTTAAGAAATGAGTTAAAAGCTCGTGAAAATGAAATTCTGGAGTTAAAGTATTTATTGAATTATAAAATGGACGAAATTGAACAATACCAAAGGTGAAACAGTATTCGAATTTTTGGGTTGCCCGAAGAATCTGGTGAGGATACAACTCACTTAGTGCTCAATGTGGCCCAAAAATTGAAAGTCCCCTTAAGCACTGAAGATATTGACCGCACGCATAGGGTTGGAGCCCCTGGGTCTGGGAAGTCAAGGGCTATTATATGTAAATTTGTCTCCTACACGAAGAGATCGGCAGTTTTACGTGCGAAGAGGCTGTTACGTGGATCCAAGGTGACGATTCGTGAAGATCTTACCTCTACCAGACATTATCTTTTGAAACAGGCAATTTCCATCTTCGGCGGAAAGCAGGTGTGGACTTCTGATGGCACAATTATCGTACTACAAGGGGGTGTTAAACACCGTGTGAGAAATACTGTTGAACTTAAAAAGATATCTCCTCGTTTAAGTTAAATTAGTATGTTCTATTCAGTATTCTCTTCTCTACTTTGCTTCACGTAATCTAAAACTGTACCGGTATGTCATTTTATTAGGACCTATAACTGAATATTAATTTTCTGGAATTTTGTAACCATCCAAATTCATGCACTTCTTCTGAACTTAAGTCTTCTGGCATTCAAAAAATCATTGAAGATCTATCAGAAATCTATCCCTCTGATTTGAAAATAATTCACTTAAATGCACAGTCATTAGTTGATAAGGTACATTTCGATGAGTTTTATGACTGCTTTGTTGATTCAAATATTAACGTTATTGCTGTAACTGAGACATTTTTCAAGGAGTCCATTCCGGACTCAGAGATTAACATTCCCGGCTTTAATTTATATAGAAACGATAGATTGGGCAAGAGAGGAGGAGGGGTGGCTGTGTACGTGAAGAGCAACATCAAATGTAAAATAGTTCACACCTCCCCTCCAGAATATTGTCGTAAGCCAGAGTATATTTTCCTAGAACTTGAATTACCTATGGGGAAAGTATTATTTTCATGGATCTACCGACCTCCCAAAATTGGTTTCATGGAGTCGCTTGTAGAGGCGATGTATAATTATGTTTTTCATTATAAATATGTCATACTTGCAGGTGATATGAATGGGCATTTTGGATCAGGGTCCTCGGAAACTGTAGTAATCGATGATGCACTTGACTCATGCAATTTGACTAGAATATTATTTGATAACACATACCACACTGTATATTTTCATTCTAATCTCTATACCATAGCTTCAAATTGTAATGATACCCTTCTTAAATTTGGGCAGACCCCAGCGAGTGGATTTTCTGGACACGATATGCTATATGCTGTCTTCTCGATATCAACACCCAAATATGAAAGAAAATGGATCACATTTAGGGATTTCCGCAGTTTTAATCCTGAAGATTTTCGAAAAGACGTAATTTCTGCTCCCTGGTATGAAGTATTTTCTCAGCGTAATATCGATGATAAAGTCATCAAATTTAATAGTTTAATTTCCGCGTTGTACGACAAGCATGCCCCATTAAAACTAATTCGAGCCAAACACCCACCTAACCCGTGGATAACGTCTACAATTAAGAAATTAATCTCTGCGCGGGACAAGGCAAAAAGAAAGCACATCAAAACCAGGAAACCTGAAGACTTTGAAACCTTTCGCATCTTGCGTAATAAAACCAAACTCGCGATCCGTGATGCTAAAGTCAAACACATGCATTCTTTGTTCAGTAAGAGATCAACTACGTCTGCTCTCTGAGGAACTATAAAATCACTAGGTATTGCTAAGAAAATTTCGCAACATACTTCCTCATTCATATCTGCAGAATTGCAAAATGATTATTTCTTAAAAATCTCACCAGTGAACAATTCTCACAGAATATCCGAAATTATTCATAGTTACATGAACACAAATGTACCTCAACATGATCTCTTTCACTTTTCGTACATTTACACAGAGGATGTAGTCAAAGTATTTAAGAGCATGAATACCAAGGCTGTTGGACCAGATGGTATCTCACATCCCCTCCTAATGAACTGTTTGGATATAATCACTCCGGTTATAGCTCACCTGTATAATTTCTGTTTACAATCAGGAGTCTTTCCAGCTGTATGGAAAATGGCCAATATCAGACCTGTTCCTAAAGTTCCTTCTCCTCAAAAATTTGATGATTTCGGGCCAATCAGTATTTTGTCAATATTAGGTAAAGGATTAGAAAGGATTGTTTACCAACAACTCACTTCGTACTTAAATACTCATTATATTCTTAACACATTTCAGTCTGGTTTTCGAACAGGCCATAGTACTGCACGGCACTTCTCAAAGTCACAGATGATATCAAGTTTGCAATGGACAGAAAGGAACTATCACTTCTGGTACTATTCGATTTAAGCAAGGCATTTGATAGAGTTCATCATGACCTCCTTCTGACTAAATTACATACAATGGGCATATCTCTATCAGCTCTCTCTTGGTTTGAATCGTTCTTGAAAGTGAGACCTCAGCGTGTAGTATTTGACAAACAAAATTTTTCTAAGTGGTCTAGTGTACATTCTGGCGTCCCTCAGGGGTCCGTGTTGGGTCCCGTTTTGTTTTCGCTGTATATAAACGATCTGCCTGGAGTTTTACGCCACACGAGACATCATATGTATGCCGATGATTTACAGATCTATTACCATTTTCCTGTGAATCATGTTGTCGAAAGTATTAGTAAAGTAAATCTAGATATAGAAAGACTATATCAATATACACTAAGACACAATTTACTATTAAATGAAAACAAATCTTAGCTATTTTTCTAGGATATCGAAGAAACTTATCAAATATTTTCAACAGGGACATTCCTCCAGTAATTGTTAACGGTTCTGTAGTCAAGTATCAGGAATGTGTTAAGGATTAAGGTATTCTAATGGATAACACTCTGTCCTGGACCTGTCATGCCAAGCACTTGGTCAAGAAAGTGTCTGGCATATTGCATCAGTTTCGACGAAACTTGCCGTATCTTCCTTTCTCGGTGAGAAAGATGTTGATCCAAGCTATGGTATTTCCTATTTTAGATTACGGCGCTGTAATTTACAGCGATATCTCCGAGAAATATAATAGCAAACTCCAGCGTATTCAGAATGCCTGTGTTCGATTCGTCTTCAATATTCGTAAAGACCGTCACGTAACATCTTACTACAAAGCCGCAGAGTGGTTGAAACTCAGGGATGGACGATCATACTCAGTTGCTTGTTTACTTCTGAGAATTTTAAAATCTAATGCTCCCTCATATTTGACCAAGTCCTTTGTTCAGATGAGTCAAGTGCATGATCGGGACAATAGGTTTACAGCTAACACCCTTCAGGTTCCACAGCATCGTACGGTAAAGTGCAGTAAGTCGTTCATTGTCACTGTCTCTCAATTATACAACGATCTTAAACTATATGAAATTCAGCAAAGTAGTGTGGGAACTCAGAAAAAATCTCTTAAATACCGCTACCTTTCCACTTATTAAGCCATGTAAATGAATTTTCACCAAATTAATAAAATAGTACGAAATATCATAACCCCCTAGATACATTTTAGATGCTCAGTTTTACTCTTAATTCATCTTCGGCTTTAAAATTCTTAGGTTTCTCTTTCGTCTTCTCTTCCTTGTTAGTATAGTGTATGTTTATGAAATGTTAAAAGTATTATTGTAATCTCCTAGATGTTTAGTTTTTAATCTTATTCTTATATCCTCAGTAGGAAAATGTATCTTACGCTTTTTTGTATTATTTTATTAGATTTTGTATGTTGGGTGATACATTTAAGTTAAAGTGGCAGTTAGTTACAGCCAATGGGACCTCTGGTCCTACTTGTAATGAACTTTAAATAAATATATTTCTATTTCGATACTTTCGTATGTCGATCTATATATATATATATTCATTCATGTCGATTTGTAGCCATCAGTAAAGGGTGTGTCTGCTATTGTAATCAGTACTCCCCACATCGACTTTGGCTGTAGGAATGGTGTTCTTCTCCAACTCCTGTGTAACTGTCATTAGTAAGGAGGTCCTACCATTGTAATGAATAATTCCCTTCTCGGTTTGATTTGCAGAAGACAAGGGGGCATGCAGTTTTGTTCAGAACTCACCTACCCGATTGTGTTTGGATGTAGGCAAGGGTGACCGCCATTATAAACATATGTACCTATCTAAAATATTAGGGATAGTGGCCTGCAATTTTAATGGAAAATCACCAGCTCGGTGTGATTGGCAGTAAGCTGGCTGGTAGTAGGAAAAGGGGCCTGTCATTATGACGATAACAGCACAACTCAGTTTTAACTGGCAGTAGGGAAGATGCGTACCATTATAATAAATGCTCCTCAACTTTAATCTCTCTAGAAGTAGAAAATGGGGAGTCATTGTAACGAAAACTCCCCAAATCGATTGTGACCGCGCAGTACGGAATGGGGCCTGCCATTATAGTGTAAACTTCCCAGCTCGATTGTGAATGGCAGTAGGCAAGTGAGCCTGCCGTTATCATTGCAACTCCGCAACTAACACTTTACATTGGAAACAACTTATGGGGACCTACCCATACCGTTTCTTGGATAAAGCTATGAGGCATGCTATTTAAAATAATCTTATTCACTGCATGTACAGTAATTTACTTCGATATCCGTATACAATGTAGAATACCATGGTAAAGCACGGGTACATTTGTTAGTTCTCTCCTAAAATTCCAGGCACAATGTTAATTACAGATCTTTGATCCACGTCTGTTGTTTCGTCTAGCGAGATCCAAATATATTTTCCATCAGCCTCTTCCCTTAGTTTACCTAACTCCACTTTATAAAACTCGGAAAGTAATTCCTCCTAATTGTTGATTTTCTGTGACTGGTTGTTTTGTATACCCCGCCCAGAAACTGAACTAAGTTATTATTGTTTAGCTTAACCAATGGTAATTTCGCCGAGACAAACTCTTTAAACAAGTCTTTATCGCAATTACTTCGTGATGTTTAGGTTTAATTGAAACAGTAGTTACAAGAGCCTGGTATTTTTGTTGCAAGTTTACCATGTTTAATTTATTGTGTTCCGTCGTTTGAAAATGATGTTGAACTAGGTACTTCTTAGTTGCCATTGACATGAAATGGCGTATGGCTTTTAGTGCCGGGAGTGTCCGAGGACAAGTTCGGCTCACCAGATGCAGGTGTTTTGATTTGACGCCCTTAGGCGACCCACGCTTCATGATGAGGATGATATGATGATGAAGACGACGCATGCACCCAGCCCCGTACCAACGAAATTAACCAATGATGGTTAAAATTCCCGACCATGCCGAGAATCGAACGCGGGACCCTGTGTCCAAAGGCTAGCACGCTAACCATTTAACCATGGAGCCGGACTAATTGCCGTTAAGGCTGTGCTACAAGATTTACAAAACAAAATACTTCCGTCAGTTGAAAAGTCTTCAAACTTGCATATATACTGTATGCTTTCAGTACACCACCGACAGTTCTTTTCTCCTTACGCATTATATATGAAGTAGCAACAGGACAGGGAAATGAAATGGCGTATGGTTTTTAGTGCCGGGAGTGTCCGAGGACAAGTTCGGCCCGCCAATTGCAGGTGTTTTGATTTGACTCCCGTAGGCGACCTGCGCGTCGTGATGAGGATGAAATGTTGATGAAGACGACACATACACCCAGCCCCCTTGCCAGCGAAATTAACCAATTAAGGATCAAATTCCCGACCTTGCCGGGAATCGAACCCGGGTCCCCTGTGACAAATGTTCAGCACGCTAACCATTTAGCCATGGGGCCGGACAGTCATTTAATGTTTTATGAACCACAACGTGTTTCAATACAACCAACGTAAGACTTATAAGAACTAATTGTGCACGAAAAGACTTTGTATTTAGCTATTGGTGAAGTGGAGAAAAGACAGTCCTATCGTAAGCCAATTTCAGGAATCAGTAGCCTACTAATTGGATTACAGGTAAACAAAGCAATGGCCGGATGTAGAGCTTGTGTTGCTAATTTTAAACGCGCTACCCAGCTGTGAAAACCTGGAGATAGCCAGCATAGCTCAACTTGTTGAATATGGCATGAGTCATGTATAGATTTCAAGCACTTACATCATGCTAAATTTTCCAATGTTTTCCTGCAGAAGTTGTTCTCTACACTCAAGGTGCACTGTGCAATGTGCACTATTAAGATAAAACTACTCCAAATAAGCAATTGCATAATTATCCGAAGCCTGGCAATTATCCAAATTATGCAGGCTGAATAAACCTCGAATCAGCCCTAAATTTAAAAAAAACCTTGACCTGGACGTGAATCGAAATACGGAACTGTGGGTAAGAGGCAGGTATGCTACCCCAGCACAACCGGAGCGGTACTACCGGGCAACTATCCTTTATAATTAGTGGGAAAATGGAAAATTTCCAAGATAGGGAAGAAAGAGAATGGCCACCAGGGGCGTGAAAATCAGACAGTCCCTAGGCCTTGCAAGTTTAATACCTTCGGTTTAAGGAGAGAACAAGTAATTAGTGCCAGAATTAGCTATAGGAACCATGGTTTCCATGTTGAGAGCCACTGGTCAATAAATACAAAGCAACGAACATTAATTATTTTTCGGGCTATCTAAGACATCACCACGGAAGAGACCAACAGAGGATCTATGTGATAACAGTCTCTAAAGCCAAGCGGTACGACTGAGAATCTAGTCATATTGACCATGTGACACTCAATAACCCGAAAATCTTCTGGCTGGACATCAGTCGTCTCGGCAGTGTACGATTTTGAGCGGCCTTTGTGTTCTTCTGTTTTGGACGTAGTTCTTCAAAACGACACAGAACTTATTGAGTAGATTTGATTCGTTAAATTAGATTATTAAGGGCCCACACCTTCTCGATCTAGCTATATAAAATTTAGTCCTTAACAGCAACCCATATAAAAGGACTTGAGTCATTGAAATATTGCTCTATCGTTAATTGCTATGCATCAGTCGAGTCAGTACGAAATGACTGAACGCCATGAGGAAACCTTTCAAAGCTGCTGAAAGAAATCTGCTAGAATAATCAATAAGTGTGGTAACCAGATGGATAATCTCGCATTGAACTGATGGCAAAAGAGGTGTAATTACAAGAATATCAAAAGTAAAACACGTCACCTCCGTACAGATCATGAAGGCCCTTGGAGGAGTGGAAGGTAGAGGCTTCCACCATTGTTAACATCGGTACTTGATGGGGTAGAGTGGTTAGCTCTACGCCCGGCCGCCTTTGCCCCCAGGAATTAACCTGGTACTAATTTTTCACAAAAGAATTTCGTACAGAATGTTAGTGAGAAGGCTATCACCATCATTCGTAAGAATGAAACGTTTAATGAAAAACTAAATAGAAAATTAAATGTAATAAGTGTTGCCATACAAGGTCTCACGGGTTTTTGTATTGATGGATAACATTCTAAATAGTTCTTTTGGTGGGATGTCGGATGATCGAACAAGTTGCTTCGTTGTGTAAATAACTTAATGTACACCCTATCGTAATGCTTACAAAACATCATGTTACCTTAATTATTCAATAAATGACACAAGACTTAAGATTACATTCTCAACGTCTGTGCTCTAAGGGAGAGATGGGATATGGTGTAGTGATCTGTCGTCCAGGCCATGATGCGTACAACTGATCAGGAGCTTCACAATAAGCCTATCATAGCCGCTTTTATGTAGAAGCTTTAATAGGCCCAGCCAACGGCCGTAGCCGTGTTGAAATACCGGATCCCGTGAGATCTCTGCAGTTAAGCAACATTGGGCGTGGTCAGGAGTTGGATGGGTTGCCACGCGCTGTTGGTGGGGGTAAGGGAATGGAGGAGCGGAAAGGAACTGGCCACCCTACCGCACGTAAACTCCGGCTCAGGAACACCTCTGCGGAGGTTCGGACCTGCCTTCGGGCAGAACAACCCTTACCTTACCTTAATATT
This sequence comes from Anabrus simplex, assembly GCF_040414725.1. NCBI lineage: Eukaryota > Metazoa > Arthropoda > Insecta > Orthoptera > Tettigoniidae > Anabrus > Anabrus simplex. Next base: position 189,129,274 of record NC_090271.1, on the reverse strand, counting down.
CCCACGACTTCTCACCAAGACCAAGAACTTATCATCGTGATTGATATTTGAAGTCAAAAAATTGTTGAAAAAACTCTCTTAATTTTCCAAGTGAGAGTCACCAAGTCATATTCATCCCTGTGTAAATTGTAATTTTGACGTACTGAAAAGGGTTTTGTTTGAAGAAGATTCCTTAATGTGTGTGAAACTGTGAAGAAAGCCATAACGTACAGTTACCATTGACTTCTATAATACGGGTATCGACCACTTGGTGTCACAGAGATTACAAGGGCTTACTTTTTGAGATAAGTTACAATTTCGTTAAATTACACAAGTGTGTGTGTGTGTGTGTGTGTGTGTGTGTGTGTGTCCAACCTTTGTTCTGTTTCTCTACGGGGTCGGGTATGAAGTCAGATGAATTTTCGTACTGAGTTTTAACTACCGGATGCCCTTCCTGATGTCAACCACATCAGAAGAGTTAACGAGAGGAAAAAATGACGTGATGTATGTTAGTAGAAAGGGAGGGGAAGAAACCCGGTGCCAGCACGTAGCTTCGCCTACTCCTGTAGAATAGCACCGACGGACGATTCATCATGAACAACGTCATATTCTCTCACTACATATGAAACCTTCAATCTAGTGATCAGAAAATGCATACCACCACCTCTCTTACCCTGCCGGCCAACATTCTGACGGTGTAAAGTTTTCGACCAACAGGACTCGTACCGGCTAACTAAGGTGTCAGACCATACAGAATTGACGCTGTAACGGTAACCGGGCAGGCAATCCAGTTACAGAAGTCATTCACGCTTTGTGAGTTACTTATTTACAGGGGACACAAATTCAGCATCAGTGTATGATGTAGTATTGTGCGCTATTAGCCAATCAGGTAGTTCGCTTTTCTGGACGCTTTGATGAACTGTATTTTCCACGCCAGAATAAGTACTGATTGTAAAATTAAAGTGTATTTTTGAAAAGTTCCTTCTGATGGTGGTGCTAATTGTTAACTTAATGGGCGAAACAACAGAATAATCAGCTGCCATTAAATCTGAACTTGTTGTTTTATTTTATTTTTCAATGCCAACAGGTAGGCCTCTTACAAACAGCTTTCATACATATCGCTAAAATTTGTCTAACGATTACAAAGGCGTCCGCCTCTGTGGTGTAGTGGTTAGTGTGATTAGCTGCCACCCCAGGAGGCCAGGGTTCGATTTCCTGCACTGCTACGAAATTCAAAAAGTGGTACGAGGGCTGGAACGTGGTAAACTCTGCCTAGGGAGGTCAACTGAGTAGAGGTGGGTTCGATTCCCACCTCAGCCATGCTGAAAGTGGTTTTCCGTGGTTTACAACTTCTCCTCCATGCGAATACCGGGATAGCACCTACCTTAAGGCCACGGCCGCTTCCTTCCCTTCTCCTTGTCTATCCCTTATAATCATCCCATCCCCCGCAAGGGCTCTGTTCACCATAGCAGGTAAGGCCGCCTGGGTGAGGTACTATTCATCCTCCCCAGTTGTATCCCCGACCCAGAGTCTTAAGCTCCACGACACTGCCCTTGAGGCGGTAGAGGTGAGATCCCTCGCTGATTCCGAGGGAAAAAAACAACCCTGGAGGGTACTCGGATTAAGAGGAAGAAGAAGAAGATTACAAAGGCTCCAATTTTTTTGAAGTTCCTCGCGTAATAAAATAGCACGTATCTTGTCGAATTACTTTATACAGATTCCAAATGATGTGTCGCGGGGTCATATGGATATAATGAACGTAGGAATGATAAAAAAAGAAGAAGATCAAAACAGGCTGAAGCAATGAACTGCGACAACACGGAATATAGTCCTATTCATTCATTAAGTGTAAGACGAAATAATGTTAGTTAAGCGATATTAAGCTGTTATAGAAAACAGAAACACGTCTCATCGTATTGCTGTGAGTCATCTGCACGCAGAGGGATTTCAGAAAATTTCAAGCCTTTGTAATAGATAGACCGAGGGATGACGTGGCGGGCAGCCATGCTGTGGTTATGCGGCTCCCTCTATTTACTTTTACGATGTTCATGTAACTCAATGCATATACAGCGTGATTCAGCCGCCCCTTACAATGTAGTTTTATGCAAGCCACAATATTCATTCCGTCCTGAAGACATCTGGCCTGCCGGTATGCTCAGACAACACAAGCTTGGTATTTACCACCTCAGCATGATAGGAGGCCGTAATGTTATACTTGTATTAAACACTAGAAGACATGCGTGTGCCTTCCAGATCTAATGAACCTGACACTAAATTGATATTGTGACCGCAGTAAACCTAGTATTTGCTATAAGCTGCCCGGTGTAACGTACGGAATCGTAGTGTAGTTCGAAAAGACGTGGCGGAGAGGGCTTGCATGTCAGGTGGGAGGTTCGAGCCGGGGAGAAGATTACACATTCTTGAAATATTTGTTTAATACGTACCGCACGCAATGTAAGTTGAACACCCGCTTTCATGCAAATTGTGTGTGAATGAGTGTTTTTGTGGCCCTACTAGGGCCGATTAGTTAACAGGCCGGATACATACAGACTGGAAATAATAGGAAAACAACTGCCCTGAAAATGTTTTATCGCACCAACTGCTCGATGTGATGACCGTTTTGGTTATTCAAATTCGGGCCGATGTCCAATAGATCCTCTTGTGCGCTGAAGCATTCCAGGTGTAATAGCGCGGCAGGCATCGGTGATGAGTTGCCGGAGCTGGTCGGGTTTTCAGGCGCTTGAATGTAAACGACGTTCTTCAAATGTCCCCACAAGAAGTAGTCTAACGGCTTTAAATCTGGTGGGCCAAGAAACAGGATTTCCTCGTCCTATCCATTTCCCTGGCAGTACCTCCTTCAGATGGTTACGAACGGGCAAAGTCGAATGTGATGGCGCTCCATCCTGTTGATTCCACATCGTCAAATGATCATGCAAAGGGCACATCCTCCAGCCGCAGTGGTAGTTCCTGATGCAGAAAGTTCAGGTAGCGTGGGCCCGTCCAATGGCCCTCAAATATATAAAATTAAATCAGGCGATCTCCCAAGATTCCACACCAAACATTCACTCCCCATCGTAGTTGTTGAGCCGCCTGTCACACCCAGCGAGGATTGTCCGGGCTCCAATAGTGCATGTTGTGGCAATTGACGTTCCCGTTATTGTAGAAGCGCGATTCGTCCGAGAGCAAGATATCCGATGATGCGATGCGTATGCTGCATCATTATCCAGCCTGCCTAATAGCTACCGACAGAACTCCATTCGAGCTTCGAAATCCTGCCCATGGACCTCTTGGCATAACTCAACATGGTATGGGTGAAATATATGTTCATGCAGTATTCGTCATACGGACGGCTGGCTGGTGTTCACCTGTCGTGCAATCGCCCTTGTACTGATGTGTGGATTATTACGAGCTGCCTCCAGAACGGCCTCTTCTGTTTCACCCGATGCAAAAAATCACGCCTGTTGTCCTTAGGCGTCTTTCAACACGGCGGAAAGTCGTAGCAGCCGGGTGTAGCCTGTCGGGATACCATTCTTGACACAGACGTAGTGCCTCGCACGCGTTTTGTCTTGCTTATCCATACATAAGGAGCATGTCATCGCATTACTCTGTGGAAAACATGCTGTATGACAGCAGAGATTAGAGTACATTCAGGATCTAACCAGCGGAGTATGCGCAGGGCACAAGATGAATAAGAGCGTCATTCCACTGTTTGAATGTGACAAACGTGGGCCTGTGTTTACGTATTCAAACATCATACCAATGCAAAAACATGAAAACGCTGCAGAATTAGAACCGCCGCTGGCACATTCCGTCGATTGCTAGGCGAACGCCTATCCACATCTACTATGCTAGCCTGCTGGAAACATGCTGGTAGTACGACGAGAGCAGAGTACATACGCCATCCTGTTCGGTATTTAAGACATTAATTACTGCACTGTTACCTAGTTTTGTGCATTGATTCCCCTCTTCATTACTCCCAGTCACGAGGCACGACACATTAACATAGTTACATGGTATTGCAAGCTGTCCACTTCATGGCCGTATCGATGAGTTTAATCAACAAATTAATCTAAAAAGCCACCTAATCGATACTTTATTTCTTTTGCCTTTGGCAAACTTAAAAATACATTAACAAACACAGTACATGTTTCGACCACTTAGTGGTCATCTTCAGCTGTATATAAAAAATCTTAGATGATAACATGTGCTTGCTTTTAAATGTTATCATCTAAGATTTTTTATATACAGCTGAAGATGACCACTAAGTGGTCGAAACATGTGCTGTGTTTGTTAATGTATTTTAAAGTTTGCCAAAGGCAAAAGAAATAAAGTATCGATTAGGTGGCTTTTTAGATTAATTTGTTGATAGTTACATGGTACAAGGTCGTTGCTACATAATTTCAAGGCGTCGTGTATTGCGAACGGTTGATATAATATTTCGCTAGGGTTCAGAATCGTGTGTAAAATGTGCTCACTGAACATTACTACCATACAGTACGCCTGCTGGGGAATAACATCCCTATAACGATGTGAACGTTAGTTGGGCTGCAGCAAACAATATTGGAAGGGACTGCTGAATCGCACTGTAGTGTGGCGTTAACAAGCTAAATGAATGGATAGAAAATGAAGTATCACGCTTTTGTTAAATTTTATTCTGTACTGATTACTTCAAAAATACAATCAAAATTTAATGTATTTCATTGTTTCTCTGATGAATGGGGAAACCCATTCATTTCAACTATTCAAAGTCAAACCAAACATCGTAATTCTGGAAGTGGCAGAGTAAAATTGTACCTTTCTCGTGATTATAAAAGAGCGTTTTTATTACATTGTATTGTACTGTATTGGCTTCTTCTGCTCTTTTTAAAATATATAGATTATCTTGTTGGAACGTTCCCCAACTGTGTCGGCAACTGACTTCTGGGACCTGAATACATGTGTCTGTTATCAACACTGCGGTAAAGACATTCATAAAATAGTACAGAAATTCTCCCCATCAGCCGTAAATATCCTGAAACTCTAGAACAATAGAAAATACGTATCTTATGGTAAATACAATTATATTAATTACTAGCGAATGTACCCGTGCTTCGCTACGGTATTCTACATTGTATTCGAATATCGAAGTAAATAGTGTGCATGCAGTAAATAAGATTGTTTTAAAATTGCATGTCTCTTAGCGTTATCCGAGAAAGAGCATGGGGAGGTCCCCGTACGTTGTTTCCAATGTAAAGTGTTTGCTATGGATTTGTGATATAACGGCAGGCTCACTGCCTACTGCCATTCACAATCGAGTTGGGAAGTTTACGTTATAATTGCAGGCCCTATTGCCTACTATGCGGACAGAATCGATTTGGGGAGTTTTCGTTAAAATGGCAGCCCCCCTTTCCTACTTCCAGACAGATTAGAGTTTTTATTATAATGGCATGCAATTACCCTACTACCACTCGAAATTAAGTTGTGCAATTATCATTATAATGTCAGGCCCATTTTCCTACTTTCAGCCAGCTTACTGCCAGTCACACCAAGTTGGTAAGTTTCCATCAAAATAGCAGGCCACTATGCCTAATGCCAGTCACATTTTAGATGAGGACATTCCTTTATAATGGCGGACACCCTTGCCTACTGCCAAACACAATCGGGTAGGGGAGTTTTAAACAAAACTGCATGCTCACTTGCCTTCTGCAAGTCAAATCGAGAAGTGAACTATTCATTACAATTGTAGACCTTCCTTACTAATGACAGTTACACAGGAGTTGGAGAAGGAACCCTTTCATACTGCCAGTCAAAGTCGGTGTGGGGAGTACTGATTACAATAGCAGACCCACCCTTTCTCGATCGCTACAAATCGACATCAGTGAATATATATAGATCGACATACGAAACTATATGCGTGTTTACAATACTGAAGACCTTCATTTACAGATTAACTGCTACTAAACGTACGTCATATCGACAAAGGATTATACCATAAGACACGCCGGATTTAGTGGCCTAAATGGCTGGTCCTATGATATGTAATCTATTCTTGGGTCAGATTGAGTTAGAAACGTGGAACAGGGTAACGTTCTTGTAAGATTATCTCACATTACATTACTTTTCGGATAATTATGTGACAGCTATATACATAGCATTTGGCTCATATATGGCTACTGGGTGGGCCAATTTTCGTGAAGAGTTTGATGATTCTGTATTTCATATAAGTAATCGAAGGTGTAAATTATGCATGTGAAAATTCCAAATTGACTTAACATCCATTAATAGAGAAAAATCAAACGTAAAATTGATACAGATACGGCAAAGAGTAATAAGACCAAGGTTGTAGATCATTCCAAATTGAACGGAGATTGTGCAATCTGTTATGCGATAGGAATTTCAGAAGGTCTGCACCATTATTAAAATTGCCTGCATATTTCGATATTCTTCGGGGATAAAAAGTGAAGAATTTAATGATCTTGGATGTTTTCCGTTCGTTACAGGCTAAAACGTATAATTTTGTCAAATTTCAATTATCTTCTTTTTCTTCTGGCAGATTATGCCGCAATCTGGATTTTCGGCGAGGCGGGTAAAAATTAGGACTTTCAGAAACTAAACCAAAAATTATGCAGATGGTCATTATTACCCCTTAAACGGAAAGCTGTACGAAAATTTCGCCAAAATAGTCAGTGTAGAGGCACACAGTCGTTACGATTTGATTTATATAGATAAGGAATCTGCTCCATGTAAAACACCTTTTTGGTTATGGCCGCTGGACTTAACCTGCAAAACTGACCATTCATGATATCTCCCTTATTAATCCTCCTGACGAAAAAATGCACATGAAAAAAAGGTTTAGAGGTGGAATTCCATCACGTTTGGTCGATTTCCAGTCAGGTTGGTCTTGTTCTCTATATATTGTGCAAGAGTAAAATCACCATGTCGGTTCCCTATAAACCGCCAGTCCATTCCGGAATATGAAATGTTATTTACGTTTAAAACCTACCTTTGGACAGGTGGATGCTAAATATGAATTTTGGTTCGAATGTCTTCAGTAGTTTTCAAGTTGTAAGGAATACGCTTTACACGCACCCGCTCGTGAGTTAAGTCCGATGGGACTTGTACAAAAAAAACGGTCCGTTAATGATATCTCCCTTATTAATCCTCGTATCGAAATGATGCACATGAGAAAAAAGGTTTAGAAATTAATTTCTACCAAGGCAGGTAGATTTAAATTAACGTTGGTTGTGTATATTTTGTGGAAGTGCAAAATCACTGTTTCGGTTTCGTATAAACCCCCAGTCAGTTCAGGGATATAGAAACAATATTTGCCCTAAAATCTATCAAGGACAGGTGTATTCTAAATACGAGTATTGGTGGAAATACATCCAGTAGTTTGTAGCACTCGCGTACATACGGCGTAATTAAGGAAGAAAATAATACAGTTAAGATAGTTGAAAGTAATAGAAAATGGATTATAACTGAGGACAGCCGGAAAACGACAAATATGTAAATGCCAAGTTAATGTATTGGAAAAACAAATGCCCCTCCATAAATTATGCTAGTGTGAGTTATGGATATAATAAAACGGCAACAGAGGAGCAATTTAGGTCCATTGATTCCTAGGTAAACAAATAATAAGAAGATGACTAATGGTGTTATTATTTAATCTATTCGAAGGCGGTTATAACATCCAACGATATTCCGCCAATATCCCGCAGATAGGCCGATTGACGCCTTTCTTGCATTCTACCCAAGGAACAACCAAGAATTTAAAAGCATAATGAGGAAAATGGCAATACGTTACTTCCCTGCTGGCATGCAGTCAGAGACGTTGCCATGGTAACCTGTAGGTTCGTTGTCGGTCTGTCGGTCACTCAATGCAGAGCATGGTACCAGCAGAAAATTGTAAATTTCTCCGTCATGTAAAGAGTAAGGTAAATTATAAACATAACGAAAGTTGTTTATAATTGTTACCGAGTGGTAGGTAGAGGTGTAAGAAGGTGCGGGCGTGAATGGGTCTCAAACTACGGAATCAAAGTTAATGTAAAAGTTAACAAGGTTATATTTCCTTTTCAATATTAAGTAATAACAAAGAACAGGTACTTAGTAGCCGAAACACAATTTGAAATGTACAATTACAGGGATTACAGAGTTTGGGCTTCGAGCCCTGAGTTCACAATTTTTGAGCAACTAGCCCAACTTTCCGATATACAAATTTTAACAAAGGGGCAGAAGACCCCAATCAAACCCTGGAGCACTTGCTCCAAATTACACAGTAAAGCCTCCTCGAGGCATACAACACTCCGTTTCCAAAAGAGCCACACGCTCTTTAATTTAAGCCTCTTCTAGGCCACACCAAACTCCACCTTCAAGTTGTCCTCAACGGACATAAACACAGGGGTAAAATACCCAATCTACTGAGGTCTATTAAATGAAAAGCAGGTTAATTGAATGACCTCTAAAACAATTTGAGAGGAGGCGAACTTGCACTCCTAATACACTTTGATTTCAAAACCTACTTTGGCACTAGGCCGTTATTACAAGGGCTAATCCCATACTACAGAGGTGACTTAATAGCAATTTACATTACATTACGGAAGAATTGGTTGAGAGAATAAGTTCACCTCAAGACGATGTGAGTGGGAGCTCGAGAGGGTTAAGCACTCTCTATCCCGATATGTCGTTTTAAAATAGAATAGATACCAGTTGTTTTTACATTTTAGGAAAAGGTTACATGGTTGAACGCTTAGAACCCGCCCCGAAAGTTAAACTGCTGAGCAAGAAAAGAAAGAATTTATTCATCGGCCATTACCTTATTGTTGACCGCCGCCGAGGAAAGAGGCGCTTCCCACCTCCTGCTATGTACTTAATACACTGAAAGATGGAACAGAAGTGGCCCGGAGACCCTAAAATCAGCAGTTTATATACTCTCGCGGAAGTTTCTAGGCGTTAGGGGAATGAAAACACCCGCCCACAATGTTTTTATTGGATAGGACCCCGCAACAGATACAAGTTGGGGGAAGATACACCAGATTGGTCAGAAATTACTAAAAGAAATTCGGGATTGGATAAATCTAAAACAAGGGGAAAAAGAGGGGTATACAGCCAACTTAAACAATAACAGAAAGAAATTTAACAAGAAACAAACTTTTGAAATAAAAATTTCTCCAACAAATAGTTCTTTGACTCCGCACTAGGGTGCGCTATTGTTGATCTTCAGTAGTGTCCTCTAGAAGAGAAAGTTCACACTTCTTACTTCAAGCGAAACAAAAACACATCAAAAGTGACACAGTTCAAAAACTCAAAATTTTCCACGTGGTGACATCTTCTGAGAAAGTAGAGAATTAATAGAGTAGATAAAGTTCAACCTTCCTCCAGAAGAGGAGTTTCAACTGGCGCAACTTTTAAATAAACGGTGTAGAGGTGTACCGCCCGGTACAATAATGAAGAGACGTTTCACGTACGGTAAACGAAGTTTACAGAAAATCAATAGTATAAGAGAAAATGGAGGAAAACCATTCTGGTTTTCCAATAAACACCCCGTCTATTCAAAGATTTTAAAATGATATGCATATCGAAACCTTCCCCGGGAGGAGTATGCTCTAAATGTGAAGTTTGGTTGAGATCTATCCAGCCGTTTCGACGTGATAGTGGAAAAACCATTCTGGTTTTCCTATAAACCCCCGTGTATTAAAGATTTTAAAATGATATGCATATCGAAACCTTCCCCGGGATGAGTATACTCTAAATATGAAATTTGGTTGAGATCCATCCAGCCGTTTCGACGTGATGGTGGAAAAACCATTCTGGTTTTCCTATAAACCCCCCGTGTATTCAAGGATTTTAAAATGATATGCATATCGAAACCTTCCCCGGGATGAGTATACTCTAAATATGAAGTTTGGTTGAGATATATCCAGCCGTTTCGACGTGATGGTGGAAAAACCATTCTGGTTTTCCTATAAACGCCCCGTGTATTCAAAGATTTTAAAATAATATGCATATCGAAACCTTCCCCGGGAGGAGTATACTCTAAATATGAAATTTGGTTGAGATCTATCCAGCCGTTTCGACGTGATGGTGGATAAACTATTCTGGTTTTCCTATAAACCACCGTGTATTCAAAGATTATAAAATGATATGCATATCGAAACCTTCCCCGGGACGAGTATACTCTAAATATGAAATTTGGTTGAGATCTATCCAGCCGTTTCGACGTGATGGTGGAAAAACCATTCTGGTTTTCTTATAAACCCCCGTGTACTCAAAGGTTTTAAAATGATATGCATATCGAAACCTTCCCCGGGATGAGTATACTCTAAATATGAAATTTGGTTGAGATCTATCCAGCCGTTTCGACGTGATGGTGGAAAAACCATTCTGGTTTTCCTATAAACCCCCCGTGTATTCAAAGATTTTAAAATGATATGCATATCGAAACCTTCCCCGGGAGGAGTATACTCTAAATATGTAGATTGGTTGAGATATATCCAGCCGTTTCGACGTGATGGTGGAAAAACCATTCTGGTTTTCCTATAAACACCCCGTGTATTCAAATTTTTTTAAATAATATGCATATCGAAACCTTCCCCGGGAGGAGTATACTCTAAATATGAAATTTGGTTGAGATCCATCCAGCCGTTTCGACGTGATGGTAAAAAAACCATACTGGTTTTCTTATAAACCTCCGTGTAATCAAAGATTTTAAAATGATATGCATATCGAAACCTTCCCCGGGATGAGTATACTCTAAATAAAATTTTGTTGAGATCCATCCTGCCGTTTCGACGTGATGGTGGAAAAACCATTCTGGTTTTCCTATAAACCCCCCGTGTATTCAAAGATTTTAAAATGATATGCATATCAAAACCTTCCCCGGGAGGAGTATACTCTACATATGAAGTTTGGTTGAGATCTATCCAGCCGTTTCGACGTGATGGTGGATAAACTATTCTGGTTTTCCTATAAACCCCCGTGTATTCAAAGATTTTAAAATGATATGCATATCGAAACCTTCCCCGGGAGGAGTATACTCTAAATATGAAGTTTGGTTGAGATCTATCCAGCTGTTTCGACGTGATGGTGGAAAAACCATTCTGGTTTTCTTATCAACCCCCGTGTAATCAAAGATTTTAATATGATATGCATATCGAAACCTTCCGCGGGATGAGTATACTCTAAATATGAAATTTTGTTGAGATCTATCCAGCCGTTTCGACGTGATGGTGGAAAAACCATTCTGGTTTTCTTATCAACCCCCGTGTAATCAAAGATTTTAAAATGATATGCATATCGAAACCTTCCCCGGGATGAGTATACTCTAAATATGAAATTTTGTTGAGATCTATCCAGCCGTTTCGACGTGATGGTGGAAAAACCATTCTGGTTTTCCTATAAACCCCCCGTGTATTCAAAGATTTTAAAATAATATGCATATCGAAACCTTCCCCGGGATGAGTATACTCTAAATATGGAGTTTGGTTGAGATCTATCCAGTCGTTTCGACGTGATGGTGGAAAAACCGTTCTGATTTTCCTATAAACCCCCGTGTATTCAATGATTTTAAAATGATATGCATATCGAAACCTTCCCCGGGATGAGTATACTCTAAATATGAAATTTGGTTGAGATCTATCCAGCCGTTTCGACGTGATGGTGGAAAAACCATTCTGGTTTTCCTATAACCCCCCCCGTGTATTCAAAGATTTTAAAATGATATGCATATCTAATCCTTCCCCGGGAGGAGTATACTCTAAGTATGAAGTTTGGTTGAGATCTATCCAGCCGTTTCGACGTGATGGTGGAAAAACCATTCTGGTTTTCCTATAAACCCCCCGTGTATTCAAATATTTTAAAATGATATGCATATCGAAACCTTCCCCGGGAGGAGTATACTCTAAATATGAAGTTTGCTTGAGATCTATCCAGCCGTTTCGACGTGATGGTGGAAAAACCATTCTGGTTTTCTTATAAACCCCCCGTGTATTCAAAGATTTTAAAATGATATGCGTATCTAAACCTTCCCCGGGATGAGTATACTCTAAATATGAAGTTTGGTTGAGATCTATCCAGCCGTTTCGACGTGATGGTGGAACAGACAAACAGACAAACAGACAAACAGAAACGAACAACTTTATTTATAAGATTATTTTTATACCACTCCCCTCGCCCCCTGCCAAAATGGTGCTAGGGGTGTCTTACCCTCACGCGGTTTGTCTCCTGATACTAATTGATAAGTGTACCACGTTTGGTGAAATTGCTCCAGTGGTTTAGGAGGAGATGTGTCATATACACACCCACACCCACACACCCACGCACACACATACATCAATTTTTATATATAGTAAGAAGAAGAAGATAATATTTTTATATGTAGTTTTTCGATTAATTTTATATCTCACCCCCTTCGCTCCCCACTTGGATTTGCAAAAAATCCGGAGTAATACTATTCATCTCAGAGACCCTGAAATCTATGGATTCGAAACTGTTTTTAATTATTTCTATATCTCACCCCACCCCCCCACCCTTTGCTCCCAACCTAAAAGGGGGCTGGATTTTAAAAAAATTCTAGAGTATCACTTTTCAACTCAGCGACCCCGAAAACTATGAATTCGACACTATTCTCGATTATTATTGTAACTACCACCCCCCTGACCCTCTCCCTTAAGGGCGCTAGGGATGGCTTACCCCCCACAGTGATCGTCTCCCGATAGTAAGTGATTCGTGTACCAAGTTTGGTTGAAATTGCTCCAGTGGTTTAGTTGGAGATGTGTCATTTACACACACACTTCCATTTCTATATATAGTAAGATTTTTACACTCGTTCTTCACCCCCTTTCCATCCCCGCCCAAAGGAGTCCTATGAGTGCCTTACACAACAGTATATTTTTTTCCCAGATATTAAGTCTTATTTGTACCTATTTTGGTTGACAGCTATGCCCAAACGTACATGCATAATCTCACTGCTCTAGAATCCTGGAGCTGACGTTGCCATGGTTACGGCAGTTCATTTCTTTATCCGATTCCTAGAGCAGGGGTAGTGTGGTGCCAATATCTCCGTAACGGTTGGTTTTAGGGCCTTAAAACATGGTTTTCGGGCCCGTAGGGCTTACCGAGTTTTGTTCTTTGCGTCAAGAGGATTAAATTGAGCTTTGTCTCGTCCTTATACGACAAATTCGATATTTTGCCTATAATAGTATAAGAGAAAATGGAGGAAAACCGTTTTTCCTATAAAACCCCCGTCTTTTCAAAGATTTTAAAATGATATGCATATCGAAACCTTCCCCGGGGTCAGTATACTCTAAATATGAAGTTTGGTTGAGATCTATCCAGCCGTTTCGACGTGATGGTGGAACAGACAAACAGACAGACAAACAGACAAACAGAAACAATTTTATTTATATAGACTAGCGAATGTACCCGTGCTTCGCTACGGTATTCTACATTGTATTCGAATATCGAAGTAAATAGTGTACATGCAGTAAATAAGATAGTTTTAAAATTGCATGTCTCTTAGCGTTATCCGAGAAAGAACATGGGGAGGTCCCCGTACGTTTCCAATGTAAAGTGTTTGTTACGGATTTGTGATATAACGGCAGGCTCACTTGCCTACTGGCATTCACAATCAGGTTGGGAAGTTTACATTATAATTGCAGGCCCCATTGCCTACTATGCGGACAGAATCGATTTGGGGAGTTTTCGTTAAAATGGCAGCCCCCCTTTCCTACCTCCAGACAGATTACAGTTTTTATTATAATGGCAGGCAATTACCCTACTATCACTCGAAATTGAGTTGTGCAGTTATCATTATAATGACAGGCCCCTTTTCCTACTGCCAGCCAGCGTACCGCCAGTCACACCAAGTTGGTGAGTTTCCATCAAAATAGCAGGCCACTATGCCTAATGCCAGTCACATTTTAGATGAGTACATTTCTTTATAATGGCGGGCACCCTTGCCTACTGCCAAACACAATCGGGTAGGGGAGTTTTAAACAAAACTGCATGCTCACTTACCTTCTGCAAGTCAAATCGAGAAGGGAACTATTCATTACAATTGTAGGCCTTCCTTACTAATGACAGTTACACAGGAGTTGGAGAAGGAACCCTTTCCTACTGCCAGTCAAAGTCGGTGTGGGGAGTACTGATTACAATAGCAGACCGACCGTTTCTCGATCGCTAAATCGACATCAGTGAATATATATAGATCGACATACGAAAGTATATGCGTGTTTACAATATTGAAGACCTTCATTTACAGATTAACTGCTACTAAACGTACGTCATATCGACAAAGGATTATACCATAAGACACGCCGGATTTAGTGGCCTAAATGGCTGGTCCAATGATATGTCATCTATTCTTGGGTCAGATTTAGAAACGTGGAACAGGGTAAAGGTTTTGTAAGATCATCTCACATTACATTACTTTTCGGATAATAATGTGACAGCTACATACGTAGCATTTGGCTCACATATGGCTACTGAGTGGGCCAATTTTCGTGAAGAGTTTGATGATTCTGTATTTCATATAAGTAATTGAAAGTATGAATAATGCATGTGAAAATTCCAAATTGACTTAACATCGATTAATAGAGAAAAATCAAACGTAAAAGGGATACAAATACGGCATAAAGTCATAAGACCAAGGTTGTAGATCATTCCAAATTGAACGGAGATTGTGCAATCCGTTACGTGATAGGAATTTCCGAAGGTCTGCACCATCATTAAAATTGCCTGCATATTTCGATATTCTTCGGGGATAAAAAATGAAAAATTTAATGATATAGGATTTTTCATTCGTTACAGGCTAAAACGTATAATTTTGTCAAATTTCAATTATCTTCTTATTCTTCTGGCAGATTATGCCACAATGTGGATTTTGGGCGAGGCGGGTAAAAATTAGGACTTTCAGGAAATCAAAAATTATGGAGATTGTTATTATTACCCCTTAAACGGAAAGCTGTACGAAAATTTCGCCAAAATAGTCAGTGTAGAGGTACACAGTCGTTACGATTTGATTTATATAGATAAGGAATCTGCTCCATGTAAAACACCTTTTGGGCTATGTCCGCTGGACTTAACCTGCAAAAGTGACCATTCATGATATCTCCCTTATTAATCCTCCTGACGAAAAAATGCACATGAAAAAAAAGGTTTAGAGGTGGAATTCCATCAGGTTTGGTCGATTTCCAGTCAGGTTGGTCTTGTTCTCTATATATTGTGGAAGAGTAAAATCACCATTTCGGTTCCTTATAAACCGCCAGTCCATTCCGGAACATGAAATGTTATTTACGTTTAAAACCTACCTTTGGACAGGTGGATGCTAAATATAAATTTTGTTTCGAATGTCTTCAGTAGTTTTCAAGTTGTAAGGAATACGCTTTACACGCACCCGCTCGTGAGTTAAGTCCGATGGGACTTGTACAGAAAAACGGTCCTTTAATGATATCTCCCTTATTGATCCTCGTATCGAAATGATGCACATGAGGAAAAAAAGGTTTAGACATTAATTTCTACCAAGGTAGGTAGACTTCCATTAACTTTTGTTGTGTATATTTTTTGGAAGTGCAAAATCACTGTTTCGGTTTCGTATAAACCCCCAGTTAGTTCAGGGATTTAGAAACAATATTTGCCCTGAAACCTATCAAGGACAGGTGTATTCTAAATACGAATCTTGGTGGAAATGCATCCAGTAGTTTCTAGCATTCACGTACATACGGCGTAATTAAGGAAGAAAATAATACAGTTAAGAATGTTGAAACTAATAGAAAATGGATTATAACTGAGGACAGCCGGATAACGACAAATAAATAAATGCCGTGAGTTATGGATATAATAAAGCGCTAACAGAGGAGAAATTTAGGTTCAGTGATTCTTAGGTAAACAAATATGAAGATGACTAATGGTGTTATTACTTAATCTATTCGAGGGCGGTTATAACCTCCAACGATATTCCGCCAATATCCCGCAGATGAGCCGACTGATGCCTCTCTTGCTATCTACCCAAGGAACAACCACGAATTTAAAAGCATGATGAGGAAAATGGCAATACGTTACTTCCCTACTGGCATGCAGTCAGAGACGTTGCCATGGTAACCTGTAGGTTCGTTGTCGGTCTGTCGGTCACTAAATGCAGAGCATGATACCAGCAGAAAATTGTAAATTTCTCCGTCATGTGAAGAGTAAGGTAAATTATGAACATAACGAAAGTTGTTTATAATGAAGAGACGTTTCACGTACGGTAAGCGAAGTTTACAGAAAATCAATAGTATAAGAGAAAATAGAGGAAAACCACTGTGGTTTTCCTATAAACACCCCGTCTATTCAAAGATTTTAAAATTATATGCATATCGGAACCTTTCCTGGGATGAGTATACTCTAAATATGAAGTTTGGCTGAGATCTATCCAGCCGTTTCGACGTGATGGTGGGAAAACCACTCTGGTTTTCCTATAAACCCCCCGTCTATTCAAGGATTTTAAAATGATATGCATATCTAAACCTTCCCCGGGATTAGTATACTCTAAATACAATGTTTGGTTGAGATCCATCCAGCCGTTTCGACGTGATGGTGGAAAAACCATTCTGATTTTCCTATAAACCCCCCATATATTCAAATATTTTAAAATGATATGCATATGGAAAACTTCCCCGCGATGAGTATCCTCTAAATATGAAGTTTGGTTGAGATCTATCCAGCCGTTTCGACGTGATGGTGGAAAAACCATTCTGGTTTTCCTATAAACCCCCTGTCTATTCAAGGATTTTAAAATGATATGCATATCAAAACCTTCTCCTGGATGAGTATACCCTAAATATGAAGTTTGGTTGAGATCTATCCAGCCGTTTCGACGTGATGGTGGAACAGACAAACAGACAGACAAACAGAAACAATTTTCTTTATATAGATTTTTACACTCGTTCTTCACCCCCTTTCCATCCCCGCCCAAAGGAGTCCTATGAGTGCCTTACACAACAGTATATTTTTTTCCCAGATATTAAGTCTTATTTGTACCTATTTTGGTTGACAGCTATGCCCAAACGTACATGCATAATCTCACTGCTCTAGAATCCTGGAGCTGACGTTGCCATGGTTACGGCAGTTCATTTCTTTATCCGATTCCTAGAGCAGGGGTAGTGTGGTGCCAATATCTCCGTAACGGTTGGTTTTAGGGCCTTAAAACATGGTTTTCGGGCCCGTAGGGCTTACCGAGTTTTGTTCTTTGCGTCAAGAGGATTAAATTGAGCTTTGTCTCGTCCTTATACGACAAATTCGATATTTTGCCTATAATAGTATAAGAGAAAATGGAGGAAAACCGTTTTTCCTATAAAACCCCCGTCTTTTCAAAGATTTTAAAATGATATGCATATCGAAACCTTCCCCGGGGTCAGTATACTCTAAATATGAAGTTTGGTTGAGATCTATCCAGCCGTTTCGACGTGATGGTGGAACAGACAAACAGACAGACAAACAGACAAACAGAAACAATTTTATTTATATAGATAGATTAACTGGCAGTTTTATATAAAAAAATGTATGCTGTTTATTCCTGTTGTTTCTGGGGTCACTGGAGCAATCCAGGCTCATTTTGATTCTGGCCAGGGGTTCAATCAATCAATCAGTCGGTCGGTCGGTCGTCATCTGCATTTAGAGAGGTTGCCAGGTGGCAGATTTCCTATCAATTTTTTATAATTGTTTACCTAGCTTTTTCTTAAATATTTTCAACTAACTTGGAAATTTATTGAACATTTCCCTAGATAGTTTATTCCAACTCCTTACTCTTCGTCCTATAAATGAACATTTGCCCCAACGTTTTCTCTTGAATTCCAGCTTTCTCTTCATATTATGATCTTTCCTACTTTTAAGAGCTCCAATCAAGTTTATGCTTATATAATTCCTCGCCAGTTCATCACTGACAGCTCGAAACGTATCACATAGTCGAGCATATCGTCTCCTTACTCCAAAGTCTTCCCAGTCCAAAGTTTGCGACAATTTAGTTACACTACTCCTTTGTCGGAAATCACCCAGAACATATCGTGCTGCTTTCCTTTGAAATGTTTTCAGTTTTCGTATCAAGTAGGTCTAGTAAGGGGCCCATACACTGGAAGGCTATTCCGATTGCGGTCTTACCTCCCTCTCCTTTACATCCTTAATACAACCCCTACATAATACTCGCATGACTATGTGAAGAGATCTGTAACCTTTCTTAACTACTTCGTTAGTATGATTATCCCAATGAAGATCATTCATTAACGACTGCAGCAGGTTTAATACTCCATGCTCTTCGTGACGACATGTGCTTCTTGAGATCAAAATCTGGAGCCAGGATCAACCGGGATTCGAATCTTAGCATTCTGACTGGGAAGTCAGCAGCTAATCAACTGAGCTAATATCGCCCCCAACGTGTAATTATACATAATAAATTGTTAATAACGTGTAACATTCGTGCGTCTGATAAAAATACGGATGAATTTTCCATTATTACCGGTCATTTTATATAAATTTCTATATGTTGGTTCATTAAATAGTTTGCGGAAGGTGATAAATGTAAATACAGGCTAAAGTACATTTAATTGCAAAAGAAACAGACATAAAACATTTAAATGCCCGTCTCGTGGTCAAGATCGTTAAGTCGCCAAATATTTATGGCCTGACACCGTGGTTAGCTGGTTGAGTTCCCATGGGGGAATAAAATTTTACCATCAGAATGTTCGCCGGCAGGTTAGCAGAGCTCGTGGTGCACAATTTTTAATCACTACATTGCGCGCCAAAAGCCTTGGTTCAATTCCACACCTCGCCGCATTGTTCATATCGAGTACGGGTATATGACGCTGTTGACGGTGATTCGTCCGTCGGATGGGAACGTTATTCAACAGGAGTAGGCTACATGCTGACATCAGATTTCACCATCCACCCCCACCCACACCACGCATTAAGACGCGCAAGTCGCCCATGAACGTCAACTAGAAAGACATGCACCAGGTCTCACTGCAGATCACATCATCATCATCATCATCACCATCATCATCATCATCATCGTCATCATCGTCATCATCATCATCGTCGTCGTACTCATCAACTTTTAAATTAAGTACATATTTTAAATATGTGAAAATATGCTTAAAATGGACATAATTAAAAGTACATATCTGAGAAATACAACTCTCAAACCAAAATAGTGTAAGTATGCTTGGAATAATAAAAATTATGCTTAATGGTTGACACTATTAACCTAAGTCTGAAATGTAAAGAACACTTGAAAAACACAAATATATGGTAAATGTTTATAAAGTTAGTCATCTAAATAACTCTTCTTCTTGTTCTTCAACTGTTTACCCTCCAGGGTCGGTTTTTCCCTCGGACTCAGCGAGGTATCCCACATATACCACCTCAAGGGAATTGTCTTGGAGCTACAGACTCTGGGTCGGGGATGCAACTGGGGAGGATGACCATTACCTCGTCCTGGCGGCCTCACCTGCTATCCAGAACAGAGGCCTTGCGGGGGGATGGGAAGATTGGAAGGAATAGACAAGGAAGAGGGGAGGGAGCGGCCGTGTTCTTAAGTTAGGTACCATCCGGGCATTTGCCGGGAGGAGAAGTGGGAAACCACGGAAAACCACTTCCAGGATGGCCGAGGTGGGAATCGAACCCACCTTTACTCAGTTGACCTCCCGAGGCTGAGTGGACCCCGTTCCAGCTCTCGTACCACTTTCAAATTTCGTGGCAGAGCCGGGAATGGAACCCGGGCCTCCGGGTGTGGCAGCTAATCACACTAACCAATACACCACAGAGGCAAACATCTAAATAATTCACTTAAGAAAATATTATAAAATATTCTGGAAACATGGTCAAATACGATGCATTAAAAATGAACATATTAGCCAATTTCATAAACAAAATCCGGCTATGGTATTATATTTGCCCGAATTTTTCAAGTTTATTATAATACAATAAACAAATTACTGCATTTGTTCGGGTATTTTTCACTTGTACCCTTAAAACTTCAATTCAAAAATCTGGGTGCGATATGCACGTGGGGAATTAGAAAATCGAACTTGATTAAAACTAGTTAAGTTTTTAAGCGTAAGAAGGCGGCATATTTTTATAGAAATATTTGCATTATATTAAGTTCTGTAATAATGTATATTACATTCTTTCTTTTTTTCTTTCTTTCTTCGTTACTTAATCCGTTTACAGTCCAGGGTTGTTTTCTTCCCTCTGACTCAAAGAGG
Source organism: Anabrus simplex (assembly GCF_040414725.1). Taxonomy (NCBI): domain Eukaryota; kingdom Metazoa; phylum Arthropoda; class Insecta; order Orthoptera; family Tettigoniidae; genus Anabrus; species Anabrus simplex. Next base: position 189,109,085 of record NC_090271.1, on the reverse strand, counting down.
GATCCCACCTCTACCGCCTCAAGAGCAGTGTCCTGGAGCATGAAACTTTAGGTCGACGGATACAACTGGGAAGGAGGACCAGTACCTATCCCAAGTGGGGCCCCATCTGCTATGCTTAACAGGGGCCGTGTGGGAGAATGAGAAGATTGGATGGGTCAGACAAGGAAGAGGTAAGGAAGTGGCCGAGGCCTTAAGTTACGTTCCATTCCGGCATTTGCATGGAGGAGAAAAGGGAAACCACGGAAATCCACTTCGAGGACGGCTGAGGTGGTAAACGAACTCCCCTCTACTCGTTTGGCCTCCCGAGGCTGGGTGGTCCCCGTTCCAGCCCTCGTACATTTTTCAAATTTAGTGCCAGGGCCGGGAATTTAACTCGGGCCTCCAGGGATGGCAGTTAATCAAACTAACCACTACAGCACAGCATTACAGCACTTACAAATGTATAAAAGCCCGGTAAGTTTCATAATCTGAGCCGAATACAATCTTTTGTTTGACTCTGTAGCACTCGTGCACTGCCGATTGGGCGTCTTCATTAGACTTGAATTTCTGCCTTTCAAGGTGGTCCTTTAATGGACCAAAGATGTAGAAATCAAATGGTGCCTAATGTGGCGAGTATAGAGAATGTGGGAGACACTTAAAGTGTAAGTGGTCGATGGTTTTTATGGTTGCAGGAGCAAAATGAGGGCGGGCGTTATCATGTTGAAGCAAAACGCCTGCATTCAGCAATCGTCATAATTCGTCTACATTCTCCTACGAATAGCAACCGGTTTCACTCCTTCACTCGATAAAAATTCAATAACTCCACGCTGTTCCTACTTGGTGCAACTACGTAGTGGTGCCGCCATTTTGAATCAGCTGTTACTCACCTCCAACCCCACCTACCGGCACTGCTTAGTACTACCAGCTCGGAAACAAGTCTAGGACTGTCTGCAGATTTACCAACGCCTAGAAAGGAAAAAGAGAATGTTAAATGTCAGTTTTGCGGCTTTCATTTAATTCTCCCTAGTATTAAAGCTACCCTCGTGATCTCCAATTCAGTAACTTCACAACTTTGCAACTAACACTGTGCTACGGTTCTGGTTTATCGATTTGTGTAGCTGTACGCGATCAATGGATGTGATTTTAGAGTATCGGATACGTAAGGTGAAGTGAGTTGCAATCCGTTCCTGAGTAACAAAACAAGAAAGTTTAATATTTGACTTACCCTCGTGAAGTAACTTGTTGATCCCTGGGACGGTGGCCTCAATAACGGTTGGAATGAAGGAGTTTTTATAGAGCTGTTCATTTCGAAATTGAAGAGGGATTTTAAACATAATTTCATAGAGAAAAGGGGAATGTATTGCTGACTATCAAGAAGAATAAGTTACTGGGATAGAGCGCAGAGCTACATTGATATCCAGTGCAGGTATTTTCACTATGCTTTACTCATTCGGCACTGCTGCCATTCCGATAGTTGAGAAATGAGCATCATGTCATAAAACGAAATGTAAATTATACGAATTTGAAATGTCTTTCTAATGGATAGAAATATTTATGTGATAAAGAAGCAAAAGTACGCACAGTCAGCATAAATAATGTAGGAAAATTAAGGTCACTGAATATTTATATCGATCTATTTAACCTTTCTCGTTGATCATCGGTCGCCAATAACTATACAATTCATTTTTTCACGTAAAAAAGAAAGTGTGTGTCGAGTTTGGAGACATTGTGATTGTTTTTACGAACGAAAAAGCACGGGAATATAGTGTTAATTTATAAATCCTTTCCGAAGCCTAGCAATCACTGGAAACATTACAGTTAAAATTTATCACTTTCAAAGAATTCGTTTGTCGAGTTTCCAGACGATCCGGACATGTCTATAACGGAATAACCACGGAAATACAAACTATGGAGTTTAATGTGATTTAGTAAATCCAAAAATGTTCATAGAATGCCTGTTGACATTTCGGCCAGGCCAAGGAGTTTTGATTCCGTGAAGATGTATGGAGAAGGGGTTGGCTGCTGTTGCTTATACAAGAAACTAACCCGCATTCGTCTTACTTCAGGCGACTGGAAAAGTATAGAAAACCATTCTCAGGAAAGCCGATGATGGGAACCAGCACCTCTCCGTCTCCGGAAAGCAGAGCTGCAGAGCCATGTTAGAGCCGGAGCAAGTCGTAAGCTAAAGCTCACTGTGCTCGGTTGGAATACAGAGATTTAGAGCTACGATCCAGCCGTAAGCCGAAGCTCACTCTGCTCGGTTGGAATACAGAGCTGTAGAGCTACGATCCAGCCGTACGCTGAAGCTCACTCTTCTCGGTTGGAACACAGAGCTGTAGAGCTACGATTCAGCCGTACGCTGAAGCTCACTCTTCTCGCTTGGAACACAGAGCTGTAGAGCTACGATCCAGCCGTACGCTGAAGCTCACTCTTCTCGGTTGGAATACAGAGCTGTAGAGCTACGATCCAGCCGTAAGCCGAAGCTCACTCTGCTCGGTTGGAATACAGAGCTGTAGAGCTACGATCCAGCCGTAAGCCGAAGCTCACTCTGCTCGGTTGGAATACAGAGCTGTAGAGCTACGATGCAGCCGTGGCCACCGGTACGGCCGAAGCCGACGCTTCAACCGAGAGATTTAAAGAACTTACCTCAAGTGGTAGTTTGTAAGATGGCAGAATAACCGAGATTTCCCATATCACTTCATGTTATATTAGACGAACACCTCCCTCCTGACTTCTGTCAAATGGTCACAGAGACTGTCCCACTTTCAAATTACACTTTCTGTCAAATTCCTGCTCTTTATGGGCAGAAAAATGCAAGTAATTTCTATATCGCAAATGGCTGCCTTTTAATACTCTCCTACATTTAATTACAAATTTAGCAATGGAGGAGCGCCACCAGTACGATTTCCTGATATGCACACGGTGCATATAACAGATATGTCAGCAAAGAAAAATATATCTCTCTTCTTGTCGAGAAGTCATTACAATAGAGGTGTATATAATAAAAACTGCTAACAATGGACTTCTTTGAGTAGATTAATGCTTTCAACGGCATCACTATCCAACATCTCATTCAAACTTAAACATATAGCAAGAGAAAACTACCCAGCTTCTCTTGGAAAAGATGTTCAACTTAGTAATATGAAATATTGTGTTGCGAATTGCGAATAGCCTATTTGTTGCAAATGAATGTACTGAAAATGTTTGGAATATCTACAGATTTGAACAAGAGTGCACTAGAGCGTGTAAATCGGTCAACTCCATGGTGTAACGGTTAAGCCTATTAAGATTGACAAACGTGCTCTTTTTACAGTTTTATGTCGCACCGACACAGATAGGTCTTATGGCGACGATGGGATAGGAAAGGCTTAGGAGTGGGAAGGAAGCGGTCGAAGGTCTTAATAAAGGCACAGTCCCAGCATTTTCCTGGTATGAAAATGGGAAATCACGGAAAACTACCTTCAGGGCTGCCGGCAGTGGGGCTCGAACCCACTATCTTCCGGATGCAAGATCACAGCTGCGGTCCCCTAACCGCACGACCAACTTGCCGGCTTTTATTTAATTTAGCGTACGATTTTAGTGTCGAAAGTGTCCGAGGACGTAGTCGACTTCAATGGTTCAGATCTTTCTAATTGACTCCAATGGGTGACTTGCGCATCTGAGTAGGGGAATGATGATATGATAGGGAGAGGGATCCGGTGTCGGCACTTGGCATACCCTCGTCGAGTAACACAAAGGGTTCTGCTCAAGGCTTAACGTCCTCATCTGACAGATGAATCGCCATCAGTAAGGTCATGTGCCCTCACCGCATATGAACGCGGTGTAGAGATTTGGAATTGATTGCTGGCTTTAGGCACGCAATCTAGTGATTAAATGTTGTACTTATACCGCCACCAATTTTCCCCTGCCGGCCAGCGTTATGATGACGAACATTTTCCTATCCACGAGACTCGAACCGACTAACCACGATCTGAAACCATATGGACGTCACGCCTTAACGGTCATGGCCACTCAGCGTGTGGAAGGAGTGCTGGTATGTGGATATAGGTGCATCAGTTCACCTCCATTGGGGGTGTGCCTTAAAAGAGCTGTACCACCTTGAAGCGAAGACACAAATTTACATTTGTTGGGCTCCGGGTCTGTCTGGTTAGCATGCTGTCTATTGATGCAAAGGATCCGGGGTTCGATTACCAGGTAGGACATTGGTTGTTTGTGACATCTTCGACTAGATTTCATCCTAGGTAGGATCCCATCCTCACAAATGCATAGGTCTCACAGACCTCTCTGTAGGCCAGTCGCCATTATTGGGTTTATTTTGAAACGAAAATAGTATCGAAGTGACGCTATTGTAATCTCCCTAAACGAAATGATGTTCAGATGTCATCAAGAGTCATTAAAACTTTTTGGACACAGAAGCCCAGGAGAGAAAGGAACTGAACATTTAATTAGATAAATTTCATCGTCATTTCACAAAGAAACCGGAAAGTACGAAAATGAACGTCGTTGGATGCAGAGTGGATCCCGGCCCACAAGTGGCCACGGCTGGTCCGTGGTCCGAGAGCTCTGCACCCCGACTGGCCATCCGGGCAGAGAAGGGGTGGCCACAGCTGTACCGTGGCTCTACGACTCTGTATTCCGGAGACGGGGAGTGGCTGATCCCTACAGTGAACTGTCCTGAGAATGGTTTTGTGTGGTTCTCCATTCTCCTGCACTAAGGCGAATTGCGGGACAGTTCCTAGTACAGGCCACGGCCACCAACACCGTCACCTTCTCCGCATATCTCCTTCTCGAATATAAATATCCTGGGCTGAGAGACGGCGTCACAGTCTAGGAGGCCCGCCTCCCACTTTAGGGGAAGAATGAAAACATTTAGTAGTAGTAGTAGTAGTAGTAGTAGTAGTATTAGTAGTAGTAGTAGTAGTAGAAGGAAATGAATATACTACACACGACTATATCATGTCTTAGATATGCCCCACACTGAGGGATTGTGGAATTAGAGGTGGGTTGTAGTGCCTACTCGTGTTGAAAATTGGTCCGCAATGAAAATTGATGGTAGTTTGGTTTAAAGTAGTTTCAGGAGTTAAACAAGGATGTAATATTTCACTCTTATTGTTCATAGTTTACATGTAGCCGGCCCCCGTGGTGTAGGGGTAGCGTGCCTGCCTCTTACCCGGAGGCCCCGGGTTCGATTCCCGGCCAGGTCAGGGATTTTTACCTGGACCTGAGGGCTGGTTCGAGGTCTACTCAGCCTACGTGATTAGAATTGAGGAATTATCTGACGGTGAGATAGCGGCCCCGGTCTAGAAAGCCAAGAATAACGGCCGAGAGGACTCGTCGTGTTGACCACACGACACCTCGTAATCTGCAGGCTTTCGGGCTGAGCAGCGGTCGCTTGGTAGGCCAAGGCCCTTCAAGGGCTGTAGAGCCATGGGGTTTGGTTTGGTTAGTTTACATGTATCATTTATTGGAGTTAATAAAAAGGCAGGGAGGGATTCAGTTGGATCGTAATGTAGTAAGTTGTCTGTCAAATGCCGACGACAGACTGTGCTGAAAGCCTGAAACTTCAAAAGAGATGCAGTGAACATGTTAGTATAAGTGAAGATCTCCAAAACAAATTGATGTCAATCGTGAAGAAACCTAAGAGGGCCGGGCTGAGAGGCTCAGACGATTGAGGTGCTGGCCTTCTGACCCCAACTTGGCAGGTTCAATCCTGGCCCAGTCCGGTGGTATTTGAAGGTACTCGAATACGTCAGTCTCGTGTCGGTAGATTTACTGCCACGTAAAAGAACTACTACGGGACTAAATTCTGGCACCTCGGCGTCTCCGAAAATCGTAAAAGTATTTAGTGGAACGTAAAGCTAATAACATTCGTAGTCTATTATTAAACCTAAGAAGACTAATGCCAGGTAGGAAATCCAAAACTGGAGCAAGTGGATTATTTCAAGTACCAGGGCAAGTTGACCGCGTCGTTAGGGTCGCGAAGATGTGCCCTAACATTCAGGAGATAGTGGGTTCGAATCTCACTCCATGACGCTCTGAAGGTGTTCTTCCGTTGTTACTCATTTTCACACCAGTCAAATGCTTGGGTTTCCGATTCCTAGCCTTTTCCCACCCTTCAGTCACCGAAAATGTGCGACGTGAAACCACTAGGCTAGAATAAAAATGTGTAATATCTCCGGAGGGGATGTGGAATGGAATCGAATTGTAGCAAAGCAAATGCAGCGATGAATGTTATTCTGAAGGAATTTTCAGACAGAATTTGCTGTACGGAAGTGAATTCTGAAACGACTCACTCTATCTCCTTCATAAATTGGAATGTTGAGGTACTGTAGTAAATGATTGCTGGTACAATCGGGTGGAAACAAGGACCAAAAGGTACTCGCACTAAGAAGATAAAGGCGGTTATGAATTAAACTCTATGAATGAAGCTGTGCGTACAAACAGGCTTCGTTGGCCGAAACATGTGATGCGGGGGGCGTGGTGATTATAGTGTTTTTTTTTCTATTTGCTTTACGTCGCACCGACATAGATAGGTCTTATGGCGATGATTGGACAGGAAAAGGAAGGAAGCGGCCGTGGCCTTATTTAAGGTACAGCCCCAGCATTTGACTGCTGTGGAAATGGGAAACCACGGAAAACCATCTTCAGGGCTGCCGACAGTGGGGTTCGAACCCACTATCTCCCGGATGCGAGCTCACACCTGAGTGCTCCTAACCGCACGGCCAACTCGCCCGGTGATTATAGTTTTTAGAAGAAGTACATTTGGGCAACCATCCTATCTTAACACTAATCAGAGGAAAAACAGAAGACCGAGCGAGTTGGCCGTGTTGATAGAGGCGCGTATCTATCCTATTTTCAGACCAGGCGAATGCTGGAGCTGTACATTACTCAAGGCCACGGCCGCTTCCTTCCCATTCCTAGGCGGTCATCCCTACGGAGTGTGCAGACCTGGCTGATCTGGACCGTAGTCTAAATCTTCCGAGTACAATCTCCCTCAATCTACGACATGACGAACAGTCAGCACACTTCGTCATCCATTTTATCGTGTATGAAAGGAGATTGATATTTGTTTTGAATTTTTATTTTATTGTTAACGATTGACTCTGTTCTTCCGGCCCCACGGTGTAGCGGTAGCGTGCCTGACTCTTACCCGGAGGCCCCGGGTTCTATTCCCGGCAAGGTCAGAGATTTTTACCTGCATCTGAGGGCTGGTTCGAGGTCCACTCAGCCTACGTGATTACAATTGAGGAGCTAGCTGACGAGGAGATGGCGGCCCCGGTCTAGAAAGGAAAGAATAACAGCCGAAGGGATCCGTCGTGCTGACCACACGACACCTCGTAATCTGCAGGCCTTCGGGCGGTCGTTTGGTAGGCCATGGTCCTTCGGGGCTGTTGTGCAATTGGGTTTGGTTTTTATTTCTGTTTTTGTTAGTTTTTGTATTTTAATGTCTTTAAGTTTTAATTTGAATTATATATATTCTGCCCGTTTAAGCCACGACTAGCATTTGGAGGCACGCGACCCTCTCAGGGGTGCTCAGTAAGGGATTGACATGTTCCATGATAAAATGGTGTGGATCAAGGAGATGGGCAGATATTCGTAAATAATGAACCATCAAATCCAAATAAATGGTGGATGATTTATTCCAAAAGAAAATAATACCTTCCTCAAAAATGATGATTATGTGAAATGATCGCTAAAATTTAATTTTATATCAACTCTTGCTGTACATCCAAAAATTAAAACAAATGAGATGGTACAAGTTAATGAATTCTATTTAATTCTGACAAAATTGTTTCGTCCATGTCACATTGTTTTGTGAATATTGCTTTGAATATTATCTTTGATTTTCTAGAGAATGATGCTTGCACGCATGTCAATTCATGCCGGAAAATCTGGAACAAAATTTTAAATATTGAAGTTATGACTGAGCAAAATAAAAAAAAAAAAAATACAAAAGAATTTTAACGATTTACTTCTATCGCTTAATTTCACTTTTAATTTAATCACTTTCCAATTTAAATCGACTTTTCAATAATTATCTGCTCGTTGTAACATAACACGTGATATTACGTGGCAAAGTAGGCCAGCAAATGAGAGAAAGAAAAAAAAAATTTAAATTAAATCCTTAACCATGTGTCATAATCCTGACAACGCCGAAATTCGGAACAACGATGGTTACACATGTAAATCGATATTGCACAACAAAATTAAGTCACACAACCTGTGGAATAACAACATAAAATACACGCAATGATCTCCCATTACCATCATCCACCAAAGAAAAACAATTACAACCCACTACAACTAAGAATATATTTACAAGTATACATCTGTCCGCACGTTGACCAATCATCTCCTGGGAATAGCAGCCTCCTGTAAATAATGATCTGCACCTGTACGAAATCCACCTGGTACAAACAATCTAGGTAATGATGACTGAAAAAAAAAATAAATAATAATATCGCCAATCTACGTTACCAACATTTAGCGTATATTGAGGAAGTGAATAATATTATACAACTTCGATTTAATGCTATTGGTGATGACGCTCATCCAGTATGACAAATAATTATCTCATACACTCAATTTTATTTGAAAGGAAGACATGTGGTTTACTTCGTGATTCATTATTGAATGAAGACGCTATCGCCTACCGCTCACAAATAACAACTCGCACATACGTCAAATGACGATAAATTATTCCAAAATCTCAGTTCATCAATGCATTCAACATCGCAAAAATATATTAAATGTGCCTCTATCCATAAAAAACGTGAAGATTCACCTTCAAATAGCACATAAAATCAGCATAATTCATGCCATAATTCACCACATGGCACAAGGTGAGAAGTAATATAGCGAAAATAACTCTCAACATCCGTTCAAAATATTACGGGAAAATTTACATAAATGACTTGAACCACATATAAATATAATAATAAGATACTATCCTTCCTTAAAAAGTATGAAATTGGATTCAAAGAAAGCTATCCGTCTCGTTAGCACAGCATTAATATGTCAGATGAGCCGGCTGCCTCGTGTGAAATATAGCAAACACTTTAGGGCAAAAATATAAGAGAAATACATTTCGAAGAATAAAAATATCACGCTTACACAATCCTCAATATCATAGGAACCGAATAGAAATGTAAAATTCCTTAAAGATTAGTAGATGGCTGATATTTAAATCAGATACATGTCCGATGACATTACTATTTGAAACCCGCATGGCCGATGATGTTGACACCCTGTCATCATCCACCTTACAATCACGTAGTAAGTGAAACCGCAACTCCAACATCGAATAACGCCAGACACTAACATGGTAAAGATATCAAAAAGCTACTCAAACTACTGTACAATTAATACTCCCTTCAAGAAGAAAGTTAACTACATACTACAGCTACATAGAACAGATAATACCCAGTATAAATGAAATGTCGACTTAACTTGGATGTCTTGATGACCATGGTGTTCTTCTAGGCAGGATTCAAGGCATTAGGACGTCGTTGGCGTCGGTTCTGGGTTTTTAGTGCTGCATCATGATCCAAGTGATGTCTCCAAGGCACACGAACTTCACACTGCAGGCTTCCATGTCCTTGGCCGGTATCGAACTCGTATTACTTGTAGTACGCTGAAACTTTCACAAAAATATTAACACAAATTCATCGAACTCGTGGTTTCACAATTAGCAAAGGATGATACGTGCCTTCTTTCCTAACACTATTGACGTCTGTGAGGATGTTGAAATGAACTGTTAAAGCCGCCCTAAAATAACACTGCTCCCCTCGTAGAGCGAACGACAGCTGTCCAGGCTTGTACGAGATCTTCTGTAGTAGCTTCCCGAGCAATCGCGCAGTCCGCAGAGAACAGCAGCGAAACAGACTTGAGAGAATGACTGCGAATATTCCAGTACTAGCTTGCCACCAATGTTCCGAGCTCTGACGTCACACCTCGTGGTTCAATTGACATCCTGAATTCCTCGGCGTTGTAATTGAGATGTCCGTTAATTTCTTGTTAAATAATTATATAATTAATTTCCTAATTAACTTAATTTTCAATTATTACTATTCGTGCCTTCCTGAAGTATGGTATCACGGTTTTATGCATACTTGTTGGAGAGTGACTATTAGGATGTCGGATCTGACGTGTTAATCTGACGAAAGATTTTAAATGTACTTGTCGTGGGTGAAAGGTTCGGCTGTATTAAAAATTTTCTCGTCTTCTCTCGTGGTAATAACATGGTCTTTCACTCCTCAGCAGGTTACACCAAAGATAAACCAAAAAAAAATCATCCCTTTGTATTTCCCTGTCGGCACACCGCGCGAGACACCTGGGGTACAGTCCGGTCTTATAAAATTCACGGCCGATCACAATAGACCAAAATGTCACATCCACCTCTTGGCTAGATTAAAATTTTATTCCCAATAAAATTTTACTTAATGATTCCAAATGTCTGATCATGTGACATTTTGGTTTCAGATCCATCAGGTAATTCATAGGCGAAGTTATTGAGTGAGTCCTTGCAATGACTGTGAAAATTGGAGATATGTTGCTAACACGATGACTGTGGTTACTAAGCGTACGGGGTTTGTGTGTCTCTTCTTTCTTCTATTCTCCCATGGCTTGCTCCGTAACGTGGACACGTGCTGGACTTTCGCCTTCGGATGGATAATACCGTTTTAAGTGAGCCGAGTTGAACATAAATTCATGTCTGCCGTCCAAACTTTGCACTTTATAGGCATTGTTGTTATAGGCTTTAATGATCTTGTAAGGACCGACGTATAAATCTGCAAATTTCCCATATTTGCGTTCAGTAGGCTCAGATAGTATGGGTTTACGGATCAACACATAATCTTGTTCATGTAATGGTTGGCGGAACTTCTTATTCGCTACCCTCTTCAGTCGCCGTTGTGCCTGTTTATGTAGGTGCTCGGCGGTCTTTATAATACACCTTTCGAGAGTTGGTCTTGGGTCTGGTAAACATGGTACTACATTTTCCCACGGTCTCGCTGGATACTGATTGAGATGAATGACTCTTGGAATTTGTCTCGTGGATTCGTGCACCGTGTTGTTTACACATTCCATGATGATGGGTAAGACACTAACCCATTTCCAATGTGCGTCCTTGCAATAGATGCGACAAAACTTGGCGATTTCCAACATTATACGTTCAGCCGGATTTCCAGATGGGTATCGCACGGAATTTAAAGTGTGCTTAATGTCCAATCTTCTCATAGCCTCCTGGAACTCGAGCGACGTAAATTGGGAACCGTGGTCTGTCAGTAGGAACTCTGGTTTACCCATTAATGGAATAATATTCTGGGTGATTCGTCTCAGAACGGCATTGGTGTTACCCTTTTGAATGGGAAACAGGGACACAAATTTTGAGAAAACATCCACTGTAACTACCACATGACGGTTGCCTTTGACACCACGAGGCAAAGGTCCGAAGAGGTCTAATGCGAACAGTTCTTTGGGTTTGGTTGGCAGTATCGGGATGGGGTACTGCTTCTGTAGATGAGAGCTGTGCTTGACCCGCTGACACCTATCACATGTCCTAATTGTCATTCTGACACTTTCGCGTAACTTTGCCCATTGGAATGCCTCCTGGACGGTCGCGACTGTTCTATCTACTCCTCCATGTCCAATCGTTCTGTGGGTAAGCCAGATAATTCCTTTTTGCAGTTTATTCGGTACGACAATTCTCAGTTTCGTGCGGTCTTGATCCACAAACTTGTAAAGTATGTCATTCCTTAAAGAGTATTGAGGAGCCATACGATGTACTTGTTCGTAATTTGCGTCCCCAGGTACCATTCGTTGTTCAAAGTAGTCAATGATCTTCCTGGTGAACTCATCTCTACGTTGCGATTGCCGTAAATACCTCAACCTACGGAGTACTTCTTGATCTTCGTCATTCAATGCCAAATAGTTTACCCTAAAGGTGCTGACGTCAGGGTTCCTGCTTAGGACGTCGGCAATAACATTATCTCTGCCATGGCAATGTTCTAGCTCAATTTGAAACTGTTGGACAAAAAGTGCCCAACGCGACACGCGTTCGCTTGACATTGTGGTTTTAAGCATGAAAATGAGTGCTTTATGATCAGTTCGTAAAATGACTGGGAAACCGAATATTATTTTTTTCCAGTGTTGCAAGGCACAAACAATTGACAACATTTCAAGTTCGGTGGTATTGTAAGAAACCTCGTGACTCCTCAATTTACGGCTGTAGAAGGCAAGATAAACTTTATGTTCTAGGTTAACCGGATCCTCTTGATACAAGACTGCTCCAATCCCTACGGTGGAAGCGTCTGTCTGGATAATAAATTTAGAATTGAAGTCCGGGTATCCTAATTTAATGTTGTCTGTCAGCATCTGTTTGGTTTTCATAAAAGCTTGACTGCACGTGTCATTCCAACACCAGCGATTGTTTTTCTTTAATAAATCCTGCAGAGGAGCGACGGTAGTAGTGTAGTTCGGGCAATGGTCAGAAAAGAATTGACACATTCCTAAAAATTGTCGGACATGTTTAATTTTGGATGGTTGTGGGAAGTTTTGAATAGCCTGGATTTTCACAGGATTAGGTCTTATGCCTGTGCCATCAATGATGTGTCCCAAGAACAATATCTTTTGCTGGCAAAAATTGGATTTTTGGAGATTAATTTTAAATCCGGTGACTCTTAAGTTTTCCAGCAGCTTTTCCAGATTAGTTAAATGTTCATCCATATCTTTCGAGGCCAGCAACACATCGTCTACATAGCGAATTGTAACCTCCTTAACTTCATCAGTCAAATTCTTATCTAATGCCCGAATGAGAGCTGATCCAGACGTCTTAATGCCAAAGGGCAAACGTTCAAAAACATAGGTCTGCTGGTCGAATAAGAAACCGGTTAGCAAACGGGATTTTTCCTCTAATACAATGTGGTGATATGAAGATGTGAAATCTACCCCAGTGAATAAGGACATGCCTCGAAATCGTCTGATCACATCTTTAATAGATGGTACTTGATCGAACTCCGGAATAAGTCTCTCATTGAGCTGTCTGGCGTCCAAACACACCCTTAACGATCCATTAGGTTTTTGCACCACCGTCAGTGGGTTAACGAAAGATGTTACTGCCTTCGAAACAATACCATTGGCCTCCATTTCATTAATTATTTTCTTGACCTCGGAGTGGTGTTTCTCTGGAATAGGGTACGGTCTCCGTTTGTAAGGTGCCCAACTATTTACTCGTAGAGCGTACCGATAGTTTGGGATTTTTCCTGGTTTATTGTCAAAAACCTCCTCATACCGTTTTAGAAGATGGAATAATTTCCGTCTTTCTTCGTTGGAACAGTCAGTCTCTTGAACCTTCTTTCTTAATTGGTCGTCGAAGTCTTCTTCTCCTCTTTCTTCCATTACTTTCTCTATTGCAGCGAGGATTTCTTCCGTGTCTTGATCGGCATTCTCCCTGTCCCACAGAAGTATTTCGTTTAAGGCCTGGGTATCAACGTCTTCCGAATCCTTGCGTTCCATTTCAATGGCCTCCAGTACAAGAGGATTATCTATAGTAAAGGACATCCTTTCAGTACTGCCTGATCCACGGAACTTGATTTCATTATTGGGAACGTCAATAATAGCATTGTGCTCCTTTACAAAATCGAATCCTAAGATAATATTGAAATTAATTCTAGGCATGACCACAAATGGATGAGAGAATATAGTGTTGCCAATCATTAAGTCAAGGAAGGTCTGTTCTTTGCATGTAGCTGATCTATCATTAATTATCCCTTTAATTTTCACGTTGGATACGGGAATAATAGGAAGTGTCTCTCTTCTTTTCAATTCTTCAAACAGTGATTTTGAAATTACACTAATGGTTGCTCCCGTGTCAACAAGGCAATGGATTCTAAGTCCACCAGCTCTGGCTATTATAATAGGCAAACCCTGGGATCGTTTTGCATGAAATTGATGGGCGTCTTCGATTAAATCCTCGGATTTAATAAACCATGCGTCTACTTGGGCGATTGTCCATTCTTCCGGGTGGAGATTACTGTTTTCGGCGCGCTGGAAGTTTAGTTTGATGGGGACGTTTTTTTTTTTCCGGAGACTTCATCTGGTTCGTATGGAGGTGCAGATGGACTTAAGCTCTTCGATCCAGATTGTTTTCTATATTCTTGGAATGCTATACTTTCTGCATTCTCACAATCCGGATTTACAGCCATATTTTGCATTGCCTTTTTCCACTTGTCCTCTTCATGACTTCTTCTCCGTAGCTCATCGATGTACCTCATACTTTCTCTATGTCGTTCTTCCATGGTATCTCGGAAGTTCCGCTGATTTTGACTAGTATTTTGTCGTGAGTGGTCGTAGGGTCGATTTCTTCTGTCCCTTCTAGATCCGTCTCGGTATCGGTTGTATCGATAGCCTTCCTGTCTCCTATCCTCTCTCCTATACTGCGGAGGTAATCTTCTGCACTCTTCTTCCCTATTCAAGCCCGTTCTGCGTTGTGGATTAGGGTAAGAGTACTGTCGATTTGCTCCTCTTCTCCCTGTTACATTTCCCTTCTCTTCTGATCCAGAGATTTCTACGACATTAACTTGTGGATGGTGTGGTTTCGGAGGTCTTTGCGCCAGCTGAGCGTTAGTATTATTTAGCTGTCGCAGAATTGCATCAGCTTGAACTGCATTTTGAACATTGGCAGCTATCAAAATGCGTTGGACTTCTAGTGGAAATTGTTTCTCTAAGGCTCTAATTAAATCCGTTTCTGATAATGGAGCGTCCAACTCTTTCATCCGCCTAAGCTGTAAGGCAAAGTAGTCCGCATAGCGTGTAGGTCCATTAACATTGTATTCCCTGGAGTATAATTCTAATCTAAGATTTTGTTGATGGTCCGAACTCCAATACTTCTGCAGAAATGCCCCTTTGAAACCTTCAAAATTTTCAAAAGTATAGCGGAACGCATGGTACCAGTTTACAGCTCCTCCGTCTAAGAATTTCTCCGCAGTTCTAAGTTGTCGATCAGGTGGAATTTTGTTTTCTTTCATGTACTCCTCCAGCTCACGAATAAAGCCTTTGGGAGACTGCTCCTGAGTGCCGCTAAATTTCCTAGGTTTATCTTCTCCCGTCCGTATAATATTTATAATTTGCGGAGCATTCCCAATTGGTGAACTAGCTATTTCCGGATGGAAAAGATTTAAGTTAACAGGGTTTTGTTGACCCTCTGCGTTATCCCGCTCTGTCCGGATGTTTACATTGGCCTGTTCGTTGACCGTTTCTTCGATCTGGCTCTGGCGATCCAGGATGGAATTGATTAAGACTCTCGTACTTCTGTCTTGGAGTTTGAGAAAGCTGAGGTCCTTTTCCAGGTTTTTCACAACGTCGGCCATTTCCCCGACTCTGAGACAGTTTCCTCGAACATCCTCTGATAGAGTACTGACTTTATCCGTGATGTTAATTTTATTCTCGTCCATGATTTTCTTTAAGTCATCGACTTGGAGATTTAATTCTTCGATTTCAATCCGATTCACCTCGCAATTACTTTTGACCTCAGTAAGATCTTCACTGATATTTTTAAGATCTTTCCTGACGTCGCCTATTTCCTTTGCCTGTTTTACCTTCGCATCCGATACCTCCTTTTTTATGGACTCGACTTCGTCCCTAATATTGTCCATACTGGCTTTAACAAGGGCTATATCACTTTGAAGTGAAGTGACCTTGCCAGTAAGAACTTTATTATCCTCTTGTAATTGTTGAGTTAACTGGGTAACCTTTTCTACTGTTTTATTCTGATTCTCTCGACAATCTAACGCGATGTTATCAATGCGACAATGTGTCTCGTCCAGTTTCGCAAGAAGTTCGTCCCGACCTTTCCGTGACTCTTCTTGGATTACCGCCCCCATAAGGTTCATCCGTTGTTCCACCTGTTCTATAGCTTTCCTATTCTCCTCACGAGCTACCCTATTTTCTTCTATCACTTTGCTTAAAGTGTTCGTGGTTTCCTCACGAGCTACCCTATTTTCTTCTATCACTTTGCTTAAAGTGTTCGTGGTTTCCTCACGAGCTTTTCTATTCTCCTCACGAGCTTTTCTATTTTCCTCACGAATTACCCTATTTTCTTCTATCACTTTACTTAAAGTGTTTGTGGTTGCCTCACGCGCTACCCTATTTTCTTCTTGATGATCGTTCATACGCTGATTCAGCGCAGCCAACAACGCCCTAATTTCGTCCATTATGAATAAGGATCAGTTATACAATGCGAACCTAGCCAACAGACGTCAATAATGCCAAGAATCCCCCCAAACAGTATGGTCATCAAGCATAAGTGAAATTAAGTATTACTGCAAGCATCATTCTTTCAAAACACATGATCCTACTACTATAAAAGAAATGATAAGTAATTCGCGTAATTTGTCAGAATTCAAATATAACAAACAAGATGGTTCAAAGAATGTAAATTTGATAAAGTATCGAATATTACGATTATGATCCACCATGTCAATCCATCAAGCCCCACGTTGGGCGCCAATTAATATCTGCCCGTTTAAGCCACGACTAGCATTTGGAGGCACGCGACCCTCTCAGGGGTGCTCAGTAAGGGATTGACATGTTCCATGATAAAATGGTGTGGATCAAGGAGATGGGCAGATATTCGTAAATAATGAACCATCAAATCCAAATAAATGGTGGATGATTTATTCCAAAAGAAAATAATACCTTCCTCAAAAATGATGATTATGTGAAATGATCGCTAAAATTTAATTTTATATCAACTCTTGCTGTACATCCAAAAATTAAAACAAATGAGATGGTACAAGTTAATGAATTCTATTTAATTCTGAAAAAATTGTTTCGTCCATGTCACATTGTTTTGTGAATATTGCTTTGAATATTATCTTTGATTTTCTAGAGAATGATGCTTGCACGCATGTCAATTCATGCCGGAAAATCTGGAACAAAATTTTAAATATTGAAGTTATGACTGAGCAAAATAAAAAAAAATACAAAAGAATTTTAACGATTTACTTCTATCGCTTAATTTCACTTTTAATTTAATCACTTTCCAATTTAAATCGACTTTTCAATAATTATCTGCTCGTTGTAACATAACACGTGATATTACGTGGCAAAGTAGGCCAGCAAATGAGAGAAAGAAAAAAAAAATTTAAATTAAATCCTTAACCATGTGTCATAATCCTGACAACGCCGAAATTCGGAACAACGATGGTTACACATGTAAATCGATATTGCACAACAAAATTAAGTCACACAACCTGTGGAATAACAACATAAAATACACGCAATGATCTCCCATTACCATCATCCACCAAAGAAAAACAATTACAACCCACTACAACTAAGAATATATTTACAAGTATACATCTGTCCGCACGTTGACCAATCATCTCCTGGGAATAGCAGCCTCCTGTAAATAATGATCTGCACCTGTACGAAATCCACCTGGTACAAACAATCTAGGTAATGATGACTGAAAAAAAAAATAAATAATAATATCGCCAATCTACGTTACCAACATTTAGCGTATATTGAGGAAGTGAATAATATTATACAACTTCGATTTAATGCTATTGGTGATGACGCTCATCCAGTATGACAAATAATTATCTCATACACTCAATTTTATTTGAAAGGAAGACATGTGGTTTACTTCGTGATTCATTATTGAATGAAGACGCTATCGCCTACCGCTCACAAATAACAACTCGCACATACGTCAAATGACGATAAATTATTCCAAAATCTCAGTTCATCAATGCATTCAACATCGCAAAAATATATTAAATGTGCCTCTATCCATAAAAAACGTGAAGATTCACCTTCAAATAGCACATAAAATCAGCATAATTCATGCCATAATTCACCACATGGCACAAGGTGAGAAGTAATATAGCGAAAATAACTCTCAACATCCGTTCAAAATATTACGGGAAAATTTACATAAATGACTTGAACCACATATAAATATAATAATAAGATACTATCCTTCCTTAAAAAGTATGAAATTGGATTCAAAGAAAGCTATCCGTCTCGTTAGCACAGCATTAATATGTCAGATGAGCCGGCTGCCTCGTGTGAAATATAGCAAACACTTTAGGGCAAAAATATAAGAGAAATACATTTCGAAGAATAAAAATATCACGCTTACACAATCCTCAATATCATAGGAACCGAATAGAAATGTAAAATTCCTTAAAGATTAGTAGATGGCTGATATTTAAATCAGATACATGTCCGATGACATTACTATTTGAAACCCGCATGGCCGATGATGTTGACACCCTGTCATCATCCACCTTACAATCACGTAGTAAGTGAAACCGCAACTCCAACATCGAATAACGCCAGACACTAACATGGTAAAGATATCAAAAAGCTACTCAAACTACTGTACAATTAATACTCCCTTCAAGAAGAAAGTTAACTACATACTACAGCTACATAGAACAGATAATACCCAGTATAAATGAAATGTCGACTTAACTTGGATGTCTTGATGACCATGGTGTTCTTCTAGGCAGGATTCAAGGCATTAGGACGTCGTTGGCGTCGGTTCTGGGTTTTTAGTGCTGCATCATGATCCAAGTGATGTCTCCAAGGCACACGAACTTCACACTGCAGGCTTCCATGTCCTTGGCCGGTATCGAACTCGTATTACTTGTAGTACGCTGAAACTTTCACAAAAATATTAACACAAATTCATCGAACTCGTGGTTTCACAATTAGCAAAGGATGATACGTGCCTTCTTTCCTAACACTATTGACGTCTGTGAGGATGTTGAAATGAACTGTTAAAGCCGCCCTGAAATAACACTGCTCCCCTCGTAGAGCGAACGACAGCTGTCCAGGCTTGTACGAGATCTTCTGTAGTAGCTTCCCGAGCAATCGCGCAGTCCGCAGAGAACAGCAGCGAAACAGACTTGAGAGAATGACTGCGAATATTCCAGTACTAGCTTGCCACCAATGTTCCGAGCTCTGACGTCACACCTCGTGGTTCAATTGACATCCTGAATTCCTCGGCGTTGTAATTGAGATGTCCGTTAATTTCTTGTTAAATAATTATATAATTAATTTCCTAATTAACTTAATTTTCAATTATTACTATTCGTGCCTTCCTGAAGTATGGTATCACGGTTTTATGCATACTTGTTGGAGAGTGACTATTAGGATGTCGGATCTGACGTGTTAATCTGACGAAAGATTTTAAATGTACTTGTCGTGGGTGAAAGGTTCGGCTGTATTAAAAATTTTCTCGTCTTCTCTCGTGGTAATAACATGGTCTTTCACTCCTCAGCAGGTTACACCAAAGATAAACCAAAAAAAAATCATCCCTTTGTATTTCCCTGTCGGCACACCGCGCGAGACACCTGGGGTACAGTCCGGTCTTATAAAATTCACGGCCGATCACAATAGACCAAAATGTCACAATATACTATACAGTATATGATTTCACTTCACATTGTAACAAAATGAGGCGTTGCAATTTAGATTATTTTAAATTCATAATCAGTTTTTCATCCACATTCATCTAGTTTTGAATTCTGGTCAGTGATTTAAAATAATATTACATTTCGTTTCACTTCGTACCACTAGGGACCGATGACCTAGTGTTAGGCCCCTTTAAACAACCAGCATAATCATCACCAGTACGAGTGAGTGGAAACGATGCCAGGCTCAGCTGGAGACTCCATTATTATCTACCCACTCTCCCATATGAAAGCCCTGAAGGTTCCCCTTTTAATCACCTCTTATGGCAAACAAGGCCAAAGTTGATATATACACGGGGTGAAAGGTAGAGTATAGGGTACCTTGGAGAATAATGGACTCAATCGTGGAAAGTTACCAAAACAGAGGTAGAACAAGGCAACGATGATTTTACTCCGTTCTTAATGAACTAATTTTAAAACCCGTGGAACAAACGCGGCCAAAGAGCTAGTTGAAGAAGGATTGTGGAGGTGCTAAGCTAATTCACACAAACTTGTAGACAGAACGCTGAAAGTTGTTACAATCTTTAATAAACATGTATTTTATTTATTTATTTATTTATTTATTTATTTATTTATTTATTTATTTATTTATTTATTTATTTATTTATTTATTTATTTATTTATTTATAACTAAGCACACACTATCAAAATAAGCACAATTCGTATTTGTTTGTTCATAGCGTGAACATTCTACCTCTAAGAAGTTTCACATATGAAATCTGAGATTCTGGTCATGCACTGTTCCCAGCAGATATCTTAAAGCTCTTTCTTTACTCAGGGGAAGCAGAGCAAGAAGTTTATTTTCAGTCCTTCTTCCAAGATAAACCAGTTTAAGGGATCATGCGTTGAGAGTGCACGATGAAACTTCTATGAGGAAGAGGAACGACTTAAAAGTCCCTGACGTTTAGAAGAAGCTTTTCTTTGCAAAGAAAAGAAGCTGCGTAGTGTATCTTCATTCATTTAAAAATGAAATAACCCATTTTCTGTTTCAGAGATTTTGACTTGTACAGTATCTACACTAGACTGGTAGTCGATGTCAAAAGTAAAAATTGGAAACTTTAAGGGTGAAAATAGAACTATAAGCGTTCTTCACGATTAGTAAATCTATTTTATTGAGATTTCAAATTTCTGCTCTTATTATTAACACTTCTGTACAACTTAAATCAATAAATGAACCTTAAGGTTTCGAATAGAACCTTGGTGGTGGTGCTGGTGGTTATGTTTGTTTAGGACAACTATCTCCTAAACATTAATAAGAAGAGTGGAAGACGTCCGATCATTCGAGGAATGAAGTATCGTAAAATAATAGGCAGGGCCACGATAGGCAAAGAAATGAAAGTATTCCTTGGCCTCGAAACCCTAATATTGCCGTTTTTACAAAAGAAACACAGTTGGTCGCGGGAGGTAGGATATGAAAGCTGAAAGTTGGAAGTCAGACAAAAGTAAGTCGAAGTAACGTAAGATTCAGGTATGAGTGCCGTGATAACCAGTCCACGCTCCCAAGTTAAGAGTCAGTGGGAGTCCCCCTTTGAATCGCTTCTTCAGACAGGCAAGAGGTACCTTGGATATGTTAGTATCCTCGCCCCTACCCCTTCACACAACGAGAAAATATGACTTCCAAAAATTACCACAATTATAATGATGGTGGCAAGGATGAAGTAGCCTTTTACAATGGTGACGCATTACCCTTTTTTTCCTTATTCTACATTCATACATTGTAGATACGATACCATGAAGAGTGATGGTTCTTGATATGAAATAGATATACAAACAGAATGTCTGTATGAAAATACTTCCAGTCTAAAGGGCACGCAAATATATCAGAGAACAGACTATCATATAAAAGTGGTGTATATTCGCTTATAAACTGACAAAATATTATATGCTCGTGAAAAATATGTAATTACTGGCAATCTTATTAGAATGAACATGTCACTTGTAGAGTATCTGTAAAAATGTACATGCCTCACTCCATCCTCTGGAATACCATCAAAATATATTACCGCTAAATTTGACAATCAGGCTTGTTGTATTCCAATATTCCGTTACCGTGATGCTGTAATCATGGATGCAACTAGAAAAACGCAACGGACTACGAATTATTTCACCAGATTCTTATTCTCGTTACACTGTGACTCCTTTGTTGCACTTCAATGAACATTATTCCGCTCCTAAAATTTGTAGAACTCATAAATATCCATATTGTCGTCTCGGTGTTCAGATCCCTGACAGACAAATCTCCCAAGTACCTGTCCGCAAAATGTTATTACCATTACTACTCACTTTGTTACCATCTTTGCGATGGTCTTTATACATTCAGCATCTTATAACAGTCACAACACGAATTGTTTAGTATCGTTTAAGTCTTCATATAGAAAGTATCACTTAGATACATAGGCGAATACTGTGGATCGTAACGAGTGAATTATATGTGTGTATGTGAATTAATTTAATTAATTTTAGGATACACGCAGTTTGACTAACGCTATGCATATGTTAGTTTAAGAAACGGATTTAGTGTTGTGATATTATCGTACGTAATTCATAATTATTATTGTTTTATCATATTTAAAGTTTATATCAATTTTTCTGTAATGTGGTTAATTGTAAGATAGGACCTTGAGTCCTAACTTCACCACTACTAAAGAGAAATATGGTATATGATTTATAACATGAGATATTACGGTTAACGGGAAAGATGGCAGAAGTAACAGAAGGAAGGAGAAGTACTTTGAAAGCCACATCAAATATTAAGATAACAAAGATTTTCTGGTCTAAAAAAACTGACGGGAGGAATATTTTGTAGCTTCCCGTGGCAATTTGTATCCAACTCAGTTTACAACCTGTTTTGTAAAGAACGTTTTACATATTTATAAATATTATAATTTATATCGAAGGTAACGAAGATGTCGATAGTTGTGTCAATAATAGCAGTATTGAAATGCTAAATTCCATTAGATAACCACAGTTAAAACACGGGTGAGGTCAGAACTTGTGAGCCCTAATTACATGGTGATTATTGTTTTAAGGGGAAGTACAACTAGATAACAATTACAGCCCTAACTCTAATCTTTTCCTGACTAAATGATTAGCGTTTTAGCCTTTGGTCCAGAGGGTTCCGGGTTTTATTCCCGACAGGGGCGGGGATTTTAACATTCATTGGTTAATTCCTATGACTCGGGTGCTAGGTGTGTGTGCCGTCTTTATCATTATAATTCATCATGAGTAGGGTCCCATCCTCATATTCGTACCGGTCGCTTACATGGCATCAGCGTGTAAGACATACACCAGGCCTCCCCGGAGGCCACACTCCGTTAATGATTAACACTAATCTAAAGACTAAGAGGTCAGACATTTCGAAGAATGGAGGTGTCATCAAAAGAACGGGAAGCGCCACAAATTACGTGAAAATGAAGGAACTTTAAGTCTCACAAACCTAACATCATAGAGGACGGAGAAGAACAAGGCTTGAATTGATCAAGGGAGGTCAGTCTGGAAAGGGGAATGTGTGAAGTTTGGCGTAAGTAGATGACAGCATAGTCAAACAAAGTTCTGAACTCAGTGGTTACCCCGCACCCAATGCACATCTCCCACTGTTCCGAAGTTGAGCGTCATTGCAGTTTACACCTTTCAGTTACCCCTGGTCCCGGGCAGGTCACGAACATTCATGGCTAGATAAGACACTAAGCAAACAAAATAATAATTCTCAAACTTGTAGCGGGAATCACTCTATCAATGATTGACACATGAAACGGAAAGGATGAGAAAGGCCCTACCCTCGTAGAATGTACGTATGTTGAGTATTCAGCTCGAAGGCTGGTTGGAGCCTCAACAGCTCCACCATCAACAGTCAGAGATGGCTGAGGTATCACTGAAGAGGCCGAACCTGATGTTGCTATTACATATCAGACTGCGAAGCGCACTGAAATGTATGGGCCCAACCTATCGTTAGAGCGGCACTTTCACACCATTCATAACGGGGACTGTTTGCATAACGAATGGCATTACTAGCATCGCTCGTATCTCAAACACTTTCATGCCGTCAAAGGCAAAGATTATGCTAAGATAGGTCAATGAAAGAAACACATTTTTCCTTGCCCATATCAGAAGACGAAGTGCACTATGAACACTAAATCTCGCTAACAAGGAGAACTTCAAGAATGAATATCTTTGAATTTGGAAATGAGGTAGGACCTAACAGTAGAGGACCCATCCGAAATATGGGGAAAATAAGACAACAAACTCACTTCAGGATTGCCATTACGCCGCCGGATTCAAAATTCAGGAGTTATGAAAAGTCTGTGAATATCCTGACATCAAGTGAAGGCATGTTTCTCGGACAACGGCCTCATAGTGAAAACGGGCGCAATCGTGAATGCTGCTGTTAGTGTATTTCTCATGAACAAATTTTATTCCATGACAATTCGGCCCTAAATTCACATAGTTTTTGCAATTGAGTCGCGTAGTTCCAAAACCAGCTAAATGCACTTTTTAAATGTTGGGAAAACAGCAAAAGCCGTTTTAGAGCTATTTAAAAGGGGTACGAATAAGATTCCTTTTTAAAAAAACAGAGAAAAAAATAGTGGATTTTAAATACCTTAGAGTAAGCAATCGTGCATTTGTACTTTAGTCGTATTTTAGACTTAAAGTTTGCACTTAGCTGGTTTTGCAACCGAACGTCACATTTAGCAGGTTTTTCAAACTTTTGAAAGATCCAAGCTAGGGATTCGAACAACCTAAAATGCGAGTTGTGAGACGTGAAATAGGTGTAAAAGTATTTGGGCAGAGCGGTTCTTACATTACAAGATATTGAACTAACATTAATTATTAATAATAATTGCGATGATAGTCGAAGTCATATTTTTTCAGAACTAGAATTGGGAAATGAATTCACTTTGTCGATATTATCAAAATCAAAACATTGTTAGCTTCTGTTTAATACACAGAGTACATCACTACCAAAATAAAATTGTTACAGACTCTTAGTTTTAAACGACGCACTCTCTGTCAGCGTCGTTGAGTAGTTCGAAAACTTCGTCTGTTTGATCAGCTACTCTGATGGGCTCTGCAGTAAAGCTTTCCTGTTGAATGAACACGTCCTTAAAGAAAAGTTTTCATCTTGCTCGCATTGATCCCCGTAGTGGAGAGCCAAAATTCCCTTCACGTCATTGACTTTAGCTTTTTTTTACTTTACCTTTTGGAATGACCTCAGGGAGATCGTTCGTAAACGTTTTGCCTTGATTAGTAAGACTTCGGCTGGCACGCTTCAAAATTATAAAAAGGCTCTCCTTGTACAGAGTACACTTTTTTTAGTCAGGCTCTTCGTAAAAATCAGCTTCTTGGCCTTCTGGAACGGGAAATGCCATGTTCCTGGGGTTTTCAGGATGCACTGGGCGGAAGTATTCCAATCATGTATTGTGCAATCATCTCCCAAAAGAACCAGCGTGGAAAATTTCTTGATGATTTCGGCGTATTTAGTAGGGTTCTCAACAACAGAAAGCTTCCAGAGTTGTCGCTCTATGTTACCGAAAACTCGGTCTGGTGGAATAAATTAATGTCCGACGATAGGAAACCATAAAATAATTCTCCCCAATGTATTCGGTGCTTCATGCAGAAACCATCGGATAATCATGCCCATCATAGTTGTATTTTTATTTTGGCCGCCGCAGCCGTCACCGAATATTCGCAATGTGATTTGATTGGTCAGGTATAAGTTGAGAAGTTTGTGATGCACCGTGGAGTCAATCTGATTTGAACCTTTCGGAAATTCGCTTTCAAGCCACACGTAGGCAGTAACGTTCTGCGACGCTCTCGATATTCTATAAAATAATAATCGATAAACCGTACAATGCGGAACACAGCAACAGTTGGCAGGTTTTGCATCCGTACGGTGCGAAGCGGGCAATCTATATACCCAACTTAGCTGGGTTTGCAACCGTTTGCCACTTGGTTGGTTCTGCATCCGAACAAGCATGACACTTAGCTGGTTTTGCAACAGAACGCTTCTTTCTAAGCTCATTTTGAGAACGTTGTAGCTGGTTTTGCACCATGAGTCTTTCACTAATCGCTATAGGGTGCAAAAACATATCCAATGGCGCTAAAAGCACATTTTTAAAATTTTTGTCAGTTAGGTGGTTTTGTAACTAGGCGACTCAATTAGATGATCAAAATGGTGGAGAAAATGTCCGAGCGATAGTTTGCGAGTTATAAAATTCTTAAACCGTCGTCAAGGTGTATACATTATGCAGGAGCTGTGTCGAAACCACGATCAAAAGTATTTTTGGCGGAGAATACGTCATAGGGTATAGGGAGGGAGTTATAAATATATGGGAGTTAGAAAGAAGCGATTGCCCGAATTTTAGTTTTAGAATATAGGGTGTTTGGGTGATAAGAACAAATAGGTTTACAAATGAATGTCAGCTGTTGAGATATGAATTTTTAAAATTTAGCGAATGATTTATCTGAGGGAAGAGCTTGAAGTAAAGCACGATGTTTGCGTGATAGGTAGTAGCTTTTGTTTGCCCCTTGGCATATACCACCCACCGTGCCGTCCTTCAGGCGGTAGTTCGCATGCGTAATTTATAAGAAGCAATTTTAAGTATATCATTGCACTGCAGCCGTACAGCTGTACACATCACTTCACTGCGGCTTCAGGACTTAAACATGTATAATGTGTAAGAAACAGTTCCAAGTAAATCACTTCACTGCAGCTTCGGGTAGTATGAATGGGTAAGTTGTATAAAATCGTTCTACTTACAAGAAGTGAAAATCTTGACACTGGAAAATATGTTAATATATGCCAGCATAGCCCTAAGCCATTCATAATTAGTTACTATTTCAATTAAAACCATCATATGTTCAACATTTTGTTTTTGAAATAGGTCATTATTTTGATGCATATGTAATCAGGGCCCTATAAATAACCAGCAGAAAAATACTTGTACTTCCCCCCCCCCCCCAGACAGTCGCTTTATCTTTGGCTGAACCCTCCTCTTATGTTGTTGAGGGGAAGTCACGCTATTTTCAAACTCCATAGACTCGATACCGGCCTCGCGGCGTGGGGGTAGCTTGCTTCTTGCCCGGAGGCCCCGGGTTCGATTCTCGGCTAGGCGAGGGGTTCAAGGTCCACTCAAGCTATGTGATTACAATTAAGGAGCTATCTGACGGTGTGATGGAGACACCGATCTAGAAAGCCAAGAATAACAGTCGTAAGGATTTGTCATGCTGACCACGCAACACCTCATAACCTGCAGGCCGTCGACTGAGCTAGGGGCACTTGGTAGGCTATGGCCCTTCGGGGCTGTTGCGCAATAGGATTTGGTTTGGTTTTATAGATCCATGACATATTTTTGAATGTGTTCGAGCGTGTCTGTCTCCAGAGACTAGACGAAAGCAGAAGACGTCCTGGGTTATGGCTCGTAGCGCTCGCTTTTTTATTTTGTAGATAGTCTCTGGAACATTATGGTCTTGTACGATTCTCATTGGCTGATTACCTTGTTTGCATAGGCTTGAACCTTCATTACATTAAGATATTAAGGCATTTTGGAAATTTTCACAAACTTCTGAAATATGTCATAATTTTCCACGCACCTAGTCAAGTATCCGCATAAATATTATTGCATATATGGATTTATCGCACGTAGACAACATGGGATGGCGTCATGTCGCGAGCTCAAGTTATTCTAATTTTCCCTATGCTCCGATCTTCAATTTCGCGACAAAACATGCCGCTAAATATTGCGTCATCTGACCATGAAAGCTATTGAAGTAGACTCCGTGGACTTTCCTGTTTGGAAATCATGTAAGATATTTTTAAATTTTAGTAGCTCTTATGGTTTTGAAATTGTTAAAGATAGTCTGGCATACTCCTTTTTTGGGACATTTTTACAGAGCTGGAATGAAACGATACACGCAGGTGTTCAATGTTCACAATCGGAAACTATAAATTAATAAAGTTTCCTCTATGGGATTTTTTAAACCATTCACTCAACGGTATTCGTTTCACTATTCCATTATTAAATACACTGTACACTGAATATGCTTTTCCGTAGTTTCCCATTTTCACACAAGGGAAATGCTGAGGCCGTACCTTAATTAAGGCCACGGCCGCTTCGCTCGCATTCCTAGTCCTCCGTTATCCCATCGTCGCCATAACACCTATATCTGTCGGTGCGACGTAGAACAAATTGTAATCTACACGGCTTCAGTGACTGGTATGCCAGACGGACAGTAATTGGATATGCAACTGACGTCCAAAGGAAAGGGAAGAGCCATTAAAAGTGAAAAAATGGAAGGCTCTTTAGGCCTTCGACATATTAAGGCAATGGCAAAGGAAAAGGGAAGAGCCTTGAAACGTGGGGAAAGCGAACGCCTATTTGAGGGTCGAGTGCTCTAATACCATCGGGGCCGAGCTGAGTGGCTCAGATGGTTGAAACGCTGGCCTTCTGACCTAAACTTGGCAGGTTCGATCTTTAATGGCAAAGAAAAAGGGAAGAGACTTGAAACGTGAGGAAAGTGAACGCCTATTTGGGTGTCAAATACTCTAATACCATCGGGGCCGAGCTGAGTGGCTCAGACGGTTGAGGCGCTGGCCTTCTAACCCCAACTTGGCAGGTTCGATCCCGGCTCAGTCCGGTGGTATTTGAAGGTGCTCAAATTCGTCAGCCTCGGTGTCGGTAGATTTAATGGCACGTTAAAGAACTCCTGCGGGACTAAATTCAGGCACCTCGGCGTCATAGAAAACCGAAAAAGTAGTTAGTGGGACGTAAAGTTAATAACAATAATTATTTATATCATCTGAATTGGAAAAGAACAAGAGTTGATGGAGAGTAGTGGCAAGAGAAGCATTGCAATAGTGGCCTGGTACAAGTGGCACCAATGCCAGACTCAGCTCAAAACTCGCGGTTGTCACAATACATTTCACAATGAAACAGTTGAAAATAATTCACTATAAATATAAACGGGGTAACTGTAAAGAATAAAAAAAAAACTGAATAAGTGATGCGAATTTCTACGACTGCGCAAAGTGAAATGTGAGTTCTATACTTACTATATTTGTATAGTAATGTACTAGATTTATATTTCGTATAGAACTACGAAATATAAATCTAGTACATGATAATGATAACGAAAATTGTTGATTACTTAAATTATCTGCAGCCCACCGCAGAACTCAAATATGTACAAACATGCTGAGCACTCTCAACAATACAACATAGCCTCCAAACGTGTTACGCAGAATGGTGGACTCATCCTTCAGTTCGCCTGTTATAAAAGGAACAATGACTTTACACGAATGGCTTTATGTGCCCCCTACTTACACGCAAAATCATTAGCCTAGCCATTAGTGAAGATTGGATTCTTCCTAAGCCTTGCAGAGGAACAAATATAATAATAATAATAATAATAATAATAATAATAATAATAATAATAATAATAATAATAATAATAATATAATGTTGATTGGACCAATCTATTTATGATTCTGAAGATGATAGGGATCAGATACCGAGAACGAAGAATTATCTACAATCTGTATAAAAATCAGTCTGCAGTGATAAGAATCGAGGGCTTTGAAAAAGAAGCAGCAATCCAGAAAGGAGTGAGGCAAGGCTGCAGTTTGTCCCCTCTCCTTTTCAATGTTTACATAGAACAGGCAGTAAAGGAAATCAAAGAGAAATTTGGAAATGGAATCACAGTCCAAGGAGAGGAAATCAAAACCTTGGGATTTTCCGATGATATTGTTATTTTATCTGAGACTGCAGAAGATCTCGAGAAGTTGCTGAATGGTATGGATGAAGTCTTGGGTAAGGAGTACAAGATGAAAATAAATAAGTCCAAAACAAAAGTAATGGAGTGCAGTCGAACGAAGGCAGGTGATGT
This sequence comes from Anabrus simplex, assembly GCF_040414725.1. Lineage (NCBI taxonomy): Eukaryota > Metazoa > Arthropoda > Insecta > Orthoptera > Tettigoniidae > Anabrus > Anabrus simplex. The sequence goes on along the minus strand of NC_090271.1, from coordinate 189,079,740 downwards.
AGGAAATATTAGATTAGGAAATGAAGTCTTAAAGGAAGTAGATGAATATTGTTGCTTGGGTAGTAAAATAACTAACGATGGCAGAAGTAAGGAGGACATAAAATGCAGACTAACACAAGCAAGGAAGAGCTTTCTTAAGAAAAGAAATTTGCTCACTTCAAACATTGATATCGGAATTAGAAAGATGTTTTTGAAGACTTTCGTGTGGAGCGTGGCATTGTATGGAAGTGAAACATGGACGATAACTAGCTCAGAAAGAAAGAGAATAGCAGCTTTTGAAATGTGGTGTTACAGAAGAATGCTGAAGATGAGATGGATAGATCGAATCACAAATGAAGAGATACTGAATCGAATTGGTGAGAGGCGATCGATTTGGCTAAATTTGACGAGAAGAAGAGATAGAATGATAGGACACATCTTAAGACACCCAGGACTTGTTCAGTTGGTTTTTGAAGGAAGTGTAGGTGGTAAGAAAGGTAAGGTGTGACCGTACCGGCACAATTAGTATTTATTTCAAATGATATGCTTGGTAAGGAAGCTGGCAGCAAGCTTTCTTTGTGTGGATGCTGGGGGTATCGTCAGGTTGCGCAATACGAAGCCCGCCAGAGAGGCGCCTTCACCCGCCCACTGGGTGGCTTAAGGAATCCCCGAGCTAGGCACACGTCATAGAAGAAGCAGGAGAAGAACACTATTTAGCGACTCCATATTGGAAAACATCTGCCAGCGTACAGCGATGCCAAAGCGATCGGGCAAAATTTAATGCATTTTCGGCATAAATAAGGCTTAATTAACAATACTGCACCCGTTAGAGTAGTGTGCTGAATTTTGGTGGAATTATAAAGTCAAGAGTTCTGGTAGAAAATACTCTCCAAGCGAAAGGCGTTGGTAAACAACTTATATAACTCCGGTCGCGTACGGACGCCTAGTGAAAAACCAGATGCCTTCGGGGATTCCCTACTTCCCCTCCAAGATGATAAATTAATTACGGCAGATCCGCCGAACATATCAAATTCCGCATGGCATAGCGTACTTGTGCATATCCGAGTCACACAGTCTAGCGTATTGCTAATTTCGACAGGCTGGTTTATCCAGGAGCAGTCGAAATAAGAGTGGGGATGAAGTCACTAAACCGCCCCTACCACCGGGGCTAGTATAAGTTTTTTGCAGTTCCAGGGAACTGGAGTAGTCGTTGAGGAGCTTTCGACGGGAAACGACGGTCGCTTCGCTATCGGATTACCGCTCCTTGGTATACTCTGTGAACAAAGCGGCAGGGAAAATCTTTCAGTTTTTTTTTCTTTTTGTGATTATAATTTGTGATAGGCAACAGACGAGTACGGTAATGAGATATACTTAAGATATCGGTTGCAAAGTAGACTAAGACTTCGTGAAAGATGAAGTAGGATTTTGCATAACAACTACTTGATAGTACGTAGAATTTCTCGAGCAGAACAAAGAACTGTATAAAATCACGCTGTTTCTGAACAGAGCGTAGGTCAGATTATTAACTGATTAACAATCTAGTGAGGAGTGTCCCTTAACTATTAAACCATACAGAAGATAGGGATAGAAAATTCTGCATCATACGAATGCAGGGAACGCCCGGTTTAACAGTGTAATAGACTAGCTGAAAGTAGCCGATATATTCATCTCCTTGTAACTGGCAGTGGGTAGACAAAGAAGTAATAGGAGTGAACGGTAACACGTGTGCAAGAAATTGATAAATTGTGTGAATTACAATCTAATTTCAGTGATCCGTGTGTTACTAAAATGGATTACGCGAGACAAGATATGGAACTTCTGAACTCCAGGTCTACAGGATCCAGCGCCATGGAGTAATCCAACATGGGCAGGCCTCCGGATCCTCCGGACGGGGCCGAAGACGTCAACTGTTGAGTACCAAGTTATGTTTATTTCCAATGCTAGTATTTCCCTTTGTAAATAATAGTCATGAAGCATAGGGTTAAAATAACATATATAAATAGGTTTAATCCGCCCAAGAATGGTCGGGAATCCTTTTATTCATTTTTGTTTCAATTAATTAATTAGATATGGGAAGGGAGTGATCCTGTGTTAGTGTATAGAATAGGGGACCCCTTTTAGTGGATATATTTGCATGTTATTATAATTTGTTTATTTAGTGCTGAGAAGGAATTGAGGGGGAAAAGGAATAGAATGATATGTAGATTAATAATGTAGATCTCATCTGAGCAAGTGCCTAAGTTACGTAGGGATCAGCGAGGTGACAGAGTCATCAACAAGTGCCCGTATGAAAGGAAAAACTTGGGCTAGAATCAGCACTATGTTCGTAAAGTCAGAAATAGCATGTTGTTGCATGGTAGTATAAGTTTTGGCTGTAACTGGTGATGTTCAAGAAATGACGTGCCGAGGTTTGAACCCCTGTCCTCCGCTACACTATTGAGGTTAGATGTAGAAGGTCTGTTAGTGGTTTGGAAGGATTTAATAATTTAAATTAATTTGAATTTCATTATTATTATTATTATTATTATTATTATTATTATTATTATTTTCTTAATGTAACTTGAGCAGTGTGTTGATACTATACATTACAAGCAAAAGGTTAGAAGATTCTTATTATTATTATTATTATTATTATTAGTATTGTTATTATTTTACCTAAGGTACTTTGATTGATGATTTATACCGATAGATAGGGTAGTATCTGATAGGTACACACACTCGCCTCAGAGGCGGAGAAATAGGAGTATTGCTATGGTCAGGGGCTAACGGATGGTGCACTTTGGAAGGAGAGAAGATACGAGTCGAACTCCAGACCTCCAGAGATATGAGAGAATGAAATGTGAATTAACGGTCGAATTTGAGAGATGATTCTCGTGTACTGAATGTATGTGGGCTGGTCCGAGCATTGAATAAAATGTGCCAGTTTTTCTAATGAATTAATTTGATGGACACAGAGAGAGAAAAAGGCCTAGCGGGAAGCAGGCTGAATGGTGTTTTTTTTGTCTCCGGACCGTGGGACAAGTGTCAGCTGAATTTATGGCTGAGAGGGGAGAATCTGGAGCAGGGAGGAAGATATACAAGCAGAAAGGTTGGCCGAACCAACATTCTGGTTTCTTTGAGAATAAAGACAGCAAGTGCTTTAATTGCCACCCCGTAGACCATGACCTACAGAGCAATATAGATGTTTATTTTTGTTATGACAGTTCGATACACGAGTAGATTAATTAGGGCTTGATTACAGTACCCTGGATGGAGACGACCAGAGTCTCAGGTTCGAACCTCATGTGGGCACAGCAGCGATCAACAGCTCGCTAAGACAGCGGGTTACAACGGTTAAATTACAGCCATCGTCTTTATTGATACATGTGTTTGATATATTTTCTTTTTCAGGATGTGTTTTTGTTGGTTACTTTTAATCGATGTCGATTTGAATCTAGACTTCGTGAAAGTCCACTGGTAGTGATTGCAAATGATAGTTCGTTGTTCAGGTCTGTGTTTATTTTATATGGAAGACTTGAGTCCTTTTTCTTTCCTTCTCCGTGTTTTAGTGACGGATTTCTGATATGGTCGGAATGTTCGGATTATTATTTTTTTTTAAAATCTTTACTTCATTGATTCCTAGCCTTAGCCGACCATTCAAAGGCGGACATTTTTCTTTTGTGTAAATAGAGTCTAATGTGTAATACGGGATTCAGTCCCATGGAATACTCGCATTGGGGGAACATGGCTTGTTTTGTTTGTTTTGTGAATATGATAGGGTACTCAGTGGTTTATGCTAAACCGGGTGATGACGCGCACAAAACAATTGCGATAATACACAAAACAATGTGTGTAGCATACATCCAAACTAATGTAATAATTATGTAAGCAATATATGACACAGGCAATTCAAAGTGATAGTATGTGAAAAAGTGAAATCATATTAACAACCTCTCGGTTATTCTCTGTTTTGGTAGAGAGGGATATGGATATCTACGTCTGTGTCAAAAAGGAAAATTTATTGGAGTAGAGAAATAACAGCTAACGTTGCCTTTCACATAGATTTTGTCTGTGGAATGTGGAGGTAACAACCGATGTCAATGGCAGCCCGGATTTTTCCGCTGCTAAAATAAGTGATTTGCTCATATTAATTGTGTCAGAAGTATCAAGAGTGTATGTAAATTTGTATATTTCACCGAGTGAGTAGTAAATTGTTCCAAACGATTTTATGCCTATCTATACCGAAAAACATGCATCCAGAATCCTCTTCCGTTCATTGTAGGCCTTTAAGATAGCTTATGTTTGATAGCCTCTTTATGCCGCGAACGTTCTTCGGCCCTGAGGAGTCCGTGTTCAGACCTCAGGAACGGGAGAGTAGCTGTGATCTAGCTGAGTCGAATGGTCGATAACTCTTCATGTGAGTGGATTAAGTATACAATCCCAATGAGGAGAAATCGGCACAGACCGAAAAGATCCCTTGACTATCGACTTCCGTGGAGCATGGTCCCATGTGTTCGTGACCCGAAAGGGTTGGTTTGCTGTCACATGGTCCCATGAGTCATGGGGGACGGTGGGAAAGGTCCCATATGGCGCCCTCCGTGTTGGCATTTTCGGCATTTTCGGCATTTGCGTGTAGGCATTTTCGGCATTTTTCGGTAGGTATTTTCGGATTTGAATTTTTTTTCTTTATTGGGCGCATGGCATATATGCCTAAGTTGAGATGGATAGGAATGGCCAATTATGACAAGAAACTGATTTAGTTCATACTTGGATGCACGTAATTGGACCAGTAGTTAAATCTGAATGACTAAGTAAATAATAAATGTTAATTTGAGGAATTTTTCGGTATGTCGTGGTTATTATTATTATTATTATCATGGCAATAACCATGACGGTCATTCAAAGCAATGGACGTACCCGGAAGGTAAATAAGGAGTCAATCGAGTCCAGGAAACAATGAAATGATTTTCCAGAATCTGGGGAAAAATGAATATCGATACCCTTCAGGTAATCATATTCGCGGGTATGAGTCGGAAGGTACTGTTTGATGTAGGCCTCATTGCTAGTAGTGAATGTTATTTATATATTAAGGTAGATTTCTCGTGATTTAGCAAGGGTAACCTCAGGCCCTTGAGCTGATTATGAAATGGCAATAAATTAGGTTTCAGACGGAAAGTCTTGGGACGGTATGACCTATTGTATCGGGTGTATCTGCCTCAATGCTTGACGGATGACCTGCTTTATTGGCAGGTACCACCAGTGTTGGTAATTTAATGCGCGCGTGATTAATTTATTCAAAATTGATTATTGATGAAAAAGGCTATGTTTTTAAAAGTTGTTTATGCACTCGGTGAAACAGGGGTGTACATGTTAGGCAACTTCGAGTTAGCCGTGTTTGAGGCGGTGTTTTGGAATTAATGTTTTGATTTTCAAAATTTTTCGAAGTTGAACGGGGGGAACGCATTCTTGAATGAACATTGTTTTGTGCGTCTATCAACCCGAGGTCCAAGGTCCGAAGGTGAAGGGGGTCTCATTTTTAATGAAAACAGTTGTATTACGATGGATATGGAAGTAGTCAGGGAACTCTTACGGGAGTTGCGCGAGGACATGCAGGGTATGAAGGAGATGCAGGAAAAATTGAATCAAAATAGTGAGCAGATGCAGGCAAAATTGAATCAAAATAGCGAGGAGATGCAGGCGAAATTGAATCAAAATAGCGAGGACATGCAGGCAAAATTGATTCAAACGAGTGAAAATATTCAGGGTAATTTAACGGAAAAACTGAATCAAACTAGTGAAGATATGCAGGAAAAACTGAATAAGAATAGTGAGGATATTCAGGAAAAGATGACGGAAAAACTGAGTCAGGCTATTGGAAACGTTCAGGAAAACATCAAAGAAATGATAGACCAGGTACAGACAGAGTGTAAGGTAGGAAGGGAGGAAATAAATAAGCGATTAGAGCGAATCGATGAGCGGCAGGACGAATTGGTCAAACAATTGAGAGTCGATCGGGAACGCTGCATTAAGATAACCGAACGTTTAGGAGAGCAAGTAGGGAGCGTTGAGGCAAAGCAGGAGGAGATCAGTAAGACCATGGATACGGCAATTGAACGCATTGACTGTGTTGAGGCTCAAAGCACAAGTGTCGCGGAGCAGTTAGACCAACATATGAAGGCGACAGTTGAATACCACGAAAATCAGCGTAGGGAAACTGAGGCAATAACTCGGGAAATATCCCAAACCCAGATGAAGCTGAATGACGTACGCCATAAAGCCGAAGCGTTACGACAGGAGTTTACCGACACGATCGAACTGCGTGTAGCAGAAGAAAGAGAGCTAACGTCCGTAAACATTACCGCGATCCGGGAAGAAATCGACAAGAGGGACGATAAACTTTCAGACAGGATCGAGGATTGGTCACATAGAACTCAGAAGGTCAAGCTCAAAGTAGACACCCACGACGCCATAATTCAGGAACTAAAGGAAGAGTTTGGGAAAATTAAAGTAGGGAAGAATTTTCAGGAAGTTGGGAAGGAATTTAGCCCAATGAAACCAACTCAATTTAATCCGTTCGACACAAAGCCCGAATCCGAAAGATCAGGACTCTTCCAGACAATGAATATGAGTCAAGATCAGATAGCGGGGACACCAGGGCATAACTCAACACTCCTTCCTGTCGAACCTATCCCCATCTATAACATGGTGAAGATGGCGGACGACAAACCAAAACGTTTCAAACCCGGCGGCAATATGACGCCAAAGAAATTTTTGATTGAGATGGACGGATACATGAGCGATAACCGGATCTCGTCTGAACGAAAGTTACGGGTTGTCGAGAAATTTTTAGAGGACCAGGCCCTTGTGTGGTTCCAAGCATTTCGATACTGCTTCGACGGGTACGAAAGCTTTAAGAGGGCATTTCTAGACAAATATTGGGGGATGCAAACGCAGCAGGGTTTGCGCCTCGAACTGTACTCACGTCGGTATTCGATGACGGGACCGACGCGCTTCTGCGAGTACTTCACAGGACAGCTAGTGAAGATGAGGGAGTTGGACAACCCTCCGGCAGAAGGCGAACTATTGGCAGCGCTCACAAAACAATTTCCCGCTGACGTGCAGCGTATCTTGATAGCGGCAGATGTAAAAACAGCTGTTGAGATGGAGCAAGTGTTGCGGCATCTGGACCAGACGTCGGGTGGACAACACATGCGGACCAGGCAGACTGAAATGGTAAACATCGTGAACTGCCAAGGAAATGCTAATTCGGTCGGTCAAAAGGACCAAGGGACAAGTACGCGGGAATTGTACGCTACAAATAACCATTCAAGGGATAGTAGGTGGAATCCTCGTCCGTGGAAGGAGGATAGGCGGAGTTACGGTCGGCAATCCTATACGAGAGATAATTACCGTAAGGACCGGCGACCCTATCCGAAATGGCAACCTAGAAACGATAGGATTCCTCAACCACGGGGAGATTATCGTCAGGGAGACCAGAACGACCGCAAGAAAGAATCTCAACGGTACGTTAAAGAACTGCGCGAGGCGCGAAGTAATGGAGACATATGGGAGCAGCCCATAAGGCAACTCTCCCAAACAAATGAGTGTCAAGGGGCAGAGAGTCTTGCGTTACAGCAGCATAACGCGAATCAAGGGAGGTTGAACCCCTGTGCGCCAGAGTATGAGGCCACAGAGGGGAATCGCCTTAAAAAAAAAGCCCAACTACTAAGCGGGGAGATAGCCGGATTTTCGGAAGCTATCGATCCTCAGGAGACGTCATGGACGGTCATTACGATAGACACCTGGGTGGTGCAAGCTGATGATTTACTGGAGGAACAGTTGAAAACAGACATTAAGGTCATAAGAGAACTACCCGTTATTTACATCAGGGTTAACGGGGTTCGAGTTCGTTGTCTTGTGGACACGGGAGCCAGCGTGAGCGTTGTCTCTAGAATTCTGTTACAAGAACTTCAATCCAAAAATGATATCCCGGTTATCCCAATATCAAATGTCAAGGTTCATGGAGTAATTCCGGACAGGACCACAATCTGCAATAGCCAAGCGTATCTGGACCTGGAGATTGGAAAGGACATTGTTTCCCATCCATTTATCGTTTTATCCAAAATTGAATATAATATTATCATCGGTTCAGATTTCTTAAGGGAATATAAAGCCCACATTAATATGGAGACGAACGAAATTTGTTTAAAATTTGATTCGGCCCAAACCGAGATGAAGTTAAATGATTTTGAGGACTTAGAAACCGAGGAAAGAATTTGGACGACACAGATCTGTTCAGGAAACCCGGAGGGAGAAGAAAGCGGGATAGGATTGGACGGAATCTGCCACAAAGTCTTTGAGGAATCTGGAATGACAATCGCAGCATTGGAGACAGAAGAGGAACCATCGTTGGATTCAACCATTCAAGGGAAAATTCATGAAGCCAAAATTGGGGAAAATGAAAAGGACCAATTACTCAAAATTTTAGAACAATGTAAAGAAGTTTTCGGTTCGCGACCGGGGAAGATCCCAAACTTTCAATATACCTTGGTAGTCAACAGTTGGGAACCTTTTAGGCAACGCCCGTATCCGGTACCAGAAAAGTATCATGACAAAGTCAGTAAAATCATTGGCGAGATGGAGGCTAGTGGTTTAATTATGAAGTCCCCAACACCTTTCCTGAACCCACTCGTAATTGTTGAAAAAGCGAATGGGTCTCTTCGCGTTTGCCTTGACGCGAGGGCTATTAATAAACGCTTAGTCCCCGAGTATGATCAAGCCCCTTGTATCAAGGACATCCTGAAGATATTTCGGCATATGAAGTTGTTTTCTGGGGTCGACTTAACTTCCTCTTTTCATCACGTAGAGTTAGACCCGAAGACCAAAATTTTGACTGGGTTTATGTTTGACCAGACGACATACGTCTTCAATCGGCTTCCGTTCGGCATTATGAACGCGGGATCTGCTCTTATCCGAGCTCTCGATAGAAATCTTAGCGACGAGGTAAAGGCATTTACGGTAAGGTACATCGATGACATTTTGGTGGCATCTGAGACAGTCGAGGACCATCTCGAAAAGATCAGGAAGCTCTTGCTCGATCTGGATCGAAACAACTTTAAAGTCAACCTTCCAAAGTCACAGTTCTGTCAAAGGAGTATTTTATTTTTGGGACACGTGATTGACTCCGATGGCGTGATCCCAAACCCCGTCAAAATTCAAGCAATTCAGAACTTTCCAAGACCAACTAGGGTCAAGCACGTTCGGCAATTTTTAGGGGTCTGTAATTTCTTCTCTGATCACTGTCCTGGGTATACTGAAGTCGTAGCACCCCTCCAAAATTTGCTAAAGAAAAATAACCGTTGGAAGTGGGACGAGAAATGCGAAGCCGCTTTCAATAAGACGAAGGAACTCCTCGCCAACAGCATTAAATTAGGTTACCCAGATTATTCTAAGAAATTCATTGTGCAAACAGACGCATCGAAAATTGGGGTCGGTGCTGTATTGTACCAAGAAGACCCGGAGGCACAACCAAAAATCACGTATCTGGCATTTATGAGCCGCAAATTGCGATCTCACGAGCTCAAATACACAGTGACTGAACTCGAGATGTTGGCTATCGTCACAGCCCTAGGTCACTGGCGGAAGTATATCTATGGCTTCCCCATTGTCCTTCGGACAGACCATAAGGCATTAACTTTCATGCTCAAGTCGACTATGACGAGCGAAAGGGTCAATCGTTGGTGTCTTTTCGTCCAACAATTTGCCTTAACGGTTGAGCATTGCGCTGGAAAAAACAACATTATTGCAGATGCCCTAAGTCGAAACCCGGACTCCAGCGAAACTTCCATTTTTCACATCCAGCTGGAAGATGAGGACCATGCCACTCTAGAAAAGTTGAAAACTATAGGGGAGGAGCAGGAAAGATATCCGGAAACAGGGAAATTGATCGAGTTCTTCAAGCGGAAATTACAACCGGGTACCGCCGAGCACTCAGAAATAGAGAAGAAGGCAGAACGGTACAATTACTTCAACGGGATTCTCCATAAGTTTGTCGATGATAATCACACTCGATACAGGATTGTAGTGCCGCCCGTTTTACAAGAGGACTTAATCTGTTTGGCACACCGAGCCATTGGTCACGCCGGGATCGACAAGGTTGTATCAACGTTAAAGGAAACCTTCATTTGGCCAAATATGAGGAAGATTGTCCGCCGTGTACTGATGACATGCGATATATGCCAGCGGGTGAAGCACAACACCTTTTTGCTTAAACAACTGCCGCGACCTTTGTTGCCGAAGCAGCCCAAAGAGCTCTTCGCGCTAGATTTTTACGGTCCCTTACCCAAGGCACGACGCGGGATGCAGCATATTTTGGTTTGCGTCGATGTCTTTTCGAAGTTTATCCAACTTTGCCCCGTACAAAAAGCGAATACCAGAGCTGTCATCAATCAGATAAAGAATAAAATCATTCCGAGGATGGGTAAACCGGAGTGTATTTTGACAGATCACGGTTCTCAATTCACGTCCGGAGCTTTTAAAAGGGATATTGAACGATTAGGGGTGAAGCATCACCTGAGTTCGATTCGCCACCCCGAATCAAATCCAGCCGAGCGAATCATGCGGGAGATAGGCAAATTTTGCCGGATCTACTGTTCCCGTCAACATTGGCGATGGGTGGACGTCCTTCCTATTATTGAGGAATGTGTGAATGGGACGGTCCACGAGTCGACAGGGATGATCCCAAGCGTCGTTCACTTCGACGAAATTCCAAAAAGACCCTGGGTGAATGCAATCCAATGCCCTCAAGACCCCCGCTTATCCGTGGAACTCTGCATACAGACAACGGCGGAATATTTGAAAGGACAGGCAGAGAAGCGATTACGGCGATTGCGAGGAAAAAGGTACCATCGTCCGCTGCGAGTTGGAGAACTTGTTCTTGTCAAACGACCAGCGATCTCCGATCCCGCAAATAAAATTTATCATAAGTTTGCGGAGTTATACATTGGGCCGTATCGGATCATCGAAAATTTGGATAATAATTCCTACAAGGTCCAGAGCATGGACGGCACGACTGAGACAGTGTACAATGCCGCCAATTTGAAATTGTACCATCCTCCAGGAAGCAGCAGAATAGACGCCAATCAGGTGGACGAGAACGCCAAAGAAGAGGAAGAGGATCTGGAGAGAGACGAAGATGAGGATCCAGGGGACGAAGAAGAAGATGGTGAAGAAGATCCAGCAGTCCATGTAATGACGGTGGAGGAACGAGATGATTTGAGTGACCAGAGTTGTGAGGAGTGCATAGAGCTGTACCAGAGACGCGACATTATGGCACGAGTATGTTTCTTGCTCCAGAGAGAAAATGCCCAGTTGAGGTTGGAATCACAGAAACTTAGAGCAGCTAAAGAAGATTGATCGTAGGACGGATTGAGTAGTAATTCTTCAAGAAATTCGCAACTCCGTTTCAAATTTCTTGAAACCAACGGAGGGGCAGATGTGACCGTACCGGCACAATTAGTATTTATTTCAAATGATATGCTTGGTAAGGAAGCTGGCAGCAAGCTTTCTTTGTGTGGATGCTGGGGGTATCGTCAGGTTGCGCAATACGAAGCCCGCCAGAGAGGCGCCTTCACCCGCCCACTGGGTGGCTTAAGGAATCCCCGAGCTAGGCACACGTCATAGAAGAAGCAGGAGAAGAACACTATTTAGCGACTCCATATTGGAAAACATCTGCCAGCGTACAGCGATGCCAAAGCGATCGGGCAAAATTTAATGCATTTTCGGCATAAATAAGGCTTAATTAACAATACTGCACCCGTTAGAGTAGTGTGCTGAATTTTGGTGGAATTATAAAGTCAAGAGTTCTGGTAGAAAATACTCTCCAAGCGAAAGGCGTTGGTAAACAACTTATATAACTCCGGTCGCGTACGGACGCCTAGTGAAAAACCAGATGCCTTCGGGGATTCCCTACTTCCCCTCCAAGATGATAAATTAATTACGGCAGATCTTTTTGTGATTATAATTTGTGATAGGCAACAGACGAGTACGGTAATGAGATATACTTAAGATATCGGTTGCAAAGTAGACTAAGACTTCGTGAAAGATGAAGTAGGATTTTGCATAACAACTACTTGATAGTACGTAGAATTTCTCGAGCAGAACAAAGAACTGTATAAAATCACGCTGTTTCTGAACAGAGCGTAGGTCAGATTATTAACTGATTAACAATCTAGTGAGGAGTGTCCCTTAACTATTAAACCATACAGAAGATAGGGATAGAAAATTCTGCATCATACGAATGCAGGGAACGCCCGGTTTAACAGTGTAATAGACTAGCTGAAAGTAGCCGATATATTCATCTCCTTGTAACTGGCAGTGGGTAGACAAAGAAGTAATAGGAGTGAACGGTAACACGTGTGCAAGAAATTGATAAATTGTGTGAATTACAATCTAATTTCAGTGATCCGTGTGTTACTAAAATGGATTACGCGAGACAAGATATGGAACTTCTGAACTCCAGGTCTACAGGATCCAGCGCCATGGAGTAATCCAACATGGGCAGGCCTCCGGATCCTCCGGACGGGGCCGAAGACGTCAACTGTTGAGTACCAAGTTATGTTTATTTCCAATGCTAGTATTTCCCTTTGTAAATAATAGTCATGAAGCATAGGGTTAAAATAACATATATAAATAGGTTTAATCCGCCCAAGAATGGTCGGGAATCCTTTTATTCATTTTTGTTTCAATTAATTAATTAGATATGGGAAGGGAGTGATCCTGTGTTAGTGTATAGAATAGGGGACCCCTTTTAGTGGATATATTTGCATGTTATTATAATTTGTTTATTTAGTGCTGAGAAGGAATTGAGGGGGAAAAGGAATAGAATGATATGTAGATTAATAATGTAGATCTCATCTGAGCAAGTGCCTAAGTTACGTAGGGATCAGCGAGGTGACAGAGTCATCAACAAGTGCCCGTATGAAAGGAAAAACTTGGGCTAGAATCAGCACTATGTTCGTAAAGTCAGAAATAGCATGTTGTTGCATGGTAGTATAAGTTTTGGCTGTAACTGGTGATGTTCAAGAAATGACGTGCCGAGGTTTGAACCCCTGTCCTCCGCTACACTATTGAGGTTAGATGTAGAAGGTCTGTTAGTGGTTTGGAAGGATTTAATAATTTAAATTAATTTGAATTTCATTATTATTATTATTATTATTATTATTATTATTATTATTATTATTATTATTATTATTATTATTTTCTTAATGTAACTTGAGCAGTGTGTTGATACTATACATTACAAGCAAAAGGTTAGAAGATTCTTATTATTATTATTATTATTATTATTAGTATTGTTATTATTTTACCTAAGGTACTTTGATTGATGATTTATACCGATAGATAGGGTAGTATCTGATAGGTACACACACTCGCCTCAGAGGCGGAGAAATAGGAGTATTGCTATGGTCAGGGGCTAACGGATGGTGCACTTTGGAAGGAGAGAAGATACGAGTCGAACTCCAGACCTCCAGAGATATGAGAGAATGAAATGTGAATTAACGGTCGAATTTGAGAGATGATTCTCGTGTACTGAATGTATGTGGGCTGGTCCGAGCATTGAATAAAATGTGCCAGTTTTCTAATGAATTAATTTGATGGACACAGAGAGAGAAAAAGGCCTAGCGGGAAGCAGGCTGAATGGTGTTTTTTTTGTCTCCGGACCGTGGGACAAGTGTCAGCTGAATTTATGGCTGAGAGGGGAGAATCTGGAGCAGGGAGGAAGATATACAAGCAGAAAGGTTGGCCGAACCAACATTCTGGTTTCTTTGAGAATAAAGACAGCAAGTGCTTTAATTGCCACCCCGTAGACCATGACCTACAGAGCAATATAGATGTTTATTTTTGTTATGACAGTTCGATACACGAGTAGATTAATTAGGGCTTGATTACAGTACCCTGGATGGAGACGACCAGAGTCTCAGGTTCGAACCTCATGTGGGCACAGCAGCGATCAACAGCTCGCTAAGACAGCGGGTTACAACGGTTAAATTACAGCCATCGTCTTTATTGATACATGTGTTTGATATATTTTCTTTTTCAGGATGTGTTTTTGTTGGTTACTTTTAATCGATGTCGATTTGAATCTAGACTTCGTGAAAGTCCACTGGTAGTGATTGCAAATGATAGTTCGTTGTTCAGGTCTGTGTTTATTTTATATGGAAGACTTGAGTCCTTTTTCTTTCCTTCTCCGTGTTTTAGTGACGGATTTCTGATATGGTCGGAATGTTCGGATTATTATTTTTTTTTAAAATCTTTACTTCATTGATTCCTAGCCTTAGCCGACCATTCAAAGGCGGACATTTTTCTTTTGTGTAAATAGAGTCTAATGTGTAATACGGGATTCAGTCCCATGGAATACTCGCATTGGGGGAACATGGCTTGTTTTGTTTGTTTTGTGAATATGATAGGGTACTCAGTGGTTTATGCTAAACCGGGTGATGACGCGCACAAAACAATTGCGATAATACACAAAACAATGTGTGTAGCATACATCCAAACTAATGTAATAATTATGTAAGCAATATATGACACAGGCAATTCAAAGTGATAGTATGTGAAAAAGTGAAATCATATTAACAACCTCTCGGTTATTCTCTGTTTTGGTAGAGAGGGATATGGATATCTACGTCTGTGTCAAAAAGGAAAATTTATTGGAGTAGAGAAATAACAGCTAACGTTGCCTTTCACATAGATTTTGTCTGTGGAATGTGGAGGTAACAACCGATGTCAATGGCAGCCCGGATTTTTCCGCTGCTAAAATAAGTGATTTGCTCATATTAATTGTGTCAGAAGTATCAAGAGTGTATGTAAATTTGTATATTTCACCGAGTGAGTAGTAAATTGTTCCAAACGATTTTATGCCTATCTATACCGAAAAACATGCATCCAGAATCCTCTTCCGTTCATTGTAGGCCTTTAAGATAGCTTATGTTTGATAGCCTCTTTATGCCGCGAACGTTCTTCGGCCCTGAGGAGTCCGTGTTCAGACCTCAGGAACGGGAGAGTAGCTGTGATCTAGCTGAGTCGAATGGTCGATAACTCTTCATGTGAGTGGATTAAGTATACAATCCCAATGAGGAGAAATCGGCACAGACCGAAAAGATCCCTTGACTATCGACTTCCGTGGAGCATGGTCCCATGTGTTCGTGACCCGAAAGGGTTGGTTTGCTGTCACATGGTCCCATGAGTCATGGGGGACGGTGGGAAAGGTCCCAAAGGGTAGACCAAGGTATGAATATGACGAGCAGATTAGAGCAGATGTAGGATGTAATAATTACGTAGAAATGAAAAGGTTAGCGCAGGATTGAGTGGCATGGAGAGCTGCATCAAACCAGTCTATGGACTGATGACTCAAACAACAACACAATAATAATAATAATAGCAATAATAATAATAATAATAATAATAATAGATGAGGCACAACATCGAGCTATACGAACATCAGGAAGACATAGTCACATGTATGAGGGAAAGGCAACTGAATTTCTATGGGCACATGAGCCGCCCGAAACCCTGCAGGTTCACTAACATAATCCTCACAGTGACAAGTAGGGGAAAGGCTTCAAAGACCAAGTGGACCACCTCAGTAAAATCAGATCTAGAGGAACCACAGTTCCCGTTAGGGACCATAGAGAACCGATCACAGTAGTGACAGGCAATCCTACAGGGACTCTTCCCACTGTCCCGTTCAAGCAAAAAGAGTGCAGGGACCACCAGACCGATGGGGATGGATGGAAGAAAGCAGGCACACAGCCAGAAAATGAAAGCATACTGGGCCAAGAAAAAGCAGACCTTACCTAAGATCCCCGTGGTCCCTAATAGTCCAAAACGAACGAATAATAATAATAATAATAATAATAATAATAATAATAATAATAATAATAATAATAATAATAATAATAATAATAATAATAATAATAATAATAATAATAATCGTCGTCATCGCCATTATCACGTGGAGCACAGCCGAAAACACAAGAAAGCTGAATTTCCTCACAAAACGTTAGTTACGAAGAAAATGCTTATCACGTATTTTCTAGAAAATGTAATTTCCAGTTTACTCCGTGCTCTCCATTTTTGAGAGGGCCAACCAATCTCCCGTTATATTAATTGACGTAGGACAAAAATTGCCCAAATTTGCGACATACCCCTTAAAATCTCCCACTAATGAGAAACACAGGAATATATTAAAATCGAAAGTATCCCATGCGTGACTGGGAATTTCAAGCTATATCCTTATCGAATTTTAGCTCAATTGGTTCAGTATTTTCCGAGAATATCCGGAATAAACAAACAAACAAACAAACAAACAAACAAACAAACAAACAAACAAACAAACAAACAAACAAACAAACAAACAAGTAAAGAGATGCGATCTCAATTTATTATTATAATAATATGGATAGATTCATTGGATGTAATTTAGATGGTACTTCTACTAAGTACGGTACTGTAGGTTCATAAATTTCCTTTTCCTCCTTGCAGGCCTCCACTGGTTAACTACTTGAAATTTTCAAGTAATTGATAAGATAGGCAATTGTCGTTTTTCTTTACAAATTAAAATGTATAAAAATGAATTTCCAAACACGACGCACCAGGAAGATCCTCATTTTCTCTTGCACTGGTGAGTACATAAATTAATATTTAATAACCGGGCGTGTTGGCTATGCGGTTAGGGGCGTGCTTCTGTGAGCTTGCATCCGGGAGATAGTAGGTTCACCGGGCGAGTTGGCCATGCTGTTAGGGTAACGCAGCTGTGAGCTTGCATCCGGGAGATAGTGGGTTCGAATCCCACTGTTGACAGCCCTGAGGATGGTTTTCCGTGGTTTCCCATTTTCATACCAGGCACTTACTTTTCCTTTCCTATCCCATCGTCGCCGTAAGACCTATCTGTGTCGGTCCGACGTAAAGCAAATAGCAAAAAAAGAAAAAAATAATAAGTTCGAAGTCTGCTGTCCGGAACTCTGAAGATGGTTTCCTATTGTTTGCCATTTTCACTCCAGGCAAACGCTGAGGCTCTGCCTCAATTAAGGCCACGGCCACTTTCTTCCCACTTCTAGCTCTTTCCTCACACATCTTCGCCATAAGACCTACCTATGTTGGTGCGTCGCACTGTAAATCAAAATAATTGTAAATTAAAATGTAAGCCATACAGATTTTTACAACATGATAAATTATCATTTGAAAGAAAGGGCAGAATGGTTTAAGTGCCCTCTGAAAGGACAGTCGATGATTAGATCTACAATTTTTAAATAAATTTCATGATATTTGTTATTATGACGCAATATATGTCATGATCATTTTAAAGACTTACTATATTTTTGTATACATGTTTGTAAAACTATTTCAAGGGACTCTGAATAAATGTATGTCCAGGGATCCCGGCACATAATAAAGAAGTCAGTGAGTAATATTGTTATCAACATTAGCCAGCAGAACGTTTTTTTTTTTTTTTTTTTTGCTTTATGACGCACCGACACAGATAGGTCTTATGGCGACGATGGGACAGGGAAGGGCCAGGAGTGGGAGGGAATCGTGGCCTTAATTAAGGTACAGCTCCAGCATTTGCCTGGTGTGAAAATGGGAAACCATCTTCAGGGCTGCCGACAGTGGGGTTCGAACCTACTATCTCCCGAATACTGGATACCGGCCGCATTTAAACGACTGCAGCTATCGAGCTCGGTCCAGCAGAACTTCTTTTTTTGCTAGTGGCTTTACGTCGCACCGACACAGATAGGTCTTATGGCGACGATAGGATAGGAAAGGCCTAGGAGTTAGAAGGAAGCGGCCGTGGCCTTAATTAAGGTACATCCCCAGCATTTTCGTGGTGTGAAAATGGGAAACCACGAAAAACCATCTTCAGGGCTGCCAACAGTGGAATTCGAACCCACTATCTCCTGGATGCAAGCTCACAGCCACGCACCCCTAACCGCACGGTCAACTCACCCTGTCCAGCAGAACTTAAAGGATGAGTTAATCCTACTTAGTTGCATAGTCTCTGGCTTCGGAATGTTACTCTATCAACTATTTCACAGAGTCTACATTGTCGGGCAACAAATTCAACATATTATCACGAGAGAGCTCTCCACAACTCGTAGCCCTGGCTTATTACTAGGTCACAGCAGAGACATTCGGCTACTTGTTTGAAGCTGCTCTCCTCCGCTATGGCATTCTGAATGTACATAACACAAGAAAAAGTGATATTCCCCTGTCTTGCAGTCTTCACTCGAGACTGTTGTTGAATTTTCACACAGCATTGAGGTAAATGAGGTGTGAAAAGTGGACGAATATTGCTTTTCTTGAACAAAAACTGCGGTTGAAATGTTGTGAAAAAAATAAATTATTTTGCTAGTTGTTTTACGTCGCACCGACACAGATAGGTCTTACGGCGACGATGGGACAGGAAAGGGCTAGGAGTGGGAAGGAAGCGGCCGTGGCCTTAATCAAGGTACAGCCCCAGCATTTGCTTGGTGTGAAAATGGGAAACCACGGTAAATCATTTTCAGGGCTGCCGACAGTGGGGTTCGAACCTACTGAAAAATAATTGATACTTCCCATTTTGGGAATTAAAATTCGCATTGAAAGCCCACTTTGTGGCCATGATTGTTTAAGGCGTCAAATCTGCTGTATATGGTCCGGCACTATCGTTAGCCAGTTCGAGTCCCATTGCTGGGAAAGGAAATTACAGCAGAACGCTAGCCGGCAAGGTGGTTGTGGCAGTGGTGAATATTGTTTTAAAATGAAGTATAACTAGGCAACCATCCTCTATATAATACCCCTGTCGGTGGGGGCGGTAGAAGAACACCCACGGTATCCCCTGCCTGTCGTAAGAGGTGACTAAAAGGGGGCCCAGGGGCTCTGAAATTTGGAGCGTAGTTTGGCGACCACGTGGCCCTTAGCTGAGTTTTGGCATTACTTCCACTTACTTGTGCCAGGCTCCTCACTTTCATCTATCCTATCAGACCTCCCTTGTCAACTCTTGTTTTTTTTCCAACCCCGACGCTATTAGGTTTGCGAGGGCTAGGGAGACTTACATTTTCACGCCCTTCGTGGCTCTTGTCTTTCTTTGGCCGATACCTTCATTTTTCGAAGTGTCGGATCCCTTCTAGTTTCTCTCTCTGTTTAGTGTTTTATATAGAGGATGGTTGCCCAGTTGTACTTCCTCTTAAAACAATAATCACCACCACCACTCCTTTTTTTATAACACTAATCTTTATTACATCTTTATCAGAGAGAGGGGGGGGGGCAGAAAAGAATGGATCCAACACTTCAAAAATGAAGGTATCGGCCGAAGAAAGACGAGGGCCACGAGGAGCGTGAAAATGAAAGACTCCATAGACCTTGAATGCTCTAATACCGCCGGAGCCGGAAAATAACAGGAATTGACCAAGGGAGGTCCGAAAAGATAGATGAAAGTGAGGAGCCTGGCACAAGTAAGTTGAAGCAATGCCAGGACTCAGCTAAGGGTCCCGTAATCTCCAACCCCCCCCCACAAGTTCATAGCCCCTGGTGCTCCTTTTAGTCGCCTCTTACAAGGGGCAGGGGATACTGCGGGTGTTATTCTTCCGCCCCCATCCACAGGGGATTTAGCCAGCAGGGTAGGAAATGTTGTGGTGTAACATTTCTAATAACTAGATTGTGTACCAAAAGCAGGGATTCAGTCTTTCCCGCGGTGTTTATATGGAGTGAGGACATATGACGCTGTTGGTAACTCATCCGTCGCATGGAGACGTTAAGCCTTCGAGTTATTCGACAGGAGTAGACTACATGCCGACACCAGGTTTTACCCTCTCCCTACGTCATTATTAGAGCTGGGATTTCTATGTACTTTCGTATTTTGTTCCCGGCTATTTAGATGCTGAGAAAAGGTATGTTCATAAACTGCTAGCTTAGGGCTATTATAACTGAATTTCATTTTGCATATCTATCTATGCTAACATATAAAGAAAGATTGTGGGTTTGTCACTTGGCAACTGGTAATCTCAGAAATTGCTGGACCGATTTTGTAATTTCTTTCACCATTTGAAAGGTATCATCATTCCGGGTAACTTAGGCTATGTACCATCTTGGAATATCAAAGAGTCCTCGTGAGAAAAGTGATTTGGGCCCCTTAATAAATGCGAAATATCGAATTTGTCGTAGAAGGAAGAGGCAAAGCTCATTTTTAACCTCACGATGCGAAAAACAAAGTTCGGTTAGGCCCTGTGGGATACTGAACACCGTGTTTTTAAAGCTTTAAAACCAACTATTTCCAAGATATTGACAGCACACTCCCTCAATTTTGGAATCGGATGAAAAGAAATTACCGGTAGTAACCATGCCCACCTGCCTGCTGTCATTTCTTGATGGATACAGTACTTTTGCATCCATCTCTAGGCACAGGCCAGAGTAAAGTGTAGCTTCCACCGAAGTCCCAGTCAGCATCCATGGCTGTGACAATATGGAAGTTGCTGGGGTATGGGTAGTGCTGAGTAATGACATTCAGAGCATGACTAGTGCATCTGAATGTTATGAAAAGTGCTGCTCATAGGGTCAGTCGTGCTGCAATAGTACTTTCTGACCCAGTGAGGAAAGCAATGGCAAACTACCTCACTCCTCATCTTGCCTAGTACGCCTCATTTTGGTGCTGCCATTGGTTTTTGCGGTTTCCTTATAACCGCATAACCTTTGGTGGTGCTATTTGAGGATCCAACCAGCCTCTGGGCTGATGACCTAACAGACAGACAGAACCATGCCCACGTCAGCCTAAGGGTTCTAGAATACAGGCATGGGTTTCGAAGTAGACACGTGCGTGAGTGTTGGCAAGACCAAAGATAGATTCTGTTTAAACTCTGAAAACTCACAACTTAGCTAGCTAACCTTTGGTTAACACAAGGCTACGCACTATTGCGCTATCTTTTAAGTGAGTTATGTAGCGAAAGGAAACGTGAAGTAAGTCAGAGGAAACGTACACGTAGGACCCTTAAAACTGCCTGAACGGTTAGTCCTGTATTTATGTACATATTTTGTCACATGATGCTACAGAAAAATCCTAGCTCTACTCATTATCACCATCTCACACCCAGTTGGGCAGGTCGAGCATAGGCGTCAAATAGAAAGACCTGAACGAGGCAAGTCAAGCACGTCCTCGGACACTCCCGATACTAAAAACCATACGCTAAACTAAACGATACTAAACACTTCAACAATAATGATTGCAGTCTTAAACGGAAACATATTTCAGTAAGTTTTCTTTCAGTTATACAGAACGTCATATAAACCGTTTCACCAGATAATTTATATTGTAAGCGTTCTCTACTGGATAACCCCTGTGGTTAGGGGCGGTAGAATAACATCCACGGTATCCCCTGCCTGTCCTAAGAGGCTTCCACATATTCCACATATTTGTGCCACTCCTCACTTTCATCTATCCTATCCAACCTCTGTTGGTCAATTCTTGTTCTTTACCGACGCTATTAGGTTTCCGAGGCCTTGTCTTTCTTTGGCCGATATCTTCATTTTTTCAAGTGTCGGATCCCTTCCGTTTATTTCTCTTTGATTAGTGTTACGATGGTGGCCTAGTTGTACTTCCTTTTAAAACAATAATCACCACAACCACCACCACCACCACCACCACCACCATCTACTGGATACTTTCTAAATTAAGATTTTATTAACAACTACAAACGTTACCCATATGTTTTTCATGTGTCCATAATAGTTTAGGAAGCGTATTCACAACAACGTTACTCGAAACATGAATTTATTAAGCCAATATCCCGACATTTCAAAGTCCCAATTCTGTGTAGATAGCTCAACAAATGATCGGCGAAAATGTAATCATGCCTATGCAAAATGGCTCTCCCATCAAGGACGGGTAAAATAGCTAGTATTTGCTGTATAAATGATGAACACGAACTCCACCGACAAACTTGCGGATGTTGTTGAGGGATGCCTTCTGAGCATTTTATAAGGGACCCGTGGTCTCCAGTGGCTCGCTAAAGGGTAATTGCATTTCGTTTCGTTTGCTGTCCCATAGTATTGTAAGCCGTAGTGTTAAGCACTAGACATACTTAAGTTTTGGGAGAATTTGTATATGATGATGCAGGATTTAAATGTTAAACATGAAATATCTTCTTTCCATGGAATTGCTTGTTGTACTCTTCTTGTTGTTGAGTAATTATGTTATCTTTATTATTACACTACTGTAAGTGATCACTGCCACCGGGATATTTCCCATTTTCATTGTATTTGTTAATAATAATAATAATAATAATAATAATAATAATAATAATAATAATAATAATAATAATAATGTCTTTTTTTGCTAGATGCTTTACGTCCCACCGACACAGATAGGTCTTTTTTTTGCTAGGGGCTTTACGTCGCACCGACACAGATAGGTCTTATGGCGACGATGGGATAGGAAAGGCCTAGGAGTTGGAAGGAAGCGGCCGTGGCCTTAATTAAGGTACAGCCCCAGCATTTGCCTGGTGTGAAAATGGGAAACCACGGAAAACCATTTTCAGGGCTACCGACAGTGGGGTTCGAACCTACTATCTCCCGAATACTGGATACTGGCCGCACTTAAGCGACTGCAGCTATCGAGCTCGGTAATAATGTTCTACGTCCATCCTAAATGCTAATTCTTGATAGACGCTGGGTTGTCGGAATTTCGTCCCGCAGGACTTCTTTAACATCCCGTGAGACAGTGACACGGAGTTGTTACTTTTAAAAGTCCCGTTACTTTTTAGCGCACTGCCAGAGTAGATTGAACACACTGTGATAAAAGTGTACGTGTTTCGTCTGAGGTTATTGCATTGCTCTGTGTTTTGTGTTGAACGTTTTGGTAATTGCATATTTTAGGCGTTTTCGCTTTTGTGGAGGTATTATCACAAGAACAAGGTTGATCGAGACAATAATCCGAAGAAATCATAATTACATTTTTACTCTGTAATGAGCAGCTGGAGATCACGAGTTCCTTATACCAGTATACAGTACTCTGAGGGTATCCCTGAACAAGTTCAGAAAGTTCGTCGGTGGAGTTCGGATTCACACTGCATATTGGTATGGAATAATTTCTTGCTCTTAGGCTGAATGATCAGCATATTGACTTTCAGTTCAGAGGGCCTCGGGTTCGATTCTCAGCCGGGCCGAGGATTTTGACTGCATATGGTTCATTACTCTACCTTTGGGACTGATATGTTTGTTCGCATTAATACAAATCTTCATTTACATACAACACATCAAACTATCAACTACTACAGAAAGACACAATAGTGAATACATTCCGGTTGTTAGGCTTAGCGTCAGGAAGTGCATTCGATCGTAAAACTGGTCCAAATCCACATAAAGTGTCCACCCCAAGAAATTTTGAAAACTGCTATGAAGGAGGATATTAAAATGGACTAATTTATAAAGTACTGACACATCATCAAACATCATACGTTCAACCTTTTCGTTTGAGTTGATTTCTAAAATTTTCTGGGTTCACAGTCCAGTTCCATGTCCGAATGTTCAGTGCCGTGGCCTTCCGTTCTGAAGGGTAAGGGTTCGATTCCCGGCTGGGTATCGTTAATTCCCCTGGCTTGGTAACTGGTCGTTTGTGCTCGTTTCATAGATACCTTCATCCACATAAAGTAAATCACACTACTAACAACTACATTAACCGTAATAATGATAACATCCCTTGACGTTGGGTTGGCGTCAGGGATAGCATTCGACCGTAAAACTGGGTCAAATATACACGCGTGCGAACCAGAAGAAATTGGGAAAAGGACCAAGAAGAATAATACAAAGTGTTAGGATGTTCATTATGTAAAGGAGCAGATAATTTAACTTGGCCACCGAACAGGCCCGTTGCAAGTCTTTCGAGTTGACGCCGTATAGGCAACCTGCACGTCTATGTGTATGGGGCCCTACCTTTGATGAATTCTAATGATAAAAACGGCACACATGCCTGTTTAAATATGAGCATTATAATTTAGTAGAACTTACCTTCACTTCCATTCATTATCAGATAGTTGAAGTTATGCAGTGCTGTTGCAGGTAAACCTTCAGGAGAAACGATACATTATTTGAAAATAAAGGAAACACATTGCAATGTACACTTCGGTTCAGAACTTTTCTAAATGATAAACTTCTAGATTTAAAAATTCGTGGTATATGTGTAGGCGTAGTAGAAAATTCTGTTTCGGGTATTTTACATTGTCCCTATTAAATACTGTAGTGTATTCTTGGTCTTATTTTATAGTCATCTGACACATGAAGTTCAGTTTCCTCCAATTCGAGGGACAATGATCACCATATTGTCCCGTATATTTCACCTGACATGAAGAACCGGGAATGAAGAGGAAGAAAGAACGGGATGAATGAAACTGGGATTTGATCAGGCAATGTCCTAGCCATTCTGAATAAGATCTTGTTTATGAGAAACCAGTATCAGATTCTTGACTTAAATTGTATTCTCATTAATAAAACATAACAGAGCTAATGTCGCAATCTCAAAGATTGTACTACTTTCTGAATGGAATGTTATATTAAATTTGATTGAGACAGATCTAGTAGAGGAAGGTAAATTCGTCTTGATGAAACTGTTAGTTACAAACACTTAATTTCAAGAAATGAACGTCCAATGTGTCACTGTTTAGTATTTCTGTCAGTTAGGTTAAATATTGTTGCTTAGTTGTAATAAACAGTGTTGGCATATTGAGTGATTTTATCGCTCGGCGTATGGGATTTTCTTGGGCCAAAAGGGTTTGAGGAAATGTTGACATTATTTTAAGAAACGGAGGATTTATTTATTTACATTCATATTTCATATTTTTACTTCTCTTTTCAATACATGTGGAGAATAATAGAAAAATATACATTATTCTGCTGTATATATATATTTATTCCCTAAACAAAACATTAGTATGATGTGAAGAAGAAATCTCTACTTCTTTTTTATGTTATTAAAGCAACAGGTGGTCAAAGTAATTGTTGAACGATTTGGTCAGTTTAAAACAAGGAATCACATTTTATTTTTCTCCTTGAATAATTAATACTTTCTCGTATCTGCATGGTTGTTTCCATCTTTTAGTTTCTTCTTCTGATATTCGACATTACGTTTTGTAATGCAAGGTGAGAACATAATTCTTCCCACAACTCTTTTGTATACAGAGGGCATCATAAAATTTAGTAGCCTACTGTATATTTACGATGCGGTAATTGAATTGTTACGTGTCCTGCAGAAAATTCCACATTGCATGCTGGATTTCATATTCATTTTGTAAACCTAGGGTCCAAGAAGCTTTGCTGTAACATAACCTCACGTAATAGTATGATCGATTGGATCACAAATGTACACCACTATGCCATCTAGCGTCAGCAGCGATAAATTCTGGGCTTCCTACCGCTTTGAATAGCGCCGTAGACTTGCAATAAAATACCTGACTAAATGTTTAGTGTAATTTTTACAAGTGCATTAACATGTTGCACCCCTATGGCTATGTGACGAAACAAGCTGACCTTTTACATTACGATAGGTTTTGTGAGGAACCACAAAAATAGTTGATGAGTTTGTAAGATCAGTTAAATAATTTATTTGTAATCGTATTGTGCTGTCCGAAATGATTAATTTCGTGACAGCTACCTTCTATGTCACCGTTGATTTGTCAGTATCCTCCTGGTTCCAAAATAGTGGGTTCGATCTCGATGCGTAGACCAAATGGAGACATTTGTGGGGAAGTCTCTCCGTGGGGCTTAGAAAGCAGAGCATGGCGAAAACTTTCAAATTCTACACGACGTGTCCCCACAGTCTGTCACGTGTACAGGATTAGAGAGTGATACTAGTTTTTAGTACTGTAGTTACCGTGAATATTATTACTTCTATTTCTGTTCTCTTCTTCTTCTTCCTGTAGTGCCTTGTCCATTACTGAAGGTTGGCTACAATTACAGCGAAGACTTGCACCAGGTCCCTCTGGAAGCCATACGCCATTATTATTATTATTATTATTATTATTATTATTATTATTATTATTATTATTATTATTATTATTATTATTATCGTCCATATTTTGATAACGGAGATATTTACGACTGCAGGCTTTTACTGCCATGTTCATCAACGAAACTTGTAGGAAATTTGAATTTGCTCATAAAATGAAAACGACTTGTAGACGTAATAATTTTTTTTATATATATATACAGATGATGGAGGTTGTCAGAGCTGATGATTCCCTTAATGATCTCCTTAATGGAGAATGGCTTGCAAAGTAGTGGACGCTGCACTGTCTCGGGAAATACGTTGCGAAGAGGAAGAAGAAGATGATGTTGATGATAAATTAAAAAATACAGATAATTTATCTTGAAGAAATGTTTATCAAACTGCTACAGTGGCTACGTAATCTCCTAATTTTGTACCGAGAAACAAGCATACATGAAGAGAGGTTTAAGCAATGTGACTGTTATTTTTCTGAATTATTCCTTCCACGAACCTACTACGCTGGCGTAGCAAGGGGAAACGTGATACTCCCACGTGGCGGATAGGGGGGGGTGGTCCTAACCGCCTTGCCGGCGGACTTGAGGGAAATAAAATACCTCTCGCGAACCAAACACACAGCCCCCTGTGGGTGGGGGACGCAGACGAAGAATACACCCACGGTATCAACTGCCTGTCGTAAGAGGCGATTAAAAGGGGCGACCAGGGGATAATTTTATTATAACCATGAAACTACTTGTGATATTTACCACCACACGGGGAACACCATGGGTCGCTTTTGATTGCGCGTAGTACCACTATGTTAGGTACCAAATAGGTTTGTGATTAGTAGCAATAGAGTACGTTGCCGGCTTCTACAGTACCTGTGATTCGTAACCTTATATGAGCAACACCATGGGATTAGCGACACCATGGTTCTGCCTTGCCTATGTTTAGTACACAAAGATTGTGCGGGTCCCTGTGGTTAGTCCACTTACGTGAGGAACGCCATAGGTAACGTTGCCGGTATAGGTTTGTTTTGCCTGTAAATAGCACCGCAGTGTGCGAAACACCATAGGTCTGTGTTACATGTACGAATTTCATTACCTGTGAGTAGTACCATAATGTGTGGAATGCCGCGAGTCTGCGCTACTTTTGATTAGTACCGTAACATAACAATTAGCATGGTTCAATTTTCGTAGCGATAAGTACCATTTTGAGGGGCCGATGACCTGGATTTTGGACCCGTTTCGACTACAAGCATCATTGATTCAGTATTATGCTTTAGACGCAATCTCTTGGTCAGTAATACTATTATTTAACGCTAGTTTCTGGGAATGTGGGGCATTGCGGGTCGGATCCACTGATTGTCTTAACTTCATATCCATCCATTCGTTCTTCACCCTCAGGTTTTAGAATCTGGTCAGTGGAGGATTCTAGATTTTAAATGTTCATAACATTTCGTACCATTAGAGGCCGGTGACCTCGACGTTAGGCCTCTTCAAACAACAAGCATCATCATCATCATCATCATCATCATAATAATAATCATCAACACGAATTATTCCTTGACTAGAGTCATAGGAAATGATATGCCTTCAGAATTTATTTTAAGTTATCTTCTCCTATTGTCCTTATAATCGTGAGCTGTTCAATACCTCATTATCGACGGATAGTACAGTTAGTGATATAATAAAATATTTACTCCCCTCAGAATTCGACCATTGATAGGAAGCGTAAAGTACGTACAATTTATTTTTAGTATTCGATCTATAAAACGACATATATTAAACATTAAAAGTGTCGAATGACAACTTTATATCTACGGTTGTGTAGGCTCTACTCATTTAGAAGAATCATTTGGATAAAATAAATAAAAATTACTTATTATTTTTGTTCTGTACTGGGTATGTTTCTCTTCTGTCACACCATAGAGAGCGTTCCCTACAACAAGGGTCTATTTTTCAATACATTAAATTCCTATTTCAAACATTTTTTATAACTGTTCCTTACTTATTTTTATGGAAGTTCTGAGTTAGTAAATAACCGAGAAGGGGTTATAGTAAATGAACTACTGTAGTACAAATATCTCTGAAAATCTCCTCCCTAATTTCTGAAGCTGGGTTGTAATTTTCAGTGTGGTGAGAAATATTAAAGCCAACTCAGGGAATTCTCCGTATACTGGATGTAATATTCAATCTATAAAATATTTTCAAACTTGTTTTAAAATATTTGTTGATTAGATTTGGAATTTGGAATATTACTGGACAGCTTTTCTTGTACCTGCGAGTGTAAAACCTACGGTAGCCTATGTCAAATCAGAAGCAATTTGTATGCGGGTGTAACTTTCAAACAGACACGTTAGGGCTTTCAATTAAAAATCCGCAGTTTTGGCACTATGTGGCCGTTGATTGTGTAATGTAAACCCCTGGTATTTGGGAAAAGCAAGCTTAGATAACCACTGTCAAGGTAGACTCTATTGTCTCAAGATTCTTAATTTCAGATCTCGAAATGAAGCAGATTTCTTGACCTGCCGTTGGACGTAAGCAATCCATTGACCTTCAAACGGGGATAACCTCATACTGTACATCAATGAAAAGAAAAATATTCGTTTTCGTTGTGCATTTTGAAAGCAAATTTATTCAATATCAACAAAACGCACATCCAAAAATTGATTTAGATTCATATTCAATTTCATGTATTTATATTTGCGATCAAAACCGAATGTCCAGAATATTCGAAGAACATTTCAACTGCATTTGCTTTGTAAATGTATATTAAACGATTTAGACCCTAACGTTAATACGTTTAAAATAATATTTTGTTTGGTTTGAAATATACTGAATTATCAAGGGCAAAGTACGAACATTATCTCCTTTGAATCAATGTTAAGACGTGAAGAGTAATATTCTTGTGTTCTTATATCGATCAACTTTCATCTGATGATAAAGTTCAGGTTTGCCAGTTCATTTAGTTTCACGTTCTCCCACAAGATGGGACGACGTGCAAGACATCAGCAAGGTGCATCGATTGCCACAACGACGCTCGATTCTCAGCCATGTTTGTTCCAACAGTAACGATACATAAACACGAACCTTTCCATGTATCAAGACTTCCAGTGAATGAAAGTACATTTCAGTCATTAACTAACAGAAATGGTATTTTCTTTACGTAGGCGTCATGGTGGTGAAATGAGATTTCTACTAAATTTGGAAATATATAGGAAGGGGAATTAAGACTATTCTAAAATACCTAAAGACTCTTGGAATGCAGCAAGTAATTTTGAATTTACGATCCAAATAAACTCTTATTTAATTGCTATTTCAATTTATTACTTCAGATAAATGGTTCATGATGTGAGTTACTGTAGTCACGTCCTAGCTCGTGAACCATGGGCAACGGCTGAGTGGCCTAGTAAGTGGTCCTGAGAGTCGGGATACCAGTTGCTATGTAATGGGAGTGGGCATCTCGGACATATTCTGAGTCATGGCCCTCCTTGTGCTCAGGCGGCTAGGACTATACAATCCACCGGTGGTCCATAACCCGTTAGGGGAGAGATCCTCACTTGGACTATGTGCAAATAGGGTAGCATCCTGTTTCATGAATTTACCGAGCTCAGGACATTTTAAGCAAGCTTCGGACCTATGGGAGTAACGGAGTCCCGCTCCCATTTGACAGGCTAGGGACTCCTTGGAAACAACTTGGCGATCAAAATGGAATTCGATGGGGAGCTATCAATATTAATGGGGCTTATGGAAGAAAGAAAGTAGAACTGGCTGAGTCAGCAAAGAGGACGCATCCGGATGTGCTAGGAGTAAGTGATATTCGGGTAAGGGGAGATAACGAGGAAGAGAGAGGAGATTATAAAGTGTATTTTACGGGAGTTAGGAAGGGAAGGGCAGAGTCTGGGGTAGGGCTATTTATCAGGAATACCATTGCACGCAACATAGTTTCTGTTAGGCACGTAAATGAGCGAATGATGTGGGTAGATTTGTCAGTTGGAGGAATTACGACTAGAATTGTCTCCATGTATTACCATGTGAGGGTGCAGATGAGAATGAAGTTGACAAGTTTTATGAAGCATTGAGTGACATCATGGTCAGGGTCAACAGCAAGGATAGAATAGTGCTATTGGGCGATTTCAATGCGAGAGTTGGGAATAGAACTGAAGGATACGAAAGCGTGATTGGTAAATGTGGGGAAGATATGGAAGCTAATGGGAATGGGAAGCGTTTGCTGGACTTCTGTGCTAGTATGAGTTTGGCAGTTAAAAATACATTCTTCAAGCATAAGGCTATTCACCGCTACACATGGGAGGCAATCGGTACTAGATCCATAACAGACTCTATCTTAACCGACTTTGATTTCAGGAAATCTGTTAGGAATGTACGAGTTTTCAGGGGATTTTTCGATGATACAGACCACTATCTGATCTGTAGTGAACTAAGTACCTCTAGGTCTAGGGTAGAGACAGTGAAATCAGTCTGCAAACGAATAAGGGAAGAAAATCTCCAGGACGAGGAAATTAGACAGAAGTACATGGATATGATTAGCGAAAAGTTTCGAACAGTAGACAGTAAGCAGGTTCAGGATATAGAAAGTGAAAGGGTGGCATACAGGGATGCTGTAGTAGAATCAGCAAGGGAATGCCTAAGAACAACTCTGTGTAAAGATGGGAAAAGGCGAACACCTTGGTGGAATGATGAAGTGAGAACAGCTTGTAAACGTAAAAAGAAGGCTTATCAGAAATGGCTCCGAACAAGGGCCGAGCCAGAGAGGGATTTTTACGTAGTTGAAAGAAACAGAGCGAAACAAATAGTTGCTGAATACAGAAAGAAGTCGTGGGCAGATTTTGATAATAACCTGGAAAGGCTAGGTCAAGCAGCAGGGAAACCTTTCTGGACAGTAATAAAGAATCTTAGGAAGGGAGGGAAAAAGGAAATAAACAGTGTTTTGAGTAATTCAGATGAACTCATAATAGATCCCAGGGAATCGCTGGAGAGGTGGAGGGAATATTTTGAACGTCTCAATGTAAAAGGAAATCATCCTGGTGGTGTTGAGAACAGCCAAGCTCATGGGGAGGATGAAAATAATGGTGGTGAAATTACGCTTGAGTTAGTGGAAAGGATGGTAAATAAACTCCATTCTCATAAAGCAGCAGGAATAGATGAAATTAGACCTGAAACGGTGAAAAATATTGGGAAGGCAGGGATGAAATGGCTTCATAGAGTAGTAAAATTAGGATGGAGTGTTAGTAAGGTACCTTTAGATTGGACAAAAGCAGTAATTGCACCTATCTATAAGCAAGGGAACAGGAAAGATTGCAACAACTATCGAGGTATCTCATTGATTATTATACCAGGCAAAGTATTCACTGGCATCTTGGAAGGGAGGGTTCGATCATTCGTTGAGAGGAAGTTGGATGGAAACCAGTGTGGTTTCAGACCACAGAGAGTCTGTCAGAATCAGATTTTCAGTATGCGCCAGGTAATTGATAAAAGCTACGAGAGGAATAGGCAGTTGTGTTTGTTTCGTAGATCTAGAGAAAGCATATGACGGGGTACCGAGGGAAAAGATGTTCGCTATAACTGGGGGACTATGGAATTAAAGGTAGATTATTAAAATCAGTCAAATGCATTTATGATGACAATTGGGCTTCAGTGAGAATTGATGGTAGAATGAGTTCTTGGTTCAGGGTACTTACGGGAGTTAGACAAGGCTGTAATCTTTCACCTTTGCTGTTCGTAGTTTACATAGTTCATTTGCTGAAAGGTATAAAATGGCAGGGAGGGATTCAGTTAGGTGGAAATGTAGTAAGCAG
The DNA here is from genome assembly GCF_040414725.1 of Anabrus simplex. NCBI lineage: Eukaryota > Metazoa > Arthropoda > Insecta > Orthoptera > Tettigoniidae > Anabrus > Anabrus simplex. Next base: position 189,047,959 of record NC_090271.1, on the reverse strand, counting down.
TCTGGCCTACGCTGACGACTTAGTCTTAATAGCAGATTGTGCCGAAGGCCTGCAGTGTAATATATTGGAACTTGAAAATAGGTGCAATGAGTATGTTATGAAAATTAGCCTCTCGAAGATTAAATTGATGTCAGAAGATAAGAAATTCAACAGAACTGAAAGTCAGCTTGGTGATACAAAGCTAGAACAGGTCGATAATTTCAAGTTTTTAGGTTGTGTGTTCTCCCAGGATGGTAATATAGTAAATGAGATTGAATCAAGGTGTCGCAAAGGTAGTGCAGTGAGCTCGCAGTTGCGATCAACAGCATTCTGTAAGAAGGAAATCAGCTTCCAGACGAAACTATCTTTACATCGGTCTGTTTTCAGACCAACTTTGCTTTACGGAAGCGAAAGCTGGGTGAACTCAGGATATCTTATTCATAAGTTAGAAGTAACAGACATGAAAGTAGCAAGAATGCTTGCTGGTACAAACAGGTAGGAACAATGGCAGGAGGGTACTCGGAATGATGAGATAAGACTAATTTAGGAATGAACTCGATGGACGAAGCTGTACGCATAAGCCGGCTTCGGTGGTGGGGTCATGTGAGGCGAATGGAGGAGGATAGATTACCTAGGAGAATAATGGACACTGTTATGGAGGGTAAGAGAAATAGAGGTAGACGAAGACGACAATGGTTAGACTCAGTTGCTAACGATTTAAAGATAAGAGGTATAGAACTAAATGAGGCCACAACACTAGTTGCAAATCGAGGATTGTAGCGACGTTTAGTAAATTCACAGAGGCTTGCAGACTGAACGCTGAAAGGCATAACAGTCTATAATGATAATGTATGTATGTATATTGCATGACAAATGGCTGCCAAATGCAAGATCTAGTGTGGTGTAAGAGCATCAAATATCTATATATAAAGGGAACTGTGCTTTGTTAGCGGCTTCTTGGCAGTATTTATGACACTGTGGCATATATTTACTGTGTGTGAGTGTTGTCTAGTGAATTTGTGATCATTTGATATTGATTTTTAACGTAAGTCTATTGTGTTTTATGCTATAGGCGATAGTCATCTTGTTTTGCCCTCAATCCGTAGACAACATTACTAAGAGAGACACTCGATATAATTATTTACTATATTTGCATTGCCTTAAGTGTCGGCCATTTTGTTCTATCTGCCGTTCAATGCCATGGAAACTATGACAAAGACGGGAACACTATGCATGCTCTTATCGACGTTGCCAAGGAACTAGAGTCTACACCTGTTGACACCATTACAATGGACGTATTTTTGACGGTATAGAATAGACTGTACAGCCAGCGACTCCACGCCGTGTGTTAGGCGCCGAGAAATAACCTGACATCCTCAGAGAGCCAACGGCTCTGGGCAGATGAGCTCCTTGAGGAAGGGCGGTGGTCCCTCAGTGAAGGAAATGCCACTGGAATCCACTGAAAACCTGATGTCGGGCAGCAGCGCCATCAGTATCGACTTGATGCACAGAGTAATTCATGCTCGAGATGGGTCAAGAGCGGGGAGCCTCATGAGTCACCAGAATGACTGTTTTTTCGGTTGTGGTACTGCGGTGTGGAAGAGAGAGGGACCTCACTACACTATTATTTATATGAACACTGTCATGATAGCTGCTTTAAATGGATCTAATTCGTCATGCGACCCGGCTGACAACCGGCGCTTTTGCGGTTCCAGGCTGCAAACTGTGAAATGTGCTACTGGGCATGTGTATGTAGGCAACCAGGCTGCATATGCGAAATTTGCGACTGGAAGAACAAAGCAGAATGTGGGTACTTGGAATGTGAGAGGACTTTTAGCTTCAGGGAAACTTTTCCTGATAATACAAGAGCTGGAAAGGTATAATATAGGAGTGGCTGGGCTAAGTGAAACTCACTGGAAAAACAATGGCCATTTTAGGAGTGGTAATCATTGGGTCTACTTTTCTGGAAATGAAGAAAAAAGCAGTAACGGGGTCGCAATTGTGATCAGTGACAAACTGAATGGCCTAGTGAAAGGATATAAACCTGTCTAAGTCCCAAATGCAAGCCACTTTCAATCAACATCATTCAGGTTGCACCCGCCTATGTAGCGGTCAGTGCCAAGTTATCCCGGTAGCTCGATTTCTTCTCAGGGTATTCCGCCTTTCGCTCATAAAATCTGTGATTTTATATTGTTAATTATTTTACGTGGTTTCGGATGAGAATCAGTCCGCTGGGATACGCATCACGGGAGTATCTACACGCTCAAGTAAGAACCTGTGGCCGATAACTTCAAAAGGAATCTCTTTCCATTTGTGGAACTAATCAATTGCTTATATCTACGAAACTTATTAACTAACTTACAAACTAGCCGTTACCCAAACAGAAATTAAGACACAGTCACTTACTAAAAGAAAAATATAAGATTATTTATTGAATAAATAATGTTCAATGTAAGATAAAGTGAAATCTGGGTAGTATTATCTGAGTAATATTTAAGCATGAAGGATTAGAGTCAGCGCTGGCTCAAATAAAAATAAAACAATTAAGCCTTAAAATATTTACATTCTTTCTTATTTAATGTTCAAATTCATATTAATATTTACCTCAATATTCGTAGCCATGTTCCGAAAAGTAATTGATTTTCTCCAATTATATTCAGGAGATCACTGAGCAATCACGGTATCAATAAAAATACTCGTTGTAAATACTGACACGCTAATTATTTAAATTATCCACACAACATTTAAGTCATTTGGCTGAGATAAAAATGAATGGTTTGCTAACTTGAAACGTAATAAAATTAAATGGGAAAAAGTCAGATCGTAAATGTAAATCTGCTCATATCTTCACGTAAGTATTTCCCAAACAAACTCTTGCGTGAGTATTAAATCGTAAAAGTGTTCTCCAACTTTTCCATTCATAAATTTGAACTCTTATTATTTGGTCACATATCTCGAGTACGCACAAATAACAACTTACGGGCTAAGACAATACCTCCCTAAAGCCTACGACATATGGCTCCTAACTAACCATTATCCTATTCTTCATATTTAAAATACCTCAATTGAAATCATTACTGCATGAAAAGAAATAAACATCTATCTAACTATTCAAGTAGTTTCTGATCCACACACTCCTCTATCAACGGCTCAATGTGCTATAGCAAACTGCTCTTTCTCAATATCTCATATGTATACGAGCTACTCAACTCGTATGGACAGTATAGAATGAATTTATTACGTATTATACTGTAACGTCACCGCACCAAAGAATATCAGATGTATACTAAGTCATGAGCCTAGTGAACCATATATTAAGGTACTCTCTTATACTCAGTACCTGCCATTTACCAATATCAGATAAATACAACTGTCACGATACACAATTCTACCATAATACATGTCAATCTTACCTTGAAATGGTCATCTGCGCGATGTTCACACTTTGACATATTCTTTCCAATATGGCACAGAAACTCACCTCGTAATTCTAACACAACGTTTCCTCAGTGAATAGCAATTATTACTCTTTCCGTAGAATATAAACAAACCTCTATATTTCAAGTATTCCTTACTATGCTCCAATAAATAATCACATTTCAACACCATTCCAACATACATTAACATAACACCGGCATACATATTGCCGTATGCATATAGCCAATTACACCCAAAACTATATGCCAAACATTCTAGAATTGCCTTGTAAAATACGCATTTAATAACCTTTATCTTAAAAACAGCAGTTTGAGTTCAATGCCCTCTTTCTATGAAGAAAGGAATACGTAACTTGACAATATTCATCTGTGTCGCGCAGGTAATTCGTGACGTAGACTAATCTATGTACAGGTAAGCGAGATTAATCGAAATTTCACGAGTTAAATAGACTCATTGCTACTAGGTCTTCACAAGTAACACTTCTTTCTTTTATCCAAGCTAGTTTCTACTGTATTTATGCAAGTGCGGTAGCCTGTATATGTCATAATAGAATTCTAAATCTACACTTCCATCTTATCTTATAGCCTTAAATATCTCACACTTCACTTTATATTTCACACACGTTCTTAATTAATTCATAAATATCACCAAATATTCAGCACATGCCGAGTTAGATTGAGGGTGTAGATTACAAGAAACTACTCTACTAAAGAAATGTATGGACTTAGCTTGTCAGTTGCTACGTTTGGTCTGGTTGTTGCTCCATCCCTCGGTTGCAGTTAGACCCTCCGATCGGATCTGGATCTCTGGTTGGATTGCATGTTCCTGGTCATCAGCTGGTCACATGGCTCGCCGGTCCACTCCTCATCGTCCGGTCTTTTGGCTGGCCGGTGCACATCCTCATCATCATGTCCACTGGTTGGCCGGTCCAATCATCATCAGCTGGTCCTCTGGCTCGACGGTGCATATCCCCAGTTCAGTCCATCATGTAGATTTAGCAGACAGTCATCATTTCGAATCTGCAGACAACGAAGAAAATTCCTTTTGCGGAGCAATCAGTCATGATATATTCCATATTTCTATTACTTATTGTAAACGACGAAGTTTTCTTCGGTTGGAATAATTTCTCCGTAAATAGATATTAAGTTTACTACCACAGTGGTAACTATCTTCTCGTATGAAATTATCAGTTCTGCAATATGGTGAGTCCCTTTTTCTTCAATCGTAGAGTGGTTGCTCATGGATCCAAGTCAGACGTATCTCACCACAAGTTATTTATTTCTATAATATTTCGTCTCCTTTTTTTAGCATACGCCGGTGAATTATTTAATCGTATGTGATCGCCGATTGTAAATAGTTAATATCCTCCTCAGTAGTTTAGGATATTCTTCAGTAGTGAAGCTTCGCTCGTATTTGCGTCTTACTTCTGCGGATGTAATTTTTAGAGTATATTCTTAAACAATCCTTCCGCTGCTATATTTTTTTAAACAATTCAAAATGAGCCTCTACTGTTCTGCAGTGTCTTCCAAATCAGTCCGTTCCGTGACGTGCATAGCCTCCTATATGCTGTATTAATAAGAAGTTCATTGCCTTAGTAGATCGCATGGGCCATACCTTCCTACGCCGCCATTTTGTAGATGGTCTACGAGATGCGAACGGGCACAAGGTTTATGCTCCAACAGCGGATGTGTCTGATGAAATAATCGACTGCTTCTATCAAGATCTTGATGCTACTGTTTCAGCTTTTCCAAGCAGAGAAATAACTATTGTTATGGGAGAATTCAATGCAAAAATTGGCTCAACATAACATGATGAGCATGTCAGAACATCGATAGGAAAATACGGAATTGGAGAAAGAAATGAACGGGGAACAGGCCTCTTGAGTTTGCAATTCAAAACAGGTTCACTATAACTAATACAGTCTTCAAGCATCACATACGGCACATGTACACATGGACGTCGCCTGATGGTCAATATAAAAATCAGATTGACTACATCTTGATCAGTTCAAGATGGAGGTCTTCTGTAATGGACACCAAAACTTGTCCAGGTGCAGTATGTGGCAGTGATCATCTTAGAACAGAAATAAGAATAAAACTTCAAACACCAGTTAAAAGATCACACAGGATACCACAGGTAGTTAATATATCGTCTTTCAAGGAATCATTGATGCGAAGAGCCTCCATATTACAGGATCCAGTAACAACTGCAGAAGGGCTGTGGAATGTGACTAAAAGCTGGATAGAGTCCTTTTGAATGAATCTCGAGTACCAAATACTAGAAGGCAACAGTGGATCTCTGACTTGAGCCTTCAGCTTGTAGAAGAAAGAAGGTGCCTTAAAAATCTGGCATCAACACTAAAGAAAAAAGAGAGCAAATGTATTATCTTGATAGAAGAATTCAGTCTTCTTGTGGAAGAGATAAGAATAATTTCCTTAGTAACATTTGTTTTGAGATTGAATACCATGCAAATCAAAACCACAGCAAGGATCTTTTTGACAAAATTAGAATAATCACTCGAGAATTCAAGCCATATTCCTGGAATATACAGAACTCAAAGGAGGAAGATGTTGTGGATATAGAGAATGTTCTGGAAACATGGAGATTGTACTGCCAGGATCTGTACAGTGAACAATGTAATGCACAAGACCAAGTGAAGATAGACAAGCAGTCAGATCCTGAACCTGACATCCTCCGAGATGAAGTAGAAATGGCTTTGAAAATGCTGAGAATTGGAAAAGCGTGTGGACCTGATGGAATAAGTGCAGAAGTCTTGAAAGCTACAGACGATGCTGGAATTGAAATGCTGTTGAAAATCTGCCAAGCAATATGGAATTCTAGAAGATGGCCCGAGGAATAGGTACAGTCAATCTTTGTCCCATTCCACAAGAAAGGATCGAGGAAAAAATTGGAAAATTATCGCTTAATTGCTTTGATTTCACATGCCAGTAAAGTTATGCTTCATATCCTGCACAAGAGACTCCGGACATTTCTAGAGTATCAAATTCCTGAAGTCCAGACTGGACTTATGAAAGGAAAAGGTACTCGAGAACAGATCTTAAGCCTAAGACAAATCATAGAAAAGGCTAGAGAATTCAATGTTCCGGTATATCTGTGCTTTAGTAACTACCAACAGGCCTTCGATACTGTCAAATGGAACCATCTTTGGAAAATTTTGGATGGCATGGGTTTGCCACTCCATTTGATTGATCTCCTCAAGTCCTTGTATAAGGAAAATACAGCCACTGTGAAGATTCAAAACAAACAGTCTCAGCAGTTTCGTACAAGGGCTGGAGTTCGCCAGGGATGTATCCTGTCACCGTTACTTTTCAATATCTATGGTGAATATGCAATGAGAACTGCATTAGATGGCTGAGACAAAGGGTTTTCCATTGGAGGATGCAAGATCAACAACTTGAGATTTGCTGATGACACCACCTCGATAGCATCATCTGAAGAGGAGTTGACAGAGCTGATCAAGAGAGTAGAGGAAGCAAGCCTAGAAATTGGATTACTCCTAAATCGACAGAAAACCAAAGGCATGATTGCTGATAGTAAGAACAACAACAGTCCACATACCAAACAGATTGGAGGGTGTGAAGTTGTACATCAGTATGTACACCTAGGCTCCTTACTATCCACTTCTGGTGGTTCCAAAGATGAAATAAAGCGAAGAATTGAAATAGCAAAGGTAGCAATGATCCGTCTGCGGAAGATCTGGAAAGATAACAATACCACCATCAAGACAAAAAAGAATCTCGTTGAATCTCTAGTCTTCTCAGTCTTCTTGTATGGCGCAGAGACGTGGACCATCCTCAAATGTGATCGTGAATGGATAGAAAGCTTTGAAATGTGGTGCTGGAGGAAAATATTAAGGATTCCTTGGACAGCTCATCGCACGAACACATCAATCCTGAACCAGCTTCAGATAAAAGTTCGTCTATCGTATAAGATCTCTCAGCGGATTGTGCGCTACTTTGGACATATAATGCGCCGAGATGGTATTCTTCAAAAGCTGATTGTTGAGGGCAAAGTCCAGGGAACCAGACAACGAGGACGAATACCAACGCGATGGATTGACATGGTGAACGGCCCCCTACAGTGTTCTCTCAGAGTAACCACATTGAAAGCTTTAGGTAGGGAAGAATGGCGGAGTATGTTTCATCGGCTAGAGGGCTGAATATAGTCACGACGCCCCAGTCATGAGGCAAAACGAAGAAGAAGATGTATGTATGTGAAATAATAACTAACTGACATTTCAGACGAAATATCAAAGCACAGAATGGAAAAAGCTACATTTTTAAATGTTCCACATTATTAAATCCTAAAAATAAAATATGATAACGTAGTTCCTTCACCTCAGAGTTTGTAGAAGCCATAAAATCCATAAAACAGTTAATAGAAATATCGTATAAGGCTTCGGATCTTTTGGAAAATAAAGTGAATATAGTGTAAAGTCGTATGAAATATTATACCCAAAGGAGAGACATGTCTTGTTGTCACTTTTACAAAGAGCTTGGTGCATGCAACGACAAAATTTTCAATTCAAAAGTTAGTTTTCCATTTTAATAATTGTTTCTTTCACGTTATCAAATGCATATGTAAGTTTAAACAATTCACCATGTTATTGAGATGTTCAGTAAGCCCGCATGGTGGCCATCATCGTTAAGGCGTTAAGTACACATGGGCTGACAAGGCCGTTATCCGGATCGAGTCTCGTTGGTCGAAAAATTTCACTATCAGAATGTGGCCCGGCAGAGTAGGAAATGTGGTTGTATAGAGTTTCTAATCACTAGATTGCATGCCAGAAGCCTGGATTCACTTGCAAACCTGTCCGCAGTGTTCAAATGAAGCGAGGGCATATGATGCAGTTGATAGTTATTCGTCAGTCGGTTGGGGAAATCAAGCCTTGAGCAGACCTCTTGGTGCTACAGCAGTAGGCTGTGTACCAGCATCGGGTTTGACCCTCTCTCTTCCTATTGTCATATATATCGACGTCAGAGGTTAAACTATCGTAAGTGACATTTCACTAAATCTAAAGGAAAGCAGAAAGAAGCTGCTGAGGTACATAGCTTTCTACTGACAGCTCGGAACTTACAATTTGGACGAACAACTCGTCTCCTTTCTCTCAATTCTTCCCAGTCCAAAGTTTGCAACATTTTCGTAACGATACTCTTATCGGAACTTACCCAGGAAAAATTGTGTGCTTTCATTTTGATCTTTTCCATTGTCAAATCCAGTATTACTGGTGGATTCCACACACTGGAACCGTACGCTAAAAAAACGGGAGAACTTATCAATGACTTATACTCCGTACATTTTAAATCCACACCACAGCTACTCAATACCCTAATAACCATATGAAGAGATCGATAACCATTTTAATGTGATTACGACGATGAAGACGGTACTTACAGTGGCTCCCACGAGGTACTGTCAATCTATCAACATAGATTTTATTGCAGTCGCTCACAATCCTGTAACTTAATTATTATTTCATTCGTTTTTTAATCACTCCATGTATATGTAAGGAAACGTAAATGTCTAATAATACTGCCTTGTGGAAACTCCCTGCCTCCCCCCCTAATCATTACATATCAGATAATGGCTTCACCTACTCTAATACTAGAAATTTTCTAGAAATTTAGTCACCATTCACTCACTCCTTGTTCAAGTCCAATAGTCCGTATTTTCGTCAGCAGTCTCCCATGATATCCCTTATAAAAAGCCTTTTATAAATAGCGTAAATAGCGAATATATTCCAGGTACTTACAGGGTTTCCCATGAGATACTCTAACTCCATCAACATCTTCCGAAACTAAAATAACTACTACGAGGCGTGTTTTTAAGTAAGGGCCGTTTGAAAGTAACTACACAATTAAAATACGATTTTCAGCCACAACATTTATTTCAAGATTCTATATACTTTACCCTATTTTTCAACATAGCCGCCAAGTTTGTTTAAACACTTATCATACCTTACAACTAAGTTTTCAATACCCTCTTCATAGAAACTTGCCACTTGCTGCGATAACCAAGAGTTCTTGATCTTGATCTTCGCTGAGAAAGAGTCTGTTTGGCCTTCAGCTTTACAGCCGAATGTGTGTGTGTGTCCATTCCATACTCTGTTGCTTCGATTCGGGGGTGATATGCGAAACCCATGTTTCATCTCTCGTTACGATCTGACTCAACATGACGTCACCTTCTTCGGCATAACCTAGACACGTCCCTAAAATCCTAGCGGAAGACCACAAAAACAAAAGATTTCAGTGTTCCATAATAGTAATAAATAATAAATAAATAATATTAAAAAAATTCTATTTTAATAATAATTTTCAAGTCCATACGCACGTATTCCTTTTCTAATAATAATGCTATTGTTTTTACGTCCCACTAACTACTTTTTCTGTTTTTGGAGACGCTAACGTACCGAAATTTTGTCCCGTAATAGGTTTTTAACGTGCCAGTCAATCTACCGACTCAAACTGACGTATTTGAGCACCTTCGAATACCACCGGACTGAGTCAGGATCGAACATGCACCGGGCGAGTTGGCCGGGCGCGTAGAGGCGCGCGGCTGTGAGCTTGCATCCGGGAGATCGTTGGTTCGAGCCCCACGGTCGGCAGACCTGAAGATGGTTTTCTGTGGTTTCCCATTTTCACACCAGGCAAATACTGGGGCTGTACCTTAATTAAGGCTACGACCGCTTCCTTCCAACTCCTAGGACTTTCCTGCCCCATCGTCGCCATAAGACCAATCTGTGTCGGTGCGACGTAAAGCAACTAGCAAAAAAGAAAAAAGAAAGATCGAACATGCCAAGTTTGGGCCAGAAGGCCTGTGCCTCAGCCGTCTAAACCACTCAGCCCGCCTATCCCTGTTCTAGACCGAAATATTGTAGTTACAGTATCACATATTCTGTGCGAACGGTGTCGAACATGTGAATTTCACCCTGTTTTACGACTAGATGCCCTTCCTGATGCCAACCCTATGTGGAGGGATGTAATCACTATTGCGTGTTTCTGTGCCGGTTGGTAGTGTGGTGCGTTGTCTTAATATGAAGACGAGAGTGTTGGAACAAGCAGGAGCACCCAGTCCTCGAGCGGAATAATTAATCAGACGCGATGAAAATCCCCGACCTGGCTGCGAATCGAACGCGGGGCTCTCTGAACTGAAGGCCTCAACGCTGACAATTCAACCAAGAAGTCGGACAGAATCAAATGCTCTATTTGACTGTATAAAAATATAGGTTACCTAGTTATATGTGGACGGACGGATTTATCTATTTTTTTCCATGCCCCTGATGTTAATCACACCATTACTAGCACCTCAAACACCACCACCACCACCAGCAACAGCAACAGCAACAGCAGCAGCAGCAGCAGCAACAACAACAACAACAACAACACTATACACCAAAATAATAGTGTTATACACTTTTAATTATTCAAAAAATAAAGCGCAGATGACGTAATAAAATATCTACTTTATTCCCATATAAACACATGTACATATTAGGCAATTAGACAGGAATCTTTAGTCATATTTCAGTACACAGTTCAACAGCAAACCCTGCACTTACAGGGTGTTTTTATATTATATATCCTACGTGCATCATCCGAGATACTATCCAAGTTTACAATAACTAGGCACGAAGTATCGGAACCCCGTCTCTTATTATGCAACACAGAATCACTAACAAACTAACATGATGTACATTTAGTATAAGCGTATGCTCTTCTTCATTTTGTCATTTACAGTGTAAGGTCAACAACACATTAATCAGATGAGTTCTCTATTAACTATACAGATCATACACAGAGTGCCTCTGTCTTCTCTTAGGAACGCATTTCAAGTGTTATGTTTCTACTTCAAGAAATCAGATTTTATGTTTGTAGATGCACAAAAATTCTTCTTTCCTATAGTAATTTTTATCACAATACATCACATCGATTGAGTTGACACAGCGCTAAGAAGGAGTTCAGGAGTCCAACTTTTCGTGCCCAGTTATTCTGTACTGCAACAAGATTTTGTACAATATAATGTGTGGCGTAAGTTAGGCCTTTCGTTTATTTGGAATTTCGGCAGGTAATTACATGAAGCACTTAATTTCCTACAGTTGAACGAAAGAAGTAGCAAATACAATGACTATCTAGTATAGTAGGAGGGTCTATGAACATAGAAATATTGTCATATATATTTTCAATGATTGTCTGCAATCTCGCATCTACGTGTGATGGTTCCAAAGAGATAGCTAAATTATTTCGTTCTGAAAGTTATAAGAAACATCTACAGAAAATTCCTTATTAACATATGAATATTGTTTGTGATAAGGAAGGTTCTTGGAGAGATCAAGGAATTGGCTACGCAGTACAAGTCTGTAGCTGTAATTTCTCAATCAAGATGTGGTCTTCGATAGCTCTAAAATGAATTTCCATGGTTGCTCATTTTCACATCAGTATGCCTTCAGTATCTTAACTAACGCCACAGTCCCAGCCTAACTTTCCTCAGTCCCTGAGTCTTTATAAACCAATCTGAGTTAAGGCAAAGTTGAACAGGTGGTGAAGAGAAAAAATTAAAATGGAGGGACAAACATATCAAATGCGTATAAATACAATTAAAGAACTGGTAATTATTGCATGCATTATTGGTATAAACTATCTTGTGTGCTTATTAAGCAGAGTGAGTAAATGTTCAAAACTGATAAATGTATTTCTCGCAATGTAGGAGTGAAAACTTTCCGTTTAAATATGAGTTGCAAAGAAATTACAGTTCAGATTAAATGTGGTGGAAAACTTCCATATCAAGTATTAACCCAGCACAACCCACGTGCGATGGCATCCCACCATCACTCGCTTGTTAGATTTTATCTCACGTAGTCCATTTATACTTATAATTATGTAATGCAGTAGAATAAACGTACAGAACTCTTCTATGTGATAATTGTAATATTTGTGAAGGTAAATAATAATTTACATTTTGAAACTCAAATATATTCACATATAAAATTATATTTTTTTCCCACGACTTTTATAATACGAATTTTAAGACACAAACGCAAAGAATACGGCAGAAACACATTACATACGTACGACGAAGTCGAAAAATCTTGTAAATCTTGTTCTTAGTAAGTCCATGTGCGCTTCATGAAGATTATACTGAAAACAAATACGAACAGTTTCTGCTCTGTGCTCTTTGTATAATGGCCTGGAGCAACTCTTATAGCAATTTCGAGTGACCCGATTCTTTCTTTTCGGGTGGTGGACACTTTTCTTGGCTTTCTCCACAGATTCAGCTTCTACATGCTCATCTACGCCGGAAAAATTCTTGTTTTTGCAATTTGCTTTACGTAGCACCGACACAGTTAGGTCTCAAGGCGACGATGGGGCAGGAAAGGGCTGGAAGTGCGAAGGAATTAGCCGTGGCCTTATTTAAGGTACAGCTCCAGCATTTGCCTGGTGTGAAAACGCAAAACCATCTTTAGGGCTGCCGACAGTGGGGTTCGAACCAACTATCTCCCGATACCGCATACTGGTCGCACTTAAGCGACTGCAGGCAACATTCTTTAGTTTCTTCCTGAGACGAAGAGAAGTGTTTGTAATTGACATGCGTCTGATCAGGTGTGGCCTTACGAGAATCAGACTGGCTTGTGTGAGAAAATTCCTTCGTGACAACAAGTCATTCGTGTTTGCTTTGTAAACAATCTGTACATTAATGCTCCTATACTTATGAGGCTGAAGAGTATAGTACGATACCAGAGACTAGGTAAGGGTTATTCTGCCCGAAGGTAGGTCCGAACCTCCGCAGGGGTGTTCCTGAGCCGGCGTTTACGTACGGTAGGGTGGCCAGTTCCTTTCCGCTCCTCCATTCCCTTACCCCCCACCAACAGCGCGTGGCAACCCATCCAACTCCTGACCACGCAGAATGTTGCTTAACGTCGGAGATCTCACGGGATCAGGTGTTTCAACACGGCTACGGCCGTTGGAATACCAGAGACTACTTATTCTTGAAACGGAATATCTCGATTTCCGTCAATAAATAGCGTTCGCACTTCGTTTCTGAGGTTAGAAAACGTAAACCCTTCCGATTTGCTTGTCTCAACTGAACCAGGATCAATGACATCAGCACGACCTTCCTCTTTTTAGGTACATAAATAATGAGACTATTGTAGGTTGATTTTCGACCAAAGGCAAATGTGCTGCTGTTTACGGACCTGTCCTGACTGACAAATTATCTGATTTAATGGAACTGGCAAGGTAAACTGGAATTCCTGGATGAGACCTGCCCCACCTCCAGTTTGTCCAGCAGAAATTTCACATGTTGCGATCGAGATTTGAACCCTGTGCTGTGCAGTTAAAGGTCGACGTCTAACAGCCTCATTCATGGAGAGGCAAATTATAACTGCTGAAAGGACAATGTGTAAACTTTCCTCTCATGCCCATCATGAAACAAAGTTACAGTCATCTCATCTACACGGATAAGATAAAAACAAATTCGAACTTTACGCTAGTACTGCACTGACTAAGCCCAAGGAACCCCAGGGATCGTAAATTCAAAGAGAAAAGTGTGAATGAAGAGTAACTCGATCGCTTGCATGTTGGATTTTATCTTGTATGTCATGTGGCTATGAAGAAAGGTCGCTGATAGCACGTATTACCTTAATCTTTTGAACGCCTCTGTGGCCAGCCCTGAAGACAGTTTTCCGTAGTTCCCCGTTTTCACATCAGGCGCAAGTGCTGCGGCTGTACCTTAATTAAATCCACCGTCGTTTTCTTCCCACTAATAGCCCTTTCTTACACAATGGTCACCGTTAGGCCTATCTGGTCGCTGTGACGTTTTGTAAAAAAGATAAAAAATAACTCTCTTCCGCTACTCACTGGAGATTTTTTGCGAATCGCAGACATACCGGTAGGTACTGAACAAGGCATTAGTAACTCATCAGAGAGATATTAAAAGTACTTAAGTTATTACGAGAAATACACCATTGTTATTTTTTCTAATAACGCGAGTGATCGCGAGTTAATGTGAATATATTTAAATGTTAACATTAAAAATTGTTAACGGATACAAGCAATATACGTTGAAATAAAAGAGCAACCCATTTCAAAAAAACACGGCTAAAGGTACATATGTTCTAAAACAGAAACAACTTTATGTAATATTTTAGGAGAATTTGGAATTAAAGTTTTCATTATTTTTGAACTGATTCAGAAGTGAAATAGTGGTGATTACATTTTGAAAATAATATTTCCATTTCCTGAAGTACTTTTATTCTCAACCTCGCTTCCAGTAAAAGTGAAATATTGTATGTTTGTAACATTAAAACTATGGAATGCGTTTACCGTTATGTATTAAACTTATATTACATTATGAACATCAAAACTCGTTTTACACGGATATAGCTGAATTAAAATTAACAAAAGATGATGATTATAATAGAAAATTGTAATAATGTAGGACAATGACAGTTATGGCTATAAACAGCAGGTAGGAATGTTGTTGAAACGAACGCAATGAATTCATCTTTAAAATGTACCTGTCGCGTGTATGAACCATTCCTTTAATTTTTCTTTGATGAAAGATTCAATAAAATTCTTCAAACTGCCAAGAAACCATTATGAAATAGCTGAAATAAATTATATCCAGTTCGATTAAAAAGTTTTACTAAATTACTAGACTGAACCCGTTGAATTCAACGGAATACTAGGTCTCTGGTAAAATCGCATGATATATCAGAATGTTAATGGAAGTGTTGGTCGCTTAGCAACCTGCTAAGAAAAGAATGTATTGCGGGTTAGTGTAAGACTTCGCCTGCAATTATTGGAGTGATCATTAATTTTAATGATATGATTTTATGATTCCTTAAAGCCGACTGAATTTAGAGACCTATCAATGTATCATTATTCACCGGCAGGTGATTCCAAAGAGAATTAAAACAGAAATGAAACAAATCCATCCAGCATAATGGACGGACGGATTTGCCAAATCTGTTGTAGTAATCTCTTTTAATATATAGATTACGCGAGGAAACTTCATATTTTTCTGTTAGCTCCCTCTTATCTTATTTGATTGAGAGGAGTTTTTGGTTTTGGATAAAATGTTATTTCCAATATTCTTTATTGATTCATTCATAGTGTCTAGTGTTATAGGGAATGTTTAATCAGTACATTTTACCCACTTCTTATTCAGACTTACCACAAATTGCATTTCAATACAATATACTATTATAAGACTTAAATTTCCATTATAAACACGTCAGTATACAAAATCCTTTGTATCATTGTGAACAAAGTGTAATTGAATTTATGCAACAAATGCCTGAATAAAGTATCTGTACCAACCTCATAAATTAAATGTCAATAAAATAATACAAAACCCACATTTTTGTTTCGCTTTATAGTATCTCGGGTGATAGGAATATCTGACCCTTTAAGTAGGGCCTAACTAATTGAATGTGTCGCAAGGTTCCAATAATTTGTGAGCTATATGATGCATCAGTCTGCACTTCACACTACAGTTTTAATACTCTATCTCCAGAGCATTAACATTGTCATGAAATGAAACTTCATTTAACAAATGAATAGAGATAAAGAATATGTTTTAAACTCTTAACAATTAAGAAACATATTGTCAATGAAATAGCTTTACCAAATTATTCGTATCGTGAAAAATATTTGTAATGAAAGTTCAACAGTGGAGTTTACCACTGAATCAACAGTCTCTGATAGTATCCGAATGAAACCTGTCATCAAATATTCTAAGGTTAAAATAGTACCAAATAGTATAGTTTAAGCTCCATTCAGAATAAAATATCAAAAGAAAATACAATTTTGTCTATTTGTGCATTCAAGTATCAAAAAAATAAAACTTCACATTTTCCATACATTTTCATAGCGATATTAGCATTTATTTGAAGTATTTATTATTTCAGAGCGTGCTCGGTTCGCCCGGAAGGACGTGGGTTCGAATCCCCGTCAGGAAGTCGTAAAATTTAAGAAACGAGATTTCCACTTCCGAAGGTGCATATGACCCTGAGGTTCACTCAGCCTAGACCAAAAATGAATACCAGGTTAATTTCTGGGCGAAAAGGCGGCTGGGCGTAGAGCTAACCACTCTACCCCATCACGTGCCGAGGTTAACAATGGTGGAAGCCTTTACTTTCCACTCCTCCAAGGGCTTTCATGGCCTGTACGGAGGTGACTTGAACTTGATTATTTCAGAATATGTAATTATTTTTGATTAAATGGAAACATTTTAATAACAAATTATTGGAACCATTAAATAATTCTATCGTTTTGTAGAATCTCATATTACCTTCTAAATCAAAGTGTAAGTAACATAGTCTAAGTGAGCTAACTTACTATTGCCACAAGTTTCAAACCCAGTATATTCTTGACAAAATATGCTGGTGCAGCCCAGTGTTTAACCAGAGATTGACCACTGAAATTCCATCATTCATGTCCTCTTTCAAGGAAAATATTACACAATAAAAGCCACTTTTACATAAACTGTATCTATAATACAATAATGTTTCTATCATTTATTTACACATCTGCATTTTCAAAGTATGCACTAGGTTAATTTACTGAATATGTTATCTATAATATACAAAAGTAAGTTACGATTTATTTTTACATTTAAATCCTATCTTTTCTTAAAATCTAATTTACGGCTACAATAACCACACTCAAATGAGGAAAAAAATGTGTATTCTTATTTGATTACGTCGCTTAGTAAAACGTAACATTTGTGGCACATCAAGACATCTGAGTGCATGGCACTGAGACATACATATGTTACTGTACACAGAAAGTCATCTATTATAAAAATGTGAAGACGCTGGGATAGTCAACGAGGTAGGCTAGAGTGTATACATTATGTACAAAATCAATCACAAACTAACACCAACATTCTCACTTACAAAAGACAATCTTTCATACAGTATATTTACAATTACCACTTTAACATACTTTCTCATAGATATACACTTTATAATTACACGTTACGCCATAAAATTTTCACGATAATGATTATGTATCTCAACTATCATAGTAGCTGCTGGAAAGTGTTAATTATTCCATATTTGAGATCGCTGAAAGTTTAACCATCGCTCGTCGTATTTCACATAAATATATCAATATTAACTCTAAACCGAACATACAACGTGACTTTTTGTGCTGTGTGTACTTGTTGAACATCTCAACAAATTAATCACATCGTAGTGAATATTAATATATTTATATTATTATAGACTTTATACAACTTAAAACATCAGCATGTAAATAAAATTAACAATTTCACTTGCTGATATCATCGAAATAAAAATTAAATTCCACAACGGATTAATAAGAGTTCTGTTTCATAGAAACAAATAAATGAAAAGATAGGATTGTTTTCTACGAATTTAATAAACTTATTTACTAAGCATACTTAAATACGAATATATTTAGCATTTCTCATTTACAATATATTGTTCAATACATGCAGTTGTGCAAAAACAGTTTATGAAGTACATTGAAATGAATTCATTCATTTGTTCGACCATTTCTTAAATCAGGCAAACATTATTGAAGATCAGTATTTGGTATTTGACTGCTTATGTTCATGATTTACTTACCACAGAAATTCGCATGAAATGTAATTATTCTAATCCCTACCAGAGATCTGATTGTTTAATATATTTACTTAATTCAGACTCTACCACGTGTCGAATATTTTCATTCTACAAAGAATAAACGCATGGTTTACTATCCTTTAGGCTGAACATTTTATTTCTTACAAAATAATGGTTATTAATTTATTTGATACAATTTACGTTAATAAATTGGATAAAATTTATGTATAATCCACAAATAAACATTAAAACAGAACTGCAGAGGTTTGAAAGAATAGTTGTTGATAAATGTTTGGATGCTATCGCTTCATTATACTTTGAAAGAGATGGTGAAGCGAACCACTGATATAGATACCAGGCCCCTCAAAACAGAAATAATAATAATAATAATAATAATAATAATAATAATAATAATAATAATAATAATAATAATAATAATAAAGACGGAGAATTACTGCTGCCTGTAATAAGTATACATAAATTTCTGTGTGGGTAGTGGAACTCATATGGTTCCAAACAATTCATGAACCAACGTATACTGAAAATTTTGTATATATTGCGTAGTTAGGCCGTAAATAACGGAATTTAAAGACAGTTCATCACTTTGGCAGCAATACAGTAAAATTATACTGTTTCATTGTAAGTAGTTAGTACTGAAGTAGACTAAAAATGTATTTCTAAAAATAATAAAATGAAACATATACAGATTAGGATACTGTATTAGCAAGTACATCCTAACGTTACTTTCTTCAACTTATCCTAGTGATTTCTGGGATTACCGAAGTCACGCTGGCTACGATTGAAGACAATTATTAGATTCCAATCTGTAGTTATAAGCTAGTTATAATTTTAATAAAAGATGGTGTATATGTTTCTGAACGTACATATCTTTTTACGAAATATTCTGAATAAAATTCAGAATATATTCAATAACAATAATTTATTGTTTTAGCATAGAAATGTTTAATAAGAGTACAATATTTTACTGTCTCTTTTATTGTAAGATATTGGAAATACATCTGAAATAAGGCTGAAGTAATTTGCAGGAAGTGCGGGTGCGTAGGTAACATTTCATTCACTTATCTAGTAATACTCCAGAACACATAGAAAGTCAATCTCCAAAAACAATCAAATAAGTCACTCAAGTAACTAGCATATCAGAGATAACGTCATATTTCTGGAGGCTACATAAGGAGTCTCATGACCAATATAAGGATATAAATTTACAAACAAATATGAAGTTATCATAAATGCTGGCGAACAAAATTGAATTTCGTTGAGACTTTCTTTGATGGCCTGCAAATTTACATCAATGATTGTCGTTCTCTTCCAGTATATCTCTGTCATACTCGTCGGATGCGCTCCTCAAGATCTGCTTTTATCCAGCTAAAGCTGAAATTTTATGTGGTACAGCAATTGTTCACAGTATATTGAACAGTGTCAGGCAAATAATTAGTTTTGAGAACGCAGTTACTTGCTGTATTATTATCAATTATGTTTCTTATGTATACTGTACTTTTTATAAAAGTATATTTTGTAGGGGAGATCTACTACTAGGAGGTATTCTTGACATAATTTTAGGTTGTTGTTCTGTACCATATATTCTGCAGAAAATACCTAGTAATGTAGCGTTATCGTGGTACAAAGTTTAGAACATAATCTATGCGTTACGGAAGGAGTGAAGATATAGTTGCCTTTTCTCAATTAGGTTCCATTCTTGTAGACGGTGAAACCTGAATAAACAGAATTTCGTACGCAATACAAACAACTATCACTCTTACAGGTGAGTAGACTATGTTTAGACAATAAGGAGGTATTGATGAATTTCACAGAATAACATGATATACTGCAATGAATGTGTTATTCACCCTTATTTCATAATAAAGCTACTAAGGTAAAAGAAATAAAAAGTAAATTGGAAATGTCCATGAAAAGTTACTACGAAGTTAATTGAAAATACTGGAAGGAGCATCAATAAATAATTATTTCTGAAGAACGCCCGTTGGTAGTGTGTGTCTCTATACCAAGAAACTTGTTACAAGATCCTTTGAAAGTAGTCAATGTAATAACATGGTAATGATAGACGTTTACCATTTTAGCTTCCTTTGAAAAATCAAATATGGCTGTATTAATGTCCATGTTCCCCATCTACGTATTCTGAAAGAGAAATAAGGAGGGAAAATACACTGAAGAAAATGGAAATTGCAACACCCAGAAAGAGTGGTACTACATTACTGCAATTGAACATGCAGGGCGAATGCTAAGTTATGATTCGATGATTACACTTTCAGGTCCCTCTGACCGCAAGTTTGGACAACAACCAATACAGGAAGTGCCCACCACGAACTGCAATTCATTGATGAATTCGTCGAGGCATGGAGTCAATAAGGTCCTGGATCGCTTCCTGAGCAATTGTGGCACATGCTTGCTGCACTGATGTCGTGGAGAGCTTCTCTGGAGATGCGTGCAGTGTGAACCCGGACATTGCCCTGCTGAAACATCCCATTAGCAATGTTCGCCATCATAGGGACAACGACTGGATTGAGTACCCTATCAACGTACTGTCGAGCAGTCATAGTGCCCTCAACAAGCCCTAACTGTGATTTCACATTAAAGCCAATAGCTCCAAAGACCATAATGGTTGGTGTTGGCCAAGTGTGCCTCTCAACAATAAGATCTGGGTGGCCCCTCTCCCCGGTACTTCGGCGCACACGATTCCGGCGATCACTGCGGGCAAGACAGACGCGCGATTCATCACTAAAGACGACCCTACGCCATTCGTCGACCCACGTCGATCTTTCTCGACACCAGGCCAGCCTTACACGTCGCTGTTGTGGGGTCAATGGAACACCTTCTGCAGAGACACGGGCTCGTAAGCCAGCTGCACGCAGGCGATTACCAACTGTTTGTTGTGTAACGTGGGCTGCCACAGCTGGTCGAATTTGCGCTGCTGTTGCATGGGGTTCCATCTGGGCCATCCGAATGATGCGGCGATCCTCTCTCTCAGTTGTCTGTCGCGCTGGGCCTGTGCCAGGTCTACGAGTGTGGGTACTTTCATTTGACCACTGCTGCCATACATGTTGTACCGTAGATGCCTGTCGGTCAACACGTGCAGCGACAGTCCTTAGCGATAATCCAGCCTCACACAGCCCAATTATCCGAGCCCTCTCAAACGGCAACAATTGTTGACAGCGTGCTCTTCTCTGTCGTCGATGCATGTTTGACGGGGAACACTTCACTGCACAGACTGTAAGTCAACTACGTTACACTTGAGTCCGTATACTGGAGTTCATTCCTCCGCTACCAATCATGCGGGGAGACCTGTAGCAACAATCCAATGGGTCTAAAACTTGGATCGTCTACATACCTATACGGCATCGTTCCATATCTTGAAAATTAACACAAATGACCAATGCCTTCATAGTGTTGCAATTTCCATTTTCTTAAGTGTATTCATACAGTAACAAAATGCCGTGATTGTTTTAGAACTATAAACTCGCTCTTAAAAGGCCTATTTTTATTTGTGAGAGAGTTTATAAAAATAATTTTAGATTTTACTACATATTCATTTATGTAACATCAAAATGTTTTTAACGAGTTGTTTGTCATTTAGACAGTATTTGTAGTATTTTAACTTTAATTGTTTCTATATTCTGTTAAGAACTCAGCATGAACAAACGAAATAGGTTTTGCAAACTATATTTCTGGAGGTTAGTGCTAACTGATGTGTTTCCTTTGAGTTGAAGAAACTGAGCTAGATTTTAAATCTGAATTTACATTAATAATTTTGTTACCTGCTTGTTCGATTCGATACTGTCAAATTCAAGTTATTGTAAGATTATTATTATAATTATTATTATTATTATTATTATTATTATTATTATTATTATTATTATTATTATTATTATTATTATTATTATTATTATTATTATATATTTTGCGAATGAGCCCATTAGGACAACGCAAAGTACTTAGAGACAGGCATTTGCCTTTCTTTGTGCCCACACTTCCTTAATTCGTTTGCTGTGTGCTTCTTTTCTCTCTTGAGACCATGTTGTCCCGGTCTTCTTCTTTGGTTTTTCCTCTTGGTCAACTTGCCACTTATGAACTTTGGTTCTGAAAATAACCCGGCTTTGGATGTCTTCAGGTGTAATTCCTGCCAGTTTGAGATCTGTTTTAATTTCGCCAATCCATTTTATTGTGTCCGTTTTGGCTTTACTTCGGTTTTCATAAAATTCAACTATTTGATTGGTAAGTCTATCTGGGTTCATCCTTTTTATATGTCCAAAGAATCTTAATCTGCGTTTTCTGATGTCGCTGTGAATGTTAGAAAATTGTTTGATTTCCTGTTTCCCTCTAAGGCGGTACTGTTCATCTACGAGTTTTGGGCCTAAAATTTTTCTAATGATCTTGCGTTCCTTTTTCTGAATATTTTCTAGATCAGTTTTCCTGTTCAAAATTAGTGTCTCTGATCCATAGAGGCATTATTATTATTATTATTATTATTATTATTATTATTATTATTATTATTATTATTATTATTATTATGTACTATCAAATGCAATTATTATTAAAACACTTCCCTCGTACTTCGACATTTGTCCATTAAAAGGGGGTATATATTGTGATTTTTAAATAATCGAACAAATAAAAGTTCTTAACCGAAGTAGCCTGATAGAGAAATCATCAAATTCTTTAATCAGATCGATGAAATTCCATCTGGTTGTCAAAGCTAGTATCTGAAAATCTCCTTCGGAGACATTCATGAAATATAAAAGGATCTCTGGAAAAACTAATAATTAAGCTAGCGCTGGTCAGGCGTAATTGTTTTGTGATGACTGTGTAAACATTAGAGGAACATGCGAGGAAACAATGGTGACGTACAACCTACAGCAGAGCATTGTTTCGAAGAGAGCTTTCATACGAGGAAACCGTTGCCGGCAGTTGCCAGCTTTGCCACCCAGTTGTCACCAGCAGATTTACATCAATACTTGAATTAAAGGTTTTACACGGTGTCACCATGCATCATAATCTGATCCCAGCCTGTGGAATTGTGGATGTTGTGAACAGAGGTATTAATTTAACTACAGCTTTCATGATCAAATATGAATACAGACGTAAGACGAAGTAACCGTATGAAACTTAGACGATCATGTAAGATAGTGTAGAAGTAATTGAAAAATAATTCATCCTCTCACGTGTCCGTAAAAAAAACTCGATAAGGAAATCTGTCCATTCATGCTGATAACCTATGATACACTGCATTATTCTTGCCTTCCATTTCTTTTCATTTTTGTTGATGATCAAAGAAAGAGGAGGGGGAAGAAGAAGAGGAGGAAGTAGGAGCAATTCCTCACTCATAGATACCATTTTATGCAATAAGAGTGAGAAATGGTGTGAATCAGTGGCGACCGACTAGCTTATAATATTCGTCCAAATTTCTGTTCCGGTAATGGATATTAGCAGTCAGTTACCACTATCAGTTGCTTTGGCAACCTTCGGAAATGAAGAGACGTTGTACATACGCGCTATTCCGTGTGAAATGACTGACGAGAGTCTGGTGAGGAAATATCAGCAGAGGAAGAAACAAATTGGAAATGTCCATAAGAGAAGTTACTACGAAGTTAATTGAAAATACTGGAAGAAGGATCAATAAATAATTACTTCCGAAGACTTAACGTCTGTTGTTAGTTTGTGTCTATACCAAGAAACTACTTCGAAGATCCTTTGAAAGTAGTCCTTGTAATAACGTGGCAATGATAGACGTTTACCATTTTAGCTTCCTTTGAAAAATCAAATATTGCTGTGTCCATGTCTGTGTTCCCTATCTACGTATTCTGAAAGGGAATTATCGATGGAAAATATTCATACAGTAACAAGATACCGTGATTGTTTTGTTTCCCTTTAGTTACTATTTAATGGCATAATTCATTATAGAAGAACAGGATTTTCATTACATAATGGAGTTTATTCTTACTTCATCTGAAGTGTTTTAGATGATTCTATTAATATGTCTCATGAATATTGAAATAAATGTTCATGACTAATGATTCTTCAATAACAGTATTTGCTTTAAACGACAGTATCTATCCTAAATCATGCAACTGGGTTACGTATGACACAACTGTAGCAAGGAGAAAAGCTAAAGGCGCACGCATTGTAATACAAGTCAAAGCTGTTCTGAATATACGTTATGTTTGAAACACAACGTAACTCAGAATATGGTCCCTCGCGATTGTCACTCAGATCTTTTTTTTATTAGTTCATGAGATGAACTCATTTAGTATTAATCTCATTACCCTGTAGAAGTAATCATACCCCACCAAATTCAAGATGGGTCTCAATGTTTTCTCTCCGGTATCTTTCCGAAAGAGTTCCTTTGGAAATCATATCTCATGATGTGCGTATTGAGAGATATGTTCACGATCTCTTATTCGGAGAGTTCGAGAACTGCTGAAAGGATTGGAGCTTCCTAAACTCTTAACAGATAGTTATGATGAGCCCACGTTTTCAGCTCTCGATTACCCTCCTCACCGTTGTTTACTTAAGTGATAAACAGCACGGTATAATGAATTTTTCTGTTGCTTTAAACATTTAAGTTAGAATTGTGCTTTAATCGTCGACACTCCATAGGACTCCCTGCGTCGTTTTATTTTCCTCGGAAGTGATGAGTGGGGCACTGTCTGCAGATGATGGCCTCTTTTCCGGTTCCTCAACATGTAGGGTGTGATGGTCAGAACGCGCTGGGGATGCTTCCAGTGGATTAGGTGAACTTCTCTCCATGACTGTACAAGGCGAATTTCTCTCCTCTGAAGGGTTCAAGGAATTCCTGTCTTCTGGGAGACTCAGAGAGCCTCTATCTTCTATAGGGTTGAGCGAACTCCTGTCCATCAAGTCTGGGTTAATCGAATCTCCCTTGCCGATCAAATAATACGTCATCAGCTTCCCTTTACCCTTGACTGAAACTAATCCACGTTGCTCGAACACGTATCCGAAGTGTTTCAGAATCGCTGTGGTTTCCTCCGTAACCTAAAACAAAACAAAAAATATAAGAAAGTTTTACAAATTGTTCACTTTATGCTGTACATAAACATATGATTTTAAGTAAATTATGATTAATCCATTCCACTCGTGAGGTCGTGACTTTCTGATGCCCTCTAATCTCAGTTCTGTAATGTTCGCCTGGAGACCACTAGTGTCCGTTAATATTTTGGCAGTTCCTTTGATTAGAAGAATACCGCATCAAAGTATTTCAACACCAAATAGATTGTGTTTAAGTGGCATTTGTTACGAAGTGGAGAAGTAATATGAATAATCAGTGGTATAAATGTCTTAGGGCCTGTACTACGACGGGGAATTAAAGGGGCGTTTACATTTTATGTGGCAGTTTGCACATTTATCTGTAAGTTTGGTTGAAAACGCATACAATGACTCCACGTTATATGCAATCAGGCAAAATATTCTCTAGTTTAGCTTTGCCGAATTTGGAGAGGCAGTTAACGCTCTTATCTGGGACTTTGCTCCTATCGGGGACGCTGCCATAAGAATCAAGGTGGCTGCACATCGTGATAAATCTACATCTACATGATCCTATACGACAAATAATTATTAAAATGTAATCTATGTATATACTTAAAAAATATATCACGACTCATGTTCAGCTAACAGATAATTTTTATAGACTTCCTAAACTAGCAAGTTGTTGCCACTGATGATATGACTTGCGCGCAAATACATCAACGATAAGCTTGGTCGTTACGACGTTATTGCTTGATGCTGTCATGCCGTTATTTGTCGGTTCGAGTCTCAATGGCCCAATAGTTTTCACCTTATAAATGTTAGTCGGCATGGTACCAGAGGTGATTATTTTAAAATGCTATTTGTTCGTGGCGTCGACCCATGTGGATCTTTGGCCCCTGCTGGCACCATATTGTATGAACGTGTGTGTAATTGGAATGGCAGTAGTGTGGAATGTAGTGTGTGAGGAAAAGAAGATTAAGGACGTCACAAACATACAGTCCCCAGACCACGGATATTAATTATTACAATTAAAAACCTCTGACCCGGGAGGGAATCGAAACCGGGGTCGCCAGGTGACAGGCAGACGCGTTGCCCCCTACATCGCAGGGCCGTACTGCTAGAGCTGATAGTATGCATTTCCTAATAAGTAGAGTGCGTGCCAAAAAGCTTGGTTATCATTCCAAATCTCTCCGCGGCGCTCATATGCAGTAAGGGTATACGACGTTTTTCATAGTGATTTGTCCGTCGAATGAGGACATTAAGGAGGTTATCTTTCTTTGACTTATTAACAATTTACTACCAAGTATTTACACTAAAGTGAGAAAAATGCTTGTCCGCCTCTGTGGTGTAGTGGTTAGCGTGATTAGCTGCCACCCCCGGAGGTCCGGGTTCGATTCCCGGCTCTGCCACGAAATTTGAAAAGTGGTACGAGGGCTGGAACGGGGTCCACTCAGCCTCGGGAGGTCAACTGAATAGAGGTGGGTTCGATTCCCGCCTCAGCCATCCTGGAAGTGGTTTTCCGTGGTTTCCCACTTCTCCTCCAGGCAAATGCCGGGATGGTACCTAACTTAAGGCCACGGCCGCTTCCTTCCCTCTTCCTTGCGTGTCCCGTCCAGTCGTCCGATCCCTCCACAAGACCCCTGTTCAGCATAGCAGGTGAGGCCGCCTGGGCGAGGTACTGGTCATTCTCCCCAGTTGTATCCCCCGACCCAAAGTCTGAAACTCCAGGACACTGCCCTTGAGGCGGTAGAGGTGGGATCCCTCGCTTAGTCAGAGGGAAAAACCGACCCTGGAGGATAAACAGATTAAGAAGAAGAAGAAGAAGAAGAAGAGAAAAATGCTTGCCGGTTACTATTCTACCATTCTTCCGGAAAATTTAACTACCCATTAAATTAACAACAATAAATTGAATAATTAATAATACAATTAATGATCCTCCGCCGCATACGGTGGCATCTATTACGAATATAAACTTTACTTTCACCGTAATGCGCATCCTCGTAATTACTATTACACAAAGAACAAAATTATATCGCGTGGTAGGAATTATCTGATACGATACATAACCTGAATCTTGCCGTTTGCGTTCAGATAACATTTTAAGTGATTTGATTTTCTTCAAAAATTTCTGAGTTTCGTTAGGTATTCAATTAACTTCAACATTTCTTCGTATGTGCAGATTCAGTCCTAATTATTTTCTTCACCTGAACTTCTATATTATGGCGTAACAAGAGTCTAATATTGGACTCTAGTAATACAATTTCAAAGGGAATAGCGTTACATAAATGAAAGCACCGGGGAACATTTATACCACCGCGCAAAATTTCACTGCATTTTCAGTAACCTTAATACCAAATCAATGGAAATTTCACCGAGCTCGATAGCTGCAGTCGCTTAAGTGCGGCCAGTATCCAGTATTCGGAAGATAGTAGGTTCGAACCCCACTGTCGGCAGCCCTGAAAATGGTTTTCCGTGGTTTCCCATTTTCACAGCAGGCAAATGCTGGGGCTGTACCTTAATTAAGGCCACGGCCGCTTTCTTCCCACTCCTAGCCCTTTCCTGTCCCATCGTCGCCGTAAGACCTATCTGTGTCGGTGCGACGTAAAACAACTAGCAAAAAAAAAATGAAAATGTCCGCATAACAGTACCGTAGTTAAAATTCATTGGTAGCACGCAGGAAAATATTTAACTTCTAGTTCGCAAAACTGTAGTCTACGTATCTGGCTGTTTACGTGACAGTCGTAGTACAGGCCGTTACTAAGGTTCTGGTGTTATCAAAAATTAAAGTTAAGTAATTATATTTACAATATTACCTACGATAACGATAATATAGCGTGAAATTTCTCTTTGTATTCCTATGCAACAGGCGGTAAAATGAATGAATTTGAACGTTAAACACACATTTACGAGCTCATATTGTTTAAATGAAAAACAAAACACCTAGAGGAATTTCTGATGCATATCTTCTCTTCCGCCTACCATAAATTATTACAAGATGTCATATCAAGAAGTTTAGAAAACGAAACATTCTAATTATAACTTTTGAATACTGGACTTGATTACAAAATATTACATGTCTGTGCGATATGTTTTATACACATTGAATACCTCATCCTTTATTCAATCCATCTTTGTCATTTTTGGGACGACAATTTCTTGCAATCGAATGGAATAATATGAACTAAAATATGGCAGTTCAGTCAAAATATATTTTGATTCATACTGCATCACTAGTCCGCCTCTGTGGTGTAATGGTTAGTGTGATTAGCTGCCACCTCCAGAGGTCCGGGTTTGATTTCCGGCTCTGCCACGAAATTTGAAAAAGTGGTACGAGGGCTGGAACGGGGTCCACTCAGCCTCGGGAGGTCAATGAGTAGAGGTGGGTTTGATTCCCACCTCAGCCATCCTGGAAGTGGTTTTCCGTGCCTTCCCACTTCTCCTCCAGGCAAATTCCGGGATGGTACCTAACTTAAGGCCACGTCCTCTTCCCTTCTTTGTCTATCCCTTCCAATCTTCCCATCCCCCCACAAGGCCCCTGTTCAGCATAGCAAGTGAGGCAACCTGGGCGAGGTACTGGTCATTCTCCCCAGTTATATCCCTGACCCAGAGTCTGATGCTCCAGAACGCTGCCCTTGAGGCGGTAGAGGTGGGATCTCTCGCTGAGTCCGAGGGAAAAACCTACCCTGGAGGGTAAACAGATGAAAAAGCAGAGGAAGTCATCACGAATGGCAACAAGTGGTCATAGAACGCTCATTAACACAATCAGTTACGTAATTCTTCGAGAGGCCTATGTTCCAATATTGTTTCTAAATCCCTGAATTTATTGGGAGTTTATACGAAAC
Source organism: Anabrus simplex (assembly GCF_040414725.1). Taxonomy (NCBI): domain Eukaryota; kingdom Metazoa; phylum Arthropoda; class Insecta; order Orthoptera; family Tettigoniidae; genus Anabrus; species Anabrus simplex. The sequence continues at coordinate 189,019,069 of NC_090271.1, read as the reverse complement.
CGAAGCCATGATTTTGCACTCCCTCGAAGTATAAACAACCAGACTTACTGTAAATCTACCTGCCTTAATATAAAGGGAGATATCATGAACGGTCAGTTTTGCAAGCTAAGCCCAGTTGACATAGCCCAAAAGGTGTTGTTCGTGGAGCAAATTCCTCATCTATATAAATAAAATCGTAACGTGTGTGTCTGTACATTGACTATTTTGACGAATTTTCGTACAGTTATCCGTTTTAGGTGTAATAATGATCATCTACATATTTGTTAGATTTTGTTTCCTGAAAGTCCTCATTTTTACTCCCAACCCATTACCCTCCCCACAAAGCAAGATTGCGGCACAATCTGCCAGACGAGCTATACTATTGGCATTTGGCAAAATTATATGTCTTAGTCTGTAACCGACGGAAAGCTTCCAAGATCATTAAATATTTCACTTTCGAATCTGGAAAATTTTCGAAATTTTAATGTCGGTGCAGACCTTCGTTTCGAGGTACTTTGAGGCTAAACGGTAAGTCGTATTACAAAACGGATGGCACAGTCTCCATTCAATTTGGAATAATCTACAACTTTGGTCACCACTGTGGGTGGGGGACGCAGACGAAGGATTCACCCACGGTATCCCCTGCCTATCGTAAGAGGCTACTAGAAGTGGCGACCAAGGGATGATCAAATTAGAACCATGAAACTACGAGTGATTAGTACCACAACGCGGGGAACACCATGGGTCGCTTATACTTGCTTGTAGTATCACTATTTCGGGTACCAAATAGGTTTGTGATTAGTAGTAAACGAGAGCGCGACGGCCTTTACAGTACCTGTGATTAGTAGCACACTATGAGCGACACCATGGTTCTGGCTTGCTTATGAATAGTAGCCACTATATGAGGAACACCACGGCATAGTACGGGATAGTACGAGTCCCTGTGGTTATTACCCTTATGTAATGAACACCATAGGTTTGCGTTGTCTGTAAATGGCGCCGCAATGTGCGAAGCAGCGTAGGTCTGTAATATATGTGCGAATTTCATTACCTGTGAGGAGTACCATAATGTGTGGAATACTGCAGATCTACGCTACTCTTGATTAGTACCGCAACATGACAAATAGCATGGTTCTACTTTCCTACCGATAAGTACCATTATGAGTGATCGCTGACTTGGATTTTGTACCCCATTCGACTACAAGAAGCAGTCCCTTGGTCAGTAATACAATTGCTCTACGCAAGCTTCTGTGCATGTGAGACACTGTGGATAGGTTCCACTGATCGTTTTAAATTCATATCCGTCCGTCCGTCCGTCCATCCATCCATCCATCCATCCATCCATCCATCCATCCATCCATCCATCCATCCATCCATCCATCCATCCATCCATCCATCCAACCATACCTCCCTCCCTTACTCACTTTGGTCCTACGACGTTTTGTCCTATCACGGTCCATTATACTTTAGATAGAGCTGCATTTCTTTATTTTAGGTAAAATTTGATCATTTGTACACGTATAATTCATAGTTTGAATCAGTTATACGCATCATAGAATCATCTAATCCTACACGAACGTTGGTCCACCCAGAATCCACATGTGAGCCAAGTTCTATGTTTGTAGCTGTTACATCAGTACCCAAAAGTAATGCACTGTGAGAAAATCGAACCCAAATTTCACCCTATTAAACTTTTCTAATACCGAGCTTGATAGCTGCAGGCGCTTAAGTGCGGCCAGTATCCAGTAATCGGGAGATAGTGGGTTGGAGCCCCACTGTCGGCAGCCCTGAAGATGGTTTTCCGTGGTTTCCTATTTTCACACCAGGCAAATGCCGGGGCTGTACCTTAATTAAGGCCACGGCCGCTTCCTTCCACTTCCTAGGCATTTCCTATCCCATCGTCGACATATTACGTATCTGTGTCGGTGCGACGTAAAGCAAAGCGAAACTTTATCTGACCCTGTAATAATTAACAGGGGAATTCCTTATGGCAGTATTATTGGATCTTTATTCTTCTTATATATATCAATGATATGTATAAAGAAGTGGAATCAGAGATAAGGTTGTTTTGCAGAAGATGTTATTCTGTACAGAGTAATAAATAAGTTACAAGATTGTGAGCGGCTGCAGGGTGACCTCGATAGTCTTGTGAGATGGACGGTGGCAATGGTATGATGATAAACGGGGTCAAAATTCAGGTTGTGATTTTCACAAATAGGAAAAGTCCTCTCAGTTTTAATTACTGCGTTGATGGGGTAAAAGTTCCTTTAGGGGATCATTGTAAGTACCTAGTTGTTAATATAAGAAAAGACCCTCATTGGGAAACTCCGCCACTAGGAATGACTCGGATTTCCTAGTGCCGGTCCCAAGCCCGGTAAAGGAGGAGGGTCAACGGCTGGTTGTTGAGTCTTGGGGGTTGCACTGATGTCGAGTAAGTGCTGCCATTAAAACTCAAGAAATGCTTTAGTTGACAGTCCATCTGTCAATGTAACCAGCAAATCCTACCCCTCATGGGGATGGGTGAGGGCGAGTACCTGGCGCCTTAAAACTGGGTCCCTCGGCTAAGGTAGTTACCCCCTACAGAAGAGTCCCTGGTTGTTGTGCGAAGGGCTGGTAACTCTTCCACTTAAAAACTTACCTCACTCATAAATCTCAGATGAATAACCGGACGGATTCTCTGATGACGACAAAGGCAAGATCAAAGGCCAAACGATTTGGAATTAGAGATGCATTAAAGTTGGGAACTTGGAACGTGAGAGGCATAAAAGGAAAAGAAGAAGAACTGGATAGAGAGCTGGATAGGAAAGAAATCAATGTTGCTGTAATTACTGAGACAAAAAAGAAATTACAAGGAACAAAAGAAATTGATAAATACACTATGATTTATAGCGGAGTTACACAGGATAAAAGAGCTGCAGCAGGAGTCGCAATATTAATAGACAGGAAGTGGAAAAACAAAATAGAAAGCTACACCATTATAAATGAAAGGATTTTGGTGCTGAGGTTGAAGGTAGAGAGAGGGAAATTAACTTTGGTAGCCGTGTATGCTCCTAAAGAAAACAAACAGGAAGAATCTGAACAGTTTTATGAAGTTCTTCAATCAGTGTTGGATAACATATGTAAAAGTGACTCTGTTGTTCTGGCTGGTGATCTCAATGCTCGAGTAGGAAACAAACCAATTGCAGAAATAGTGGGAAATAAAGGTGAACCAACTTTGAATGAAAATGGTAAATTATTGATAGAATTTTCATCCTATAATCAATTAAAAATTACTAACACCTTCTTTGAGAAGAAAGACATACATAAATTCACATGGACTGCAAGAGGACAGCGATCAATTATTGACTATATAATGGTCAAAGTTAGGCCCAGATGTAACAGATGTCAGAGTACATAGAGGCAACGATTTATATACAGATCCTTATCTGGTCATTGCAAAAATCAGAATTCTTTCTAAATGGAGGGAAAGGCTGAATAGAAATATACACAGAAACCAAGAGATCTATAAGGTATATTTACTACAGGATGATGGAATAAAATACTTATATCAAAATCGGCTGCAACAGTATTTAGGTCAGATTCCGACAAGTACTGATATTAACAAAGAATGGGAAATCATAACCTCAGCAATTCAGAGGGCAGCAGATGAAGCCGTTGGAGTGAAGAAGAAATTTAGGAGAAAAACGGGGCTAAAAATATGGAATAAAGAAATTTCAGAAGCTGTCAAGCAAAAACAAATATTATACCTGAAAATGATACAGCATCGCACCCCACAAAATGAGAAAGAATATAAAAACAGCAGGAACAAGGTGAAGTCACTAACGAGAAAACTCAAGCAAGAATCATGGGATAGGTTAATATACTCAATAAAGGATAATATCCATGGTAGGCAAGAGACGGCATATAAGTTAATGAAGCACCTCAACAGTGATGAAAGAGAAACTGCTAATATAAATGTAATCGAACAAGAATCATGGATACAACACTACAAAGAATTGTGGTATAACGGAGAGTATGGAGAGAGTCAGGAAGATCAAGATATAGATATCGACATTGAAGGAATTGACCTAATAGATATAGAAGAACTTAATACTGTTCTGAAATCTTTCAAAAATAGAAAAGCACCAGGGTTAGACAACATGAATATGGAGTTGTTCAAATATGGTGGGATCATTCTTAAATTTAGAATGTTACATTTAATTAATCTTTGTTGGAAAAGAAGAAATATACCCGAAGAATGGAGAAAAGCTAAAATAATATCACTTTTCAAGAAAGGAAATCGAAGTTTTTGCAGTAACTATCGAGGAATAAGTTTATTAAATGTTGGCTATAAAATATATGCTAAAATAATAAATAATAGACTTAAAATCATTGCACACAATCCCTTATTGGAAGAACAATGTGGATTTAGGAAAGGCAGATCCTGAACAGATAATATATTTAGCCTCAAACAGATACTGGAGAAGAGAAGAGAATTTAACTTGAATACTTATGTCGCTTTTGTCGACTATGAAAAGGCTTTTGATAGGGTAGATAGAGAACAGTTATGGAATATAATGGTAAAACATGGATACCCTGAACATCTTAGTCAAGTTATCCAAAGTCTGTACAAAAGGACGAGAATTGTGTTAGCTTTAGGATATAAACTAACGGAAGAAATATTAATCAAGCTGTACGTCAGGGATGCAGCCTCTCCCCAACACTATTCAATGTATATATAGATGAAGTATTCAGAAATTGGAAACGAATTGTGTACTCTGGAATAAAATTGAACACAAACACATACATAAATACTATGCTCTTTGCAGATGATCAATTTATCCTGCAGGATGATGAAGATAAACTCCAGAAATCAATACATCAGTTAAACACCATTTGTAAAAGTTATAATCTTCGACTATCCAGAACAAAAACCAAAGTTATGGCATGGCAAGGGAAATATCCTATCAGAGCGAAGATAGTAATCGACAATCAACCAGTAGAACAAGTCACAAATTTTAAGTACCTTGGTTGTGAAATATCTTTTAATGATGATGACGAGGTGAAGAAGAAGCTTCATCGATTTCACTATATGTGTGGGACAATTCGCCAAACACTGAAAGGAAAAGTAAGAGAAGATACTCAACTTAAATTTTATAAGACTATGGCTGTACCAACTTTGCTATATGGAAGTGAGACATGGGTAGATAAAATAAGCTATAGGAATAAAATACAATCATCTGAAAGGAGATTCCTAAGATCAGTGAAAGGATACTCCCTAAAAGATAAAATACGAAATGAAGAGATAAGACAAAAATTAAATATATTCTCAATGAATGAAAGAATATTCCAAAACAGGATAAATTGGAAAAACCACGTTCTGAGGATGGATAACGACAGAATACCAAAACATGCCCTGGAATACCATCCTACGGGAAGAAGAGATATTGGTCGTCCTATGAAGGGATGGAATGAAATCTGAGGTCGGAACAGGCTATTAGGCTAATCCATGAAGAGGAAGTAACTAAATAAGTAAGTACCTTCATTGGGGTAATCACATAAATATGATTGTTAATAAAGGGTACAGATCTCTGCACATGGTTATGATGGTATTTAAGGGTTGTAGTAAGGATGTAAAGGAGAAGGCGTATAAGTCTCTGGTAGGACCCAAACTAAAGTATGGTTCCATTGTATGGGACCCTCACCAGGATTACTTGATCCAAGAACTAGAAAAAATCCAAAGAAAAGCAGCTCGATTTGTTCTGAGTGATTTCCGGCAAAAGAATAGCGTTACAAAAATGTTGCAAAGTTTGGGCTGGGAAGAACTGGGAGAAAGGAGACGAGCTGCTCGATTAAGTGGTATGTTCCGAGCTGTCAGTGGAGAGATGGCGTGGGAGGACATCAGTAGACGAATAAGTTTGAGTGGTGTCTTTAAAAGTAGGAAAGATCAAAATATGAAGATAAAGTTGGAATTCAAGAGGACAAATTGTGGCAATTGTCGTTTACAGAAAAGGGAGTTAGGGATTGGAATAACTTACCAAGGGAAATTTTCAAAAATTTTCCAATTTCATTGCGATCATTTAAAAAAAGGCTATGAAAACAACAGATAGGGAATCTGCCACCTGGGCGACTGCCCTAAATGCAGATCAGTAGTGATTGATTGAAGCAAATAGAAAAAACTTTTCTAACTCGATCGTATCCATAAATAGATGAGATAGGAGGAAATATCACAAGACCAGACATTTAGACCGCCAAATGAGGCGTCTTATGGTATAAACCGTTTGTCGATATGACGTATCATTCAGCAGCAGTTACGCTGTAAATGAATGTTTGCAATATTGTGATCACGCATATATTTCGTATGTCGATCTACTGTATATATATTCGTTGAAGTCGACTTGTAGCTATGTAGAAAGGGTGTGTCTGCCATTATACTATTGATGGTTATGAATTTCATGTTTTTGGTCCGTATTGAACTGAGAATAATATATAAGTAATAATAATAATAACAACGTAAACGTTTCCACATTTTCAATACTAAAATATATTCACAAAATTATAAATTACACGGTACTAGTTTCGACCCATCTAGGGGTCATCATCAGCCGTATTGGAGCAAAAAGTTTAAGGAACTCGGTTGTAATATGAGCCGTATTGGAGCTCCAATACGGCTGATGATGACCCCTAGATGGGTCGAAACTAGTACCGTGTAATTTATAATTTTGTGAATATATTTTAGTATTGAAAAGGTGGAAACGTTTACGTTGTTATTATTATTACTTATATATTATGCCATTATACTAGTTTAAAAATCGATAAAGACTCTCAGCAGGAGGGCGTCTATTACTGTAATCATTACTCTCCACATCGACTTCGACTGGCCGTAGGAATGGGATCCTTCTACAACTCTTGTGTAACTGGCATTAGTAAGGAGGGTCTATCATTGTAAAGAACAATTCCTTTCTCGATTTCACTAGCAGAAGTCACGGGAGCATGCCATTTTGTTCAAAACTCCCCCAACAGATGGTTTTTGTGAGTAACCTGGTGTGCCGCCATTATCAACAAATTTCCACATCTAAAATATGACTGGCATTAGGCATAGTGGCCTGTCATTATAATGATAACAGCACAACTCAATTTTGACTGGCAGTAGGGAAGGTACCTGCTATTATAATAAAAACCCTCAACTGTAATCTGTCTGGAAGTTGAAAAGGACGCCTGCCATTGTGACGAAAACTCTCCAAATCGATTGTGACTGCGCAGTAAGTAATGGGGCCTGCCATTATAATGAAAACTTCCTTACTCGATTGTGAATTGCAGTAGGCAACTTTACAACGGAAACAACAAATGGGAAACTCCCCCTGCTTTTAGTGGATAACGAAAAGAGAAATGCAATTGAATTAAATCTTATACACTGCATATAGAGTAATTTACTTCGATATCCATATCCAATGTAGAATACCATAGCGAAGCACGAGTACATTTGCAAGTCTTATATATAAATAAAATCGTAACGACCGTGGCTCTGTAGATTGACTATTTTGGAGTAATTTCCATTCAGTTATCCGTTTCAGGTGTAATAATGACCACCTGCGTATGTTTTTGCTTTGGTGTTTGTTTGTTTGTTTGTTTGTTTGTTTGTTTGTTTGTTTGTTTGTTTGTTTGTTTGTTTGTTTGTTTGTTGGTTGGTTGGTTGGTTGGTTTGTTTGTCTGAATTCTTAGAACTTGAAAACGACTGGATATATATATCTACCGAACTTCACATTTAGAACCCATTTCTACTTGGGTAGGTTTTAGAGCCAATATTGTTTCTAAATCCCTGAATTGACTGAGAGTTTATTTAAACCGAAACATTGATTTTGCACTCACACAAAATATACACAGCCAAACTCAGTGGAAATATACTCGCCTTAATGGGAATCAATTTCTTAAACGTTTTCATGTCCATAATTTCGATACGAGGATTAATAAGGGAAATATCACTAACGGACCTTTTTTCAGTCTAAATTCGAGCGGGCGGTTTTTAGCTTTCGTCTATTTGTCTGTTCGTCCGTTCGTAGAGTGCTTATAACTGGAAAACTACTGTATACATTTCAACCAAACTTTATATCTGTCCTTGGGTAGGTATTAGGATCAATATATATATATATATATATATATACAACGCAAACGTGTGTGTTTCACAAAACCCAAGCTCTTAAACCAGGAGTTAAAAGGTGCGATTTGCACCAAAATCTTCCAAATTGTCTCAATAGTACATTAGTAATTTTGCATTTCTTAAATCCAACGGAAATATATTTATTTTATGCAATTTCTTTAATTATAAATAATCTATATCTATATATATCAAACGCTAATGTGTATGTTTCAAAAACTCAAGCTCTTAAAGCAGAGGGAGTTATAAGGTGCGGTTTGTACCAAGATCTTCCAAATCGTCTCAATAGTAGGGCCTTATATTTGTATTTTATGAAAAGCCAACGGAAGTACACTTATTTTATGTAATCCATCTATACTAACATCATAAAGAGAGAGAGTGCGAATTTTGTGAGCTTGTGTATATTGGAGAGTAATCACAGAAACTACTGGATCGATTCAAAAAATGATTTTACTAATGTAAATATACATTATCCCTTAGGGACATGGGCTGTATTTTATTTTCAAAACAATTCGAGAGGGGGAGGGGCGACGCGGGAAGGTATAAGAATGCTAGGCTAATATAGACGAAATATCGATATTGTCGTGCAAGGACGAAACAAATCTCATTTTAAGGCCCTTAACGTTAAGAACAAAACTCGGCCCTAAAACCAACCGTTATGGAGATATTGGCACCACACTACCCCTGCTCTAGGAATCGGATAAAGAAATGAACTGCCGTAACCATGGCAACGTCAGCTCCAAGATTCTACAGCAGCGACATTATGCGTGTACGTTTAGTCATAGCTGCCAACCAAACTTGGTACACATATGACTTACCATCGGGAAAAAATATACTGTTGTGTATGACACTCATAGGACTCCTTTGGGCGGGGATGGATAGGGGGCGAAGTATGAAAATAATAGAAAACGACCTATATTAGTGCAGAATCCATAGTTTTTGGGTCGCTGAGGTGAATAGTTACACTCCAGATATAATTTAAATCCAAGATCCGTCCCATTGGCATAGCGATGAAAAGGGGCGGAAAAGAATATGTCCAAAATGATCGGGATTACGGATGAAAGTACTGTATGTATGTTCCAGCATAGCTCTCAACCAAGTTTGGTACACATACGACTTACTATCTCAAACAAAAAACAACTGTGGGGCGAAGAAGCCCCTAGCACCCACATATTATTGTCGAATCCATAGTTTTCAAGGTCCCCGATAGGAACTGTGATAATCTGGATGCCGTTTAAGTCATAGTTCAGCCCCAGTCGGAATGTCCAAATATGACCAAGATTATGGATGTATGCGTGTATGCTCAAGTATGCGTTTTTCATCAAGTCATGGCAGTTGTACGACCGACCTTGGCATGGTCTATCGTGTTGTGTTGAGTGTAATCAGCAGTACGGTAACGTAGCGAGTGCTTCAAAACTTATCCAGATAGGTTAAGAAGGGAGGACTTGGGGAGGGAGGGGGAACATCCGTGGTTCGCCTTATTTTCCGACGTGTGATTGAGTGTCCGCGAATATTTGACCGATGCTTGGTTTGGTGCTGTTTGGTGTTCTTATGGAAACAATGAGTCATGTTTGTTTTAACACATAAGGCATGCATAATACACCAGGGTAGTTACGGTTAAATGGTACTTGATACCAATTATACTACATCAAACATTATATACAAATAATCTTCTCCTGTGTTGCCGATAATGGATCCTTAGAGGGTTGAAGCGAATTCCAGAACCACAAGCTCCGCCCTAATGCTGGCACGTTTTATGTGCCAATGCTTCTTGTTCTTGTGGAGATTAATGATTATTTCTTTTCTAAGTTTTTGTTCTCCTGAAATACTACTTTGATTAAAATGAATAACATTAAATTAATATACTGTGAATAAACAGTTTATTTGACATTTTACTGCAAACTCTAACACACACATCCTTTTTTAAGGGAATCTTTCACTGATGGATATACACCGTTATGGATATTTCGCAAATAGTACTTGGTGTGTCAGAAAAAAAGCAATGGTGGATCTAACAACACAGAGAGGATCGGCAACGGGAAAGGCATCCGACCGTAGAACAGGGCCAAATTCACATGCAAGACACAGTTCACACCTTTCCCCCCACACCTGAGGGTAAAGCGGAAGGAAAAGAAGAAGAAATGGAGAAACATATTGGTGTGAATCATAGACACTTTAGGCAGCGTAAGGCAAGGAAGAATGAATTGCTAGTATGGCTATTTCAAACTGCTGGGCTCCCTTTTGCTGTTGTAAAATGTTTCATTCACCAAAACCTTCCTCAGTAATTATTGCTCTATACAAAAAGGAGGAATTCCGTTAGGTGGTTCTCGACATTCACCAGCACAAACACAAAACACCCACGGAGGTCTATGTAATATAAATAGATATTCCGGAATGCTAGACGTAATAGCCGTGTGAAAGGAAAAGTCGCAATTTCTTCAAAAGAGGTCAAGCAAAGAGCTTCGAGAAATGTCCCAGGTGATTTGTGCTGTAATCTCATGTCCCACATTTATGGTGTGTCTAGTTCGAAAATAAAGGACAGCAGATTCATTTTGTTTGTAAACTACTCCCTTATCATAAAGGAATGGCAGCCTCAAGTGACGTTGGCAATATTTCTTGTGGAGATGAGACATGATGATCTTAAAATTAGGTTCAGTGACATGAAGTGAGAAGTGTCATAAAACTTGCCTGTATGCAGCCAGCCTTGCCCGTGCTCTCCATACGTGACGCCACATTGACTGAATTGCCCCATATATCGTAGTGTGGTTTACGAGCTCCGATCACTCCCGCGGTGATAGGACCATGGTTTATACCTACAACATGATGTTCACATCAATGTGCATTGTAAAGGAAAAACTCACATTTGAATGAACATCCATAACAATATTACAATAAACAGAAAGGAAGAGTCTTACAATACTTCATTTCTTCTCCCTATAGTTGTAAAGAATTAATTACTGATTTTTGTTAAAACGTCTGCAGTAAGCCAGAAAAGCAAGTGACGCTGAATCTTTTGTACACTAACGTCATTTACAGCTAAAGAATTTGTAGATCCCTCCTACCTCACAGGAAATCTACATCCTGTAAAATTAGGGTGACATGATTTGGTCTGTGAATTAATGGTAGAGTTTGAGGCCCCGGGTTCCAAGACTGTGGGTTCAAACCTGGAACAGGTAGTCGGTTCTTTGATGAATTGCGGAAGAAAGTCTATTCGACATTCCATTTTAAACGATATCGGCATATAAAAGGTTTCTTGTGACATATTCGATGTTTAACCAATAGAATTAATTAAAACTCGGCCATATATCGACCGAGAGGCCCACAGATGCTCTGCCATCTGTTAGAATAAAATGTAACACTAAAATTTACACACAGGCAGTTTATATGACATAAATGGCATTTATCAACACGGTAGCTGATGCTGTTGTACTATTACTAACGACCGAGGTTGATAGCTGCAGTCGCTTAAGTGCGGCCAGCATCCAGTATTCGAGAGGTTGTGGGTTCGAACTCCACTCTCGGCAGCCCTGAAGATGGTTTTCTGTGGATTTCTATTTTCACATCAAGCAAATGTTGGGGCTGTACCTTAACTAACGCCACGGCCGCTTCCTTCCCAGCCCTAGCCCTTTCTTGTCCCATTGTCGCCATAAGAACTATCTGTATCGGTGCGACGTAAAGCAACTTTAAAAATATTTCTACCGGGCGAGTTGGCCGTGCGCGTAGAGGCGCGTGGCTGTGAGCTTGCATCCGGGAGATAGTAGGTTCGAATCCCACTATCGGCAGCCCTGAAGATGGTTTTCCGTGGTTTCCCATTTTCACACCAGGCAAATGCTGGGGCTGTACCTTCATTAAGGCCACGGCCGCTTCCTTCCAACTCCTAGGCCTTTCCTATCCCATCGTTGCCATAAGACCTATCTGTGTCGGTGCGACGTAAAGCCCCTAGCAAAAAAATATTTCTTCTTCTTATTCTTCTTTATCTGTTTACCCTACAGGACCGGTTTTTCCCTCGGACTCAGCGAGGGATCACACCTCTACCACCACAAGGTCAGTGTCCTGGAGCTGCAGACTTTGGGTGGGGGATACAACTGGGGAGGATGGCCAGTACCTCGCCCAGGCGGCCTCACCTGTTATGCTAAACAGGGGCCTTGCGGGGGGGATGGGGAGATTGGAAGGGATAGACAAGGAAGAGGGAAGGAAGCGGCCGTTGCCTTAAGTTAAGTACCATTCCGGCATTTGCCTATAGGAGAAATGGGAAACCACGGAAAACCACTTCCAGGACGCTGAGGTGGGAATCGAACCCATCTCTACTCACTTGACATCCCGCGGCTGAGTGGACCCCATTCCAGCCCTCGTACCACTTTTCTAATTTTGTGGCGAAGCCGAGAATCGAACTCGGGCTTCCGGGGTTGGCAGCTAATCACACTAATCACTACACCACAAAGGCGGAAAGCAACAGGACCTGATTTTGTATATAATTACTTTATTAAGAGGATGTATGCACTACATGAGAGGTTAGAACAACTAATCCACGAAATAATCCAAAACCCAGACTTGATCGATGAAGAGCTTTATGCTGGGATAACATATTTGATTCCAAAAGTCCCGAATGCAAACATACCGCAGCTCCTGAGGCCAATTACATGCCTTTCAAATTTATTCAAATTAATCAGCAAAGTGTTCACGGTAATAGTCAATGATTTCTGTGACGTGAACAATATTATCTCAAGTAATCAAATGGGAACACGCAACCGATGTCAAGGCGCTAAGGAACAAGCACTTATAAGCAAAACCATAAACGAAAAGTACAATAATAAATTGTGTACTGCTTGGGTGGACATTCAGAAAGCATATGATTCGTTGTCACATGAATATTAATTGAATGCCTACGGAAGATACATATGCCAGAAAACATCATTAAATTTGTCAATAGAACACTTGACAAACAGAGAACAACATTAATATGTGGAAATAAAGTGGTCGGTGACGTGAAAATAAATAGAGGAATATTACAAGGAGATGCTCTATCACCCAAGTTGTTCGTAATTGCTATGGAATCGTTAAGCAGAATTTTAAATAAGAACTGCGAGAAGATCCAAGCAGATGAACATGGAAGAATTGAGTGCAACCACCTCATTTTCATCGATGACATTAAATTGTTCGCCAAAGATGTGCAGACATTGAACGAGCTGAGCCAGTGGACGAATCAATGTCTCAACAACATGGGTTTTACAATCAATCAGCAAAAGTCAGCGAACAATATCAATTCGAACCATATCTTTGGAGAGAAGGTAAATGACGTGGAAGGATACAAATACCTAGGAATATTAGAAGACTCGAGAAATGTAATTAAACCCGAGAATAAAGTTATCATAGCCAACAAGATCGAATCACGGGTAACAAATGTATGCCAAACAAAGTTGAACGCGAGAAACCTGTTTGCAGCAATAAATGAGTATGCGTTATCAACTATTAACTATTATATTGGCCTGATCCCGTACGAGCACGAAGAATTTAACAACATTGATCTGAAGGTGAGAGGAATCTTGAGAGAGCATAATATCGTCAGAACAGCAGGTAATATGGAACGACTGTACCTGAAAAGACATGAGTTAGGAAGAGGACTACAAAATATTTCTGAGAAGGCCGAATTGATTTTACTAGAACTATGTAAATATTTGGCAACAAACACAAGAACGAAGTTTATCGCAGAAAGTGAAAGAAGAAATGCAACCCATCTTGGACTGATTGAAGAACATTTGAAACGGAAGTACCTAATTGAGGAAGGAAACGATGTCACAGTAAAAGTAGTTAAGCAGAAACAAAAACAGATGCGAATGGATCGAATCATGGCTAAGTCAATGCATTCCACATTGTTCCGTGAACAACAGGAGAAATTTGTTGACGTAAAACAGTCATCGTTATGGCTAATGAGGGGGAATATATCTCCACAGGAAGAAGGAATGTTCTGTAAGATACAAGACAGAAACATCGTCTTTAGTCATGGGAGTATATTCCAGAGGTGCCCACACTGCAACCAGGGCAATAAGACACTAGATCACCTGGCAACACAATGTGGACGAATGCTTAATTTGGACTACAAGAAACGCCACAATGATGTTGTCAGATGCTTGCATTTCATGTTCACCAAAAAGTATGGGTTGAATAATTCTAAGAAAATAAAGAACTATAAAGTTGAAAATGTCATATCCAATCAGCGAATTAGAATAAAGTCAGACGTCATCATACAGACTGAGCTTCGCATTGAACACAATAAACCGGATCTGATGATACATGACCTTGTAAAGAATGAAATCCTATTAATTGAAGTTGGAATCACAAACAAAAATATCCTAAAACAGACTGAAACCACTAAAGGAAGAAAGTACGAGATGCTAGCCAACGAACTCTCACTTATGTACAATAGGGCCAAGGTGACGATGGTCCCTGTGGTAATAACATGGGACGGACTAGTTACCAACTTGTTCAAGAAGCACATGGACAAATTGGAAGTGAGCAAACAGCTACAGGCCTACCTACAGACCATTGTACTAAAAAGAACATGTGAGAGTATGCTAATCGACTTCAGACGAGGCAACTTGGATACCGAGTTGTGGACGGAGGATTTGCAAACAATGATGGACCAGATGGAGGCGGTCCTGGTACCGTAAATGGTGTGCAAGAAGTGTGTATACAAATGCGTAGAATCACTGGATGTAACATGGACTTAAAAACTAATTGAATAAATTATTATTATTATTATTCTTATTATTATTATTATTATTATTATTATTATTATTATTATTATTATTATTAGTCTAATAAATTACTTGGACTGTTGTTGGCTTTTACTTTCTTATGTCAAGTTATTCGTCTCTTTCATTTTTCCTTTCTAATCTGCTATCATCGCCCTAGTCACTTCCCTGCGTTTTACTATAAAGGAGAGATTCACCCTGCGTATAAATCGTTAGGGATCATAATGTTATAAAAACTCGTTATGAAAATTCATCTCGCTTTATATCCGACATACATATAATCTGGAAATTTTCTGGCCACATTTGAAATTGAAACAGCTAGGGCAACTGGAAAAGTCAAGGTGTACTAGGGAAGCGAGAAGTGGGGTAGATTCCAGTTGCTTTTCTCAGTTACTTTAAGTGTGTTTCCTTAATATTATTTTATGTCTTAAATTAAATTCATAGTAACATTTGTCAGTCTAAAATAGGCAAACTCCAGTTATGGTGAAAATGGAACGAAGATTTTTCAAAGTAATATATAACATAACACACGCATAGGCTCATAGTAAATAAAACTGACGAAAATATATAACTTAATTTTTCTTGCTCGAGTATCACTATTTGTTTCTCATCAGACGACATTTCATTTTACGTGTAATAATTAGTAAGTAAGAGTTGATACTACAAAACGTGGCTGCATGGTTTGGGCTACGTAGCTATCATCTTGCATTCGGGAGTTAGTGGGTTCGAAGTCCACTGTCGGCAGTCCTGGAGATGGTCTTCCGTGGTTTCCCAAGTTCACACTAGGCGAATACTGGAGCTGTACCTTAAATAATGCCAAGGTCGCTTCTTTCCCACCTATCTATGTCGGTGAGACGTGAGCACATTTTTGTGAGAGTGTTGCTTGGCAAATGTTTCTTCTATAATTAAACGAATCAAATGAATTGTATCTGTCACGGATCTTACCGTGGATAAAATTATCAAACAAGTAACTACTTGTTTATTAATTTACTGGAAGTATATTCATGTGAGAACAGGGATGAAATTTATTGTTTCGTCAAGTATCCATGACTATACGCATACACTAAAAAAAAGAAAATTCACAATGTGTATAGGAGCGTATTAATCAAACAGGTGCAGTAATGCATTTCATGATAATTGATTAGTGCCTTCTTCTGTATATGCTAACTGGATATTCAGCTTAAGTAATTCATCTAGTACTGAAAGTGCAGTGACACTCGAGAACACGTTTTTGTGTATCGGTATGTGGGTGGGGACTGAAGGATACATCCACAGTATTCCCGGCCTGTCGTAAGATGCGAATAAAAGGGAACCCGCAGGTGCTCTCGACATCGAAGCCTGGGTTATTGAGTGCTAAAATTGTGTGAGGACTAGGTGAACTAAATTGAAACAAGCAGTGTGTGTTCTACGTATTCTATACATTAGTGAAAATTGTGAAAATTATAAAAAATGGTGCCTCTCAATTTTTAATAATGAAACCGAGACAAATCAATGATAGTAACAAATATTGTCCCACACATACCAGAAGCCAGTAATGGATCTGGGTAACTAAAATCTAAACCCCATAGCGCAACAGTCTCCAAGGGCCATGGTCTACCAAGCGACCGCTGCTCACCCCGAAGGCTTGCAGATTACGAGGTGTCGTGTGTTCAGTACGACCAACCCTCACGGTCGTTATTCTTGGTTTCTTAGACCGGGGCCACCATCTCACCGTCAGATAGCTCCTCAATTGTAATCACGTAGACTGAGTGGACCTCGAACCAGCCATCAGATCCAGGTAAAACTTCCTCGCCTTGCCAGAAA
This sequence comes from Anabrus simplex, assembly GCF_040414725.1. NCBI lineage: Eukaryota > Metazoa > Arthropoda > Insecta > Orthoptera > Tettigoniidae > Anabrus > Anabrus simplex. The sequence continues at coordinate 189,002,401 of NC_090271.1, read as the reverse complement.
TCGAACCCAGATTCTACCACGGTGTTAAAATATATGTGTATTACTGTCGCAGATTTTATAGTTATGAACCCAACTCTAATACCTAAACAAAGATCACGAAAATCTCCTACTTTTCAACAAAAATAAGCTTCCCATACGAAAAGAATCTCAGTCCGCCTGCTGGCTATAATAGTTAAGGCGTCAAGTCTATATGGTCTGACAGCGTGGTTAGTCGGTTAAAGTACCGTTGGTAGAAAAATTTCACCATCAGAATGTTAGCCAGTAGGTTAGGAGAGAGGAGGTGGTATAAAATTTCTAATCATTAGACTGCGTGCCAAAAGCCTGGAATTTAGTTCCAAAGCTGGAATATGGAGTGACGGCATATGACGCTGGTTATGGTGATTAATCCGTCGGATGAGGATATTAAGCCTTGAACACACTCCTTTGTGCTATTCGACAGGAATAAGCTAAGTGCCCACACCAGGTTTCACCTTCTCCCTGCTTCCACGGCATGCATTTCCTCTGATGAGGTTGATGTCGGGAAGGGCACCAGGTTGTAAAAACTCGCTGCGAAGATTAATCTCACTTCATACCCGATACTGTACAGAAACGGGATAACGTTCGGACATACACACACGAAAATAATAGCGACTCTGTGTGTTAGTAAAACGTTAAACCACTACCAAAGGGGAATTATTACACAGAATATACGGTTACTAAAACTACTAACTGCACAGCCACAGTGGGATATAAATAGAGAGAGGGGCAGAAAACGGTTGTGAAGAATATAAATAATATAATTTCGTGTGGCTATTTCTAGCCGAGTGGAGCACTTGTAAGGCAGACCCTCCGATGAGGGTGGGCGGCATCTGCCATGTGTAGGTAACTGCGTGTTATTGTGGTGGAGGATAGTGTTATGTGTGGTGTGTGAGTTGCAGGGATTTTGGGGACAGCACAAACACCCAGCCCCCGGGCCATTAGAATTAACCAATAAAGGTTAAAATCCCCGACCCGGCCGGGAATCGAACCCGGGACCCTCTGAACCGAAGGCCAGTACGCTGACCATTCCGCCAACGAGTCGGACGTTGTGAAGAATGATATGGTGATTATTAAACACCTTGAATAAGAGATATCTATACTCCGTGTAAGGCATAACCAAACTTTGAATATACCGTGCAATTGAGAAGTCCCGGCAAGTGACACTGTGTGGTATCCTTCCTAAATATCTAGCTGCTCGCTACATATTTCTGAAATAGTGTGGTTATCGTTTAGGAGCTGTTAGTTTGCGAGTGTGTGGGGTGTGTGTTACTAATGTCGACCCAAACCCCCCTTGTCACTACAGCCCTTGAAGGGCCTTGGCCTACCAAGCGACGCTGCTCAGCCCGAAGGCCTGCAGATTGCGACGTGTCGTGTGGTCAGCACGACGCATCCTCTCGGGCTTTATTCTTGGTTTTCTAGACCGGAGCCGGTATCTCACCGTCAGATAGCTCCTCAATTCTAATCACGTAGGCTGAGTGTACCTCGAACCAGCCTTCAGGTCCAGATAAAAATCCCTGACTTAGCCGGGAATCGAACTCGGAGCCTCCAGATAAGAGGCATGCACGCTACTCCTACACCACGCGGCCGGCGTTACGACTGTCGAGATATCTGAATATTACGAGTAGTATATCAACGTTAACTTCTGCTTCAGAAATGTTAATGGAAATTCTGTGGTGTGGAAGAAATTCACGGGAAACCAAAAAAAAAAAAAAAAAAAAAAATGCGTGGTAGGTCAGGTCGAATGTGGAAGTGTTGTAAAAGCAGGCGCAACTTCTCATTAGGTTTAATGGTTCACTGAATTCCCTGTCACTAAGAACCCACTTATTTTTCTGATTAATATGTTCTTCAGAGTAAAATCACGGATAACATTGGTGGTTATTTGGCAAATCGCAAATGCAAATTGCAGCAAATATTATAGCTTCTATACTTTCCTCCACTCACATTATTCTTTTCTTCACTCACACCATCCTTATTTCTCACATTCGTACTGTCCACTCTCCAAACCTGCCTAGAACGAGCGGAACAAAGTCAGGCCTCGTCTATGTTTTATTAACGCTTAAATATCTATTTACACATATTCTTGGCGTGTCAGTTCAGTTTCATTGGCATCCATGACGGATCAGTGACGGCTATACATCACGTGTCAGTAGCTGAAGGAGTGATTTCCGAGATGGCGAAGATCACGGTTGTGATTGATATAATTGTGGATGACAGCATCATGTGAAAAAATGGAAGTGGGTACAAAATGGACGGGATGATGATGAGACGATAATTTTAATATTTCAGAATGTCTCAACATTGTTCTTTCATGTTGCTAATTTAGTTTCACCGAATCATTCAATACGCGCAAATAAAAATAAGTATGCAATTTATTTATAGCTTATATGCTTTCTTAACGCGTTCCAAATTTCAGTTTTGAAACTAATATCCATGTATTTTAGCTGCGATTAATCATAAATTACGGAAGAAGTACTAAGCACATCAATAAATTGTTCGTCATAAATGTTTGTTCACACACACGCTGGAATTCCACATGCAACACTTTGGTGAAACAGCAAAATATATCTCTGATGACGACACACAACGTCATGAAACTGATACTGCACTGACACTGACACAAAAAAATGCGGCACTGCGCCTGACATGTACGGTTGCGTCAGTCAAATTGAAACAAACGGTATTATTACTCATCACTGGCACTTGGTGAAATTTTACGGAAATGATCGGATGCGGCACTAACTCATCACGGATATGTGTAAATACATACTGAGGGTGAGGGAGGATTGGCCGATGTATTTCTAAGAAAAAGGCTCGTACTAATAATTAAAAGATTGATGTCCTGTTTGTGCGTGTAAACCGATGTTATGAACATATATTACGCATGCTTGTTACAGTAAAAGCATAAAACATGTGTTCTCTAACGCCAAAAGAATTCATCTTTTCAAGTCCCCCATTAGCCATTAGAAAATCCTTCGAAATCGAAGCTTGGGACGGCCACTTCTGCTTCTGCACATTTCTCAGGACCGATCCTGCAATGGTAAATCGTTTTTTGTAGTATCAAGCCTCAAATTTATTTTCACTGCAAGCATTCAGCAACTACACCATTGACTTAAACATCTTCTAGCTTAGGCAAGTGTTTCTTGTGAATATGGTTTGAATTTAAGTTTATTTTATCCGAAAACAAATTAAAATCCAAGTAACTTTAAAAAATGTGAATCCCCCATTACAAAATTTCAGAAGCCACCACTATGTAGTGTGATTGCTGCCTGGGAGATTGACTACCTCGGATCGAGTAGGGGTATTTCAGTCGCCTTGAAAAGGAATACTGCAATATATTCGAAACGTCAACAAACTACGTAATTGACAGATAACAACAACATGATTCAACCCGGAAAATAAACTAAATAATTCTACACACCGTGGAAGCTTCACCACTAAGATGTAGGCGATCCCTTTCCTTTTACACCAGCGGTGCTGCGACCATGAATTCCTAGTTGAGGATCTAACACTGAACCGCTGGTATTATTGAGAAGTCCTGGTATGTTTGAAAGGTCAGGAAAAAAAAATACTTGACTTGTGGAGAAACTACTTCTGCGGCCTGCGCCATGATAACGCGCCAGTTCACGCATCGCTGTTGGTTTGTGAATGATAACAAATGCGAACACAACTGCTCTTCCTCATCCACTCTACTCAATGTGCCTAGTCTTGGCAGACTGATTAGTATTCCCGTAAATGAAATGCACCCTGAAAGGTCGATGATTTCAGTCATTGAAGAGAGCGACTGAAGTCGTGTGAATCTCCATAAGGCCTTCCACGATTGCATCCATACGGAAAAACGGCACTGGCGGCGTTGTGTTAACAGAGGAGGTGAGTAGGTTCTATTATGTTTAGAATAGGCCTGTTATATCAACTATGCCGTCCCCGTGGTGTAGGGGGAGCGTGCCTGCCTCTTACTCGGAGGCCCCCGGTTCGACTCCGGGCCAGGTCAGGGATTTTTACCTGGACCTGAGGGCTGGTTCGAGGTCCACCCAGCCTACGTGATTAGAATTGAGGAGCTCTCTGACGGTGAGATGGCGGCTTCGGTCTCGAAAGCCATGAATAACGGCGGAGAGGATTCGTCGTGCTGACCACACGACACCTCGCAATCTGCAGGCCTTCGGGCTGAGCAGCGGTCGCTTGGTAGACCAAGGCCCTTCAAGAGTTGTAGTGCCATGGGGTTTGGTTTGGTTTGTCTGTTATATCAATTGATAAAATGATTGAGATCATTTCAGGTAAGGAAGAGAAGTTATTAAGGAGCGCGACGGCCATTTGGGATCATCATCGGCTTTCTTACAAAGGCGGCCGGGATTCGAATCCCGGCCACTGAATTTCGGCGGCTCGTGTTCCACGTATAACTCCAGTTCTTGATGACGTAATAACGGCATCAATAGTCTCGTAAAACTATAAGCTTGCCTAATTTCTTGGCTGGAGTTATGAAATATGTTATGATATGTTCAGAGCGAAATGCGCGGTGGAGGAAATTCAAATTTAAAAAATTGAGTATCATGCGATAAGATCTAACAATGAATTATATTAACCAGAACAGCAACATTAGTCGCAGTATTGACGGAAATTTGCCCCGAAATGGAGCCTTATATTTATTAAGTTACAAATTAGAATTGACGTCTCAAATGCCCGATTATGTAATGCTGAGGTAAAGGACGACCCCTTAACGAAATGAACTAAACGAAATGATATTAAAAACGAAAGGAAACAATTTATAAGATTAACTAGATTTTATGTGCTAAGCAACACTTGTGAAAAATTAACAAGGGAACGAAATGGAAATCGTTTAGTTACGAATATATCACATGGAATTCAAAATCCAATAACTGGGATTATTCCAAAACAAAAAAAATCTTTGTTGAACTGCGCGATGATAAATATTAATGGAGAAACAAATGGATATTTTTAAATATTAGCATTTATGACATGATTTTAATGGTAGTATTTCATGTCATATATGTGGTATTAATATGTGTACTGAACTGGAATTTGTTGGATTGTATCAGGGAATGTTTTTTATTATATAAATACGCTCTTCTCTTTCCCAGTGTCGTAGTTTCCGTGAATAATGGTGGAAAATAATTTGCTTTACTATTACAGAGAAGGAAATAAAGTCAGTATAACGACTTCACGTATCGAAAAAATGATTCCGTTCGTGAAGGTTTCTCTCTTTATTCCACCGTATAATCATATTTCCTCACCTATCAAACTTTTAATATGACGCCGTTTAAGCTACTTCATACTGGCACCTCTGTTCTGTTTGCAGAATTTTTCGAAAATTGCCCTATTATTAAAGTGTGGCTCACGATCTTTCCTAAAGTTTCTAATGTGACTCTTGAGCCCTTACAAGTTGGAAACCCCCTATTCTAAATAATTTTCTAAAAATTACAGGTAGCGTAAAGTGAGGGGATATTATCCTGGGTTTTCGTGTCGAATTCATGCGAGCTAATTCCAACTATGAGTGAAATGAAATATACGTTTGAAATCCAGTTCAGTATTCAAAAGTGGCAAGTCAGCTTGCAATACGGATGACCAATTATAACTGTGGTTTGGTTCTAAAAGGGCCAACATCAAAAAACCTGTTTTTGAGCTATGAGCATTTGAAGTTTTTCTTATAGTTTTCCAATTCCTTTTTTCAGCAACTAACTATAAATATATACTTTCTTTGCGGAAGGCACCTTATTAAATGCTAATTTTTTCTATCGTATTCTTAAAAAATTGCCAAGTCTCTAATCTTTATTGGTAATCTAACATTGGCAAGGGCTTATTCAATTAAACGTTAACTGCTCGTTTAGTACTTATCAGAGACATTGGCCCTTTTAACATGTTGCAAGTCAGGATAAAACGCGTTTGTATCAATTAATATCTCAATTTCAATAAAAAATGACATTGGCCCTTTTAGTACCAAGCCACAGATATAACCCGACCGTGCGCGAATCGTGCCTGCCATTCCGTGTGACTCCGTTCCAGTCGGTCCGTGCACTGATGTAAGTCATACGATTCCGTGAGGTTTTAATGTGTGTGGTGATAAAGTTTGTGAAGAGATGGCCCATTTCAATCCTATTAGAATTCCTGTTTCTAATAACAACAAACGCGGTAAAGCCTCTCAGTCTTTCATAATGTACAGATTATCTTAATTTAGTGGTATTATGACATTTATATGGCCCGACAGGAACTATCTACCATTTTCAACGGCTGTGGTTCGTTAGTTACGGCCGCATAGTGTGGATGAAACTGAGAAGGACAGATTGTGGCGGGAAGGACTCATTTAGTAACAATCGAGTGCTGGACTTCAGCGCATCGCACTTCTATGCTTGATGCGTATTTTTAAAATGACAGTGAAGTAGCATCGTAGCTGAAGTTTCTGGGAATTGGGGGTTATCTCAAGAGACCAGTGTTTTCAGCACAGTCCTCAGTGACTTTAAAGACACACATCATGAAAGAGGTACAGGCAATTTCACCTGAAAAACAGTGTCGGTAATGGGTAGTTTCGTTTGTTGACTCCATGAATACAGCACACGGGACGGAGGTTATCAAACTAGTGTGATTTTCAAAACATAACTCGACTTGTGCAGTTCTTTGTCAAAGTGGGACCAAATGGCATTGTGGTGTCTGTCGTTTACCACTCCCATGCTTTACATTCGCTATTTAGTATTACTGTGGGACATCTATGAAAATCGTGGGTTTAATTTGCGAGACCTTACATATGCGTAAATATTTTCTTATAGTTGAAAGGTCCAGTGAGAGACATGGTGTTATCATAAAAAAAACAGAGTTTGGTGAGCTTAAAGGAAAGAAAGATACTGAAGACTAGCAGACCTGAAAGTAATGGAGATTTAGCTGTCTAGTTCCTCTAAGTGGTTACAAATATTTTTCACCGTTATTTTAATTAATGTCTTGGAATGAAATCCAACTTCTGATGCCAAGTTCTGCTCGCAGACGATAAAGCTGGCCAACTTCCAAACACTATTCAGTGAATGGCCATTCCCACCATCGTTAGTGTGTCCTACTGTGAGAGTTCTAACAACGCTATGTCAGTAGAATTAAGCTAGGATTAGAAGAGAGGAAGAATGCCATACTGAGGTGTTTGCACAATATATTACTAATTTTACCAGCTATCTCCCATTTAATGAAGTATTTATTTCGTATTATAACTTGAGCTTTCATCTGATCAACACGTGAAAGGTATTCACATTAATAAGGGAGTGTGATAGTCGAGTGTCAGCCCCATTTCCGCCCGATCTATGGGCGGCAAACTTGCCTCTTGCTCGAAGAACCCAGATTCGATTACCTGGACCTGAGGGCTAGTTCTGGGTCGACTCAGGCACTCAGTGAGAACAATTGTGGCGTCTTCGGTCTGGGAATCCAAGAATAACGGCCGAGAAGACTCGTGACATTGACAACGTAACACCTCGTAATCTGTAGGCCTTCGGGCTGAGCAGCCCAGTCAGTTATGTAGCGCCATGGGGTTTATTCATTTACTTGACTGATTTTAAAAATTAATAGTCGGGTCGCATCGCAACTAGCTTGAGAATATTCTAATGCAACGCGGTAAAAACAAAATATATGGAATTCAACCGGTAGTTAACGATTCGTTGGCTAAGAAATCAAGAAATTGTTAAAAATAACACGATTAAATATTCACTCTCAATTTTTAAATAATGAATTATTATTTAAATAACGTATATGCAATATACAGTATACACATATCAAATAAATTTCACCAAACAATTAAAGTACGTGTCTATGTTCTTTTCTCATATAAGTTACTTTTCCTTTCCTTACTCTTCATTCATTCTTTTTTTTTTAAATTTGTTTAATCTAGACTGGTGATTACAGTTCCATAACATCGAATTCACGTGGAATTTTTGAAATGTATTTCAGTTCCCTGTGGTTCGAATTCCATAAAAAATCTAGAGTTCCCAAGGCTATGATCACAATTTCGACAGTCATGTACAACTGGAAGCTCCATAGCTTTCTTACTTGTTCAGATTAATTCGATAAATAATCCATTTAAATTAAAGACAGTATAGTGGCATAGGGCAGGTAGAAGTGAAAAAAATTACATCTATCTTTTCAGTTTCCTTGGCTGAATGGCCATCGTAGAGGCCTTCAAATCAGAGGGACCTGGATTCGAATCCCTACAGGCCAGTGAAATAGCTACGTCTGGTTGATTCTTCTGCCTCGGGGGTTGGGTGTTCGTGCTCGTCTAAATACATATCTTCATTTACATACATCCTTGGTCTATCACACAGCAAACCAACACAGAAACACGTAATAGTGAATACATCCCTCCACATATGGTTGACGTCAGGAAAATCGACGGAAAACTTGGCTAAATCCATACAGCGTGTCTAGCCCAGGTAATTGGATAAAGTCCAAGAACAAAAAGATGAAGAAGTGATTGCATTCTTCGAAATAACGTTGGCTTCAAGGAAAGGATTCGGCCATAAACAGGGCATAATTCGCATGAAGTACGGACCGTAAGTAATTTGAAAAAGGTTAGGAAAAGAGTAAGAAAAATCGTTTAAAATACTTACGTCAAATTGGAATGAAAGACTTTAACACAATAGTGATAAGCACCAGGGAAGTCAGCCCACTGGACTTGCTTGAAGGTAAATAAATAATTGAAGTGCCGTGTGTGAGTTACAAGAGATCCTAGGTATATCATATCACGGTAATTGCACAGCGTATAAATACAAATTTAATTTGTCCGTACACTTATTTGTTTTTCCCTTTTAATCTCTGATTAGATATACAAAAGTCCAAAGTACGTTTACTGTAATTCTTGTCTCTCGGTCTGTTTGATTGTTTGCTACGACCTCACGGAAATATTGATAAATTTAATTTCTCGAACTTCAGGAACTCTGAAAAGTGGTGGCAAAAGGGGCTCTGGTTAAGATGCAGCAGGTCGTTATGCTACTTAGGTTCCAAAGTGGGTAAAATATAAATATGTAAATAAATTCAATGTTAATTTTAATCTTATACCAGTTGTATAGTATTATTAGAAGTAATTTCACATACTCTATATGAGTTGACTATGTTTGTAAGATATTATAAGTAGAATTTTGTAAACAATATAAATTTATTAAGGATGATGTGTGTGTTTAATAGAAAAACATATTAGCGTAAATTGTATAATATGGTATTCTAGAAAAATTTTCTTTGTCTCATATTAATTTAAAATTTAATGTTTGATAATAATGTATTTTAGTGTACCATTTGCCACCGAGGTAGACACCTCATTTGCAAATAAAGAGATTTTTTATTATTTTGAATTTCAGCTATATGTTATTGGATTAGTATACAGAAGCGTAGCAATGTCAAATGGGCCAGTGGTTGAAATGTCAGTTACTCCGTTAATGCTAGCTGTATCTAAAAACCTTGTTCACTAAAAACAATTATTCCAAATAATTTGTATTTCGTGTGGTTTTTATATTTCGTACGATGGATAATAACGTAAATGTAGATACGTTCAATATTGTCTATCATCGTGAATGCCAATAATGGGAGATTGAAGAATTGTATATAGTTTAATGTGGTGGTGATGTTGATGGTTTTAAGAGTAACGTAAGTTGAACTATATCTGGACCATATTTATCCCTGCCAGCTTTACATAACATTCTTTGGATGGCCACAGAAATATGAGAACTCGCACTGTTTCTGTGGAATACAACATTTTCTACTCTTACCCTAAAATGTGCCTGGTCAATGTTATACATCAGGTCTGCAGGCGTAATGCAGTTTGTTAGAGTTCTTACACACCAGTGTTCTTCCATACAGAAAAAATCCATACATAAACCTGATAAGAAAATATACGCCAGTTTCTATTAAGTGCCGGGCTGAGTAACTCAGACGGTTGAGAACCAGGACTTCTGATCCCAACTTGGCAGATTCGATCCTGGCTGAGTCCGGTGGTATTTGAAGGTGCTTAAATGCGTCAGCCTCGTGTCGGTAGATTTTCTGGCACGTAAAAGAACTCCTGCGGAAAAAACTCCCGTCACCTCGGCATCTCCGAAAACCGTCAAAGTAGTTTGTGGGACGTAAATCCATCATCATCATCATTATTATTATCATTATTATTATTATTATTATTATTATTATTATTATTATTATTATTATTATTATTATTAAGTTTTCTACGTACACTTTCGAAGCTTGTTGGGAAGCAGTGCGTCTGACCCATATGGCCTCTTACCTCCAGTACGCCTTGATGGTTCATCATCTCTGGATCTTAGTGGTATAATTATGTTATGTCTCCTTCATAGATGGAGAAACTAGTGCCGTGTTCGGAAACTATTGGTTTCGTCCATCGATCGAAAGATGAAGTGAGTTTAGGGTTTTTGGAACCTTTCAAAGGAGCTAAATAAGATAAAAACAAGAATTCGTTCTTTTTGAATAAATTTTAAATGTGTTTTTTATTTTTCTTACGCCGCACCAACACAGATAGATCTTATTGCGACGATGGGAGAGGAAAGGCCTAGCATCGGGAAGGAAGCGGCCGTGACCTCAATTAAGGTACAGCCGCAGCATTTGCCAGGTATGAAAGTGGGAAACGACGGAAAACCATCTTCAGGACTGCCGACAGTGGGGCTCGAACTCACTATCTCCCGAATGCAAGCTCACAGCTGCGCGCCCCTAACCGCACGGCCAACTCACCCAGTTTTAAATTGTTTTGAAGGAGCAGGACTCTAGAGCCGAAATCATTAACTCGGTGTTTTTAATAATGTTACGTTAAACCCATAACGGATAAACAATTATTCATCTCGAAATGCAAGAGTTCATATGGAACAATTCTGATGGTGTGACAAGTTACCGCATCGAATCAACTGGCTGCTTCTCGCTCCTGTACAGAAACTAAATGTATGTGAACATTATTTTCGTGTATTTGTAGTTAATTCCGTTGCAGCGGAAGAAACCTCATTCGATTTCCGAATTGTCTATTAATACATAACTCATTCTAAGAGCGTTTGAATTCGGCGAGTGTCAGTCCTGATATCTCAAGACACATACAGGTATGCATTTGTTGTCTTATTTTACTTATAGGGCTAATTTACATTGCGGTTTGAAGTTTAATTCACGCTTCCTTACGAAGATAAGCGTAGCCTTGACACTGAAATTAAATAACATAACATTTTTCTAATGAAAATGAAAACCTACAACGTGTTTTCCAGTCATTGGCTGGGTCAGGCACGTCATGAATGAATCATATATAGGCTATTAGTACGATTTATTAATGACTGATAGATGCTATGAAATGAGAATGGAGAGTCTTTCTGGAATAAAATATGTCAGGGAAAAGCGGAGAACCAGGAGAAAAACCTGTCCCGCCTCCGTTTTGTCCAGCACAAATCTCACATGAAGTGACCGGGATTTGAACCACGGTATCCAGCGGTGAGAGGCCGACGCGCTGCCGTCTGAGCCACGGAGGTTCAACCTTTTTCTTATATTATACATAATTTTGAATGAGCAGATGTATTATTTGGTGAATAATCTAAAAGGAATTATTTCCATCGAAATGTTATAAATCCTGTTACGTGAAAAGTTGGCTACAGTACAAGAGACTTTCAGAGTATTCGACATTTCCTGAATGATGCAAAACTATTGCGGGGTCTGTTGGTACCGAAGTAAATAAAACCAGTCCCTTTGCGAGTACAAGATTCACATCTTTCAAATTTTATTTTAGGCCTGGATAGAACGGTAAAGATCTGAATCACTCAAATTTTGTCAGAACGATACTACTAAAACTTTTGCTCACAAATATTGAAATTATTCCGATATTTTTGTGAGATAATTACTGTATACTACCGAACATATTCTCATTAACTTCTGGCTTCAAAATGCATTGAATTGAAAATTAATTTTCAGCCTAAATCATAGCTCATTGTTGTAAAAGTTCATCATTTTAAGCTCAGAATTTGATTTTAAATTGTTTTACGTCACACCGGCACACATAGTTCTTACGGCGACGATGGGATAGGAAATGGCTAACAGTGCGCAGGTAGTGGCCATGGCCTTTATTAAGGTACAGCTCCAGCATTTGCGTGGTGTGAAAATGGAAACCATCTTCAGGGCTACCAACAGTGGAATTCGAACCCAATATCTCCTGAATGTAAGCTGACAGCTACGTGCTGCCCCAAACCACGCGGCCACTCGCTCGGTTTTCCAGTTCGTTAGTGCACTTAAATGCTGTATGGGTATTGCATGAATTCAGCAAATGGTATGGAATCCGTTGTTCAAAGTACTTTCTAACTAAGTTACTTATTTGTTTCTAGTTTTACCCATTTTAAGAACGAAGTGATTGAAGCTCTGCTCGTTGATACTTTGTAAGGCCTTCTTGAGTTCAAGGGCGAACTCCACCAGCAGCGCCAGATGGGCCCAGCGCACCGTGATAGGATCCTCAGGCTGTAACATGCACGTCCAGACATTTCAGTAATTCAGTTTTATGAAATGAATAATGATAATTTTATCTCAAAATCCAACTACCTTAACTTGCCGAGAAGGATTCAGTCCACTGGCAGCCATATACGTAGAGCCAATCGTCTTGATCTTGATTATGTCTTGAAACTGGGGCAGCTCTAACAGCTGAAACAGTACACAGATTATATATAAGACAATTTTTAGCGCTAAATAGTCACCTTCATAAAAATTGGTTTCATGTCATTCCCAGTCTGTTGAGTGAAATTGAATCTTACGGACCTGCATTACCGTAGTATTTCCCACATTCTCAATTTCCTCTCCACAGAAAATAATGCAGGAACAACACTGGAGAAATGCCTCGTATTCAGATATGGCATGGATGAAAATTGGATACTGAGTAAGAGACTGAAATTAAAATTAAAAATCCACAGCCTGTTTTCGGTCATTCGACCGGATCAGGAATGGAATGAATGGAGCCCCCATCTAGCGACGACGATAGGAATTGTGCCGGCTGCCGACGCCTGTCGCACTCCTCTGCGGCACTGACGGATGAAATGAAATCATACTGGGGACTGTTGCTGGACTGAAAGATTACAGAGAAAAACGGAGTACCCGGAGAAAAACCTACTCCAACTCTGCTTTGTCCAGCACAAATCTAACATGCAGTGACCGGGATTTGAACCACGGAACTCAGCGGTGAGAGGCCGATGCGCTGCTGCCTGAGCCACGGAGGATTCAGAGTAATTGAATGAAAATGATAACCTACAACCTGTTTTCCAGCCTTTGACTGGGTCAAAAGTACGATGGGGTCGCCACTCCCAAAGTGAGTTATTAATGACCGATATATGCTATGAAATGATAATGTAGAGTGTTGCTGGAATGAAAGATAGCAGGGAAAACCGGAGTACCCGGAGAAAAACCTGTCCCACCTCCGCTTTGTCCAGCACAAATCTCACATGGAGTGACCGGGATTTGAACCACGGAACTCAGCGGTGAGAGGCCGACGCGCTGCCGTCTGAACCACACAGGCTTCTGAGTCAGAGAATATGAAGTTAAAATGTTTACACAGATACTTGTACGTTTCTTCATATTTTCTTGACACCTAAGAGAACCTACACAGTATTCTCTATATATCACTGGAGGAGTGTCAGCTTCTGAATGGAAGATTACAAACTGAAACGTGATAGGAATAGCCGATTTTCTGAATAGCGGATAGAATATTGGTTAAGAATGAGCCAGGAATGGAAAGGAAGCGACCATAGCATTAATTAACGTACATCCCCAGCATTTGCCTGGTGTGAAAATGAGACACCACGCAAATCCATCATCAGGGCTACCAACAGTAGGATTTGAACCCACTATCTCCCGAATGCAAGCTGACAGCTAATTGTCCCAAACTGCGCATCCACTCGCTCGGTTCTTATAAGATTTCTATCAGATTTTGTCTATTGGAACGAGGAGATGAAATCATCCTGTTTACTTTCAAATGGAATTCTTTGCAACAGTTCGCAGTCCTTGATAATGATGACGTAAATTCGGCCCAAACTGAAGGTAGGAATATAGACGCAGAAAGGATGTAGTTGTGTCTCGTACCACCTATGTGTAACGTGGTTAGTTGGTAAGCAAAATAAAAAATAAGCAAACTTCTACCTCATTAGGGGCAGGCAAGGAAGGCAGACAAGTGGTTTTAGAAATTTACTGAGGTAAGAATCTCTGTACATTTTAGCTATAGGCCTAGGCCTACCAAAGTTCTTAATTTTCAACCAAACTTATCCAGGATGAAATCTACTTTTCTTGACAATAGAAGACGGGAGAATGATTTTAGCAGAAGAGTGGATGGCCATTTCAAATTCTACATATATGATTCTTGGTGGAAAAAGACAAGTCACGTTTTGGCCATTCCCTTACTAAACACTGAAGTGCCATACTGTACGATTTACATTGCGTGTATAGCAAAAGTAAGAAAGCTAACAAGAACGTTTGAAGGTTCCATGTACATACTATTTTACTTCTTATCTGCACATCTCAATCGAATTAGTTTGGATTGAAAAAAAAATATAACACTATCGTACGTTCCTTTCCGAATCCTTAATCAGAAGGTATGTTTGTTGCAAATTGTACCGAATGATGTCAATTATGTAATTTCTGTGGGTCTTAAGGTAGGTTTGGTAAATGCCTCGACCTAGCATTTTGAATATTTCCCGAAATTAACTGATCATACTCTTTAGTTAACTCCGCCACTAGGAATGATTCGGATTTCCTAGTGCCGGTCCCAAGCCCTGTAAAGGAGGAGGGTCAATGGCTGGTTGTTGAGTCTTGGGGGTTGCACTGATGTCGAGTAAGTGCTGCCATTAAAACTCAAGAAATGCTTTAGTTGACAGTCCATCTGTCAATGTAACCAGCAAATCCTACCCCTCATGGGGATGGGTGAGGGCGAGTACCTGGCGCCTTAAAACTGGGTCCTTCGGCTAAGGTATGGTAACCCCTACAGAAGAGTCCCTGGTCCTCCAGGTTGGGGGTTGTGCGAAGGGCTGGTAACTCTTCCACTTAAAAACTTACATCACTCATAAATCTCAGATGAATAACTGGACGGATTCTATGATGACGACAAAGGCAAGATCAAAGGCCTAACGATTTGGAATTAGAGATACATTAATGTTGGGAACTTGGAACGTGAGAGGCATAAAAGGAAAAGAAGAAGAACTGGATAGAGAGCTGGATAGGAAAGAAATCAATGTTGCTGTAATTACTGAGACAAAAAAGAAATTACAAGGAACAAAAGAAATTGATAAATACACTATGATTTATAGCGGAGTTACACAGGATAAAAGAGCTGCAGCAGGAGTCGCAATATTAATAGACAGGAAGTGGAAAAACAAAATAGAAAGCTACACCATTATAAATGAAAGGATTTTGGTGCTGAGGTTGAAGGTAGAGAGAGGGAAATTAACTTTGGTAGCCGTGTATGCTCCTGAAGAAAACAAACAGGAAGAATCTGAACAGTTTTATGAAGTTCTTCAATCAGTGTTGGATAACATATGTAAAAGTGACTTTGTTGTTCTGGCTGGTGATCTCAATGCTCGAGTAGGAAACAAACCAATTGCAGAAATAGTGGGAAATAAAGGTGAACCAACTTTGAATGAAAATGGTAAATTATTGATAGAATTTTCATCCTATAATCAATTAAAAATTACTAACACCTTCTTTGAGAAGAAAGATATACATAAATCACATGGACTGCAAGAGGACAGCGATCAATTATTGATTATATAATGGTCAATAAAAAGTTAGGCCCAGATGTAACAGATGTCATAGTACATAGAGGCAACGATTTATATACAGATCCTTATCTGGTCATTGCAAAAATCAGAATTCTTTCTAAATGGAGGAAAAGGCTGAATAGAAATATACACAGAAACCAAGAGATCTATAAGGTATATTTACTACAGGATGATGGAATAAAGTACTTATATCGAAATCGGCTGCAACAGTATTTAGGTCAGATTCCGACAAGTACTGATATTAACAAAGAATGGGAAATCATAACCACAGCAATTCAGAGGGCAGCAGATGAAGCCATTGGAGTGAAGAAGAAATTTAGGAGAAAAACTGGGCTTAAAATATGGAATAAAGAAATTTCAAAAGCTGTCAAGCAAAAACAAATATTATACCTGAAAATGATACAGCATCGCACCCCACAAAATGAGAAAGAATATAAAAACAGCAGGAACAAGGTCAAGTCACTAACGAGAAAACTCAAGCAAGAAACATGGGATAGGTTAATGAACTCAATAGAGGATGATATCCATGGTAGGCAAGAGATGGCATATAAGTTAATGAAGCACCTCAACAGTGATGAAAGAGAAACTGCTAATATAAATGTAATCGAAGAAGAATCGTGGATACAACACTACAAAGAATTGTGGTATAACGGAGAGTATGGAGAGAGTCAGGAAGATCAAGATATAGATATCGACATTGAAGGAATTGACCTAATAGATATAGAAGAACTTAATACTGTTAAATTTAGAATGTTACATTTAATTAATCTTTGTTGGAAAAGAAGAAATATACCCGAAGAATGGAGAAAAGCTAAAATAATATCACTTTTCAAGAAAGGAAATCGAAGTTTTTGCAGTAACTATCGAGGAATAAGTTTATTAAATGTTGGCTATAAAATATATGCTAAAATAATAAATAATAGACTTAAAATCATTGCACACAATCTCTTATTGGAAGAACAATGTGGATTTATGAAAGGCAGATCCTGAACAGATAATATATTTAGCCTCAAACAGATACTGGAGAAGAGAAGAGAATTTAACTTGAATACTTATGTCGCTTTTGTCGACTATGAAAAGACTTTTGATAGGGTAGATAGAGAACAGTTATGGAATATAATGGTAAAAAATGGATACCCTAAACATCTTATTCAAGTTATCCAAACTCTGTACAAAAGGACGAGAATTGTGTTAGTTTTAGGATACAAACTAACGGAAGAAATACTAATTAATCAAGGTGTACGTCAGGGATGCAGCCTCTCTCCAACACTATTCAATATATATATATAGATGAAGTAATCAGAAATTGGAAACGAATTGTGCACTCTGGAATAAAATTGAACACAAACACATACATAAATACTATGCTCTTTGCAGATGATCAATTTATCCTGCAGGATGATGAAGATAAACTCCAGAAATCAATACATCAGTTAAACACCATTTGTAAAAGTTATAATCTTCGGCTATCCCGAACAAAAACCAAAGTTATGGCGTGGCAAGGGAAATATCCTATCAGAGCGAAGATAGTAATCGACAATCAACCAGTAGAACAAGTCACAAATTTTAAATACTTTGGTTGTGAAATATCTTTTAACGATGATGACGAGGTGAAGAAGAAGCTTCATCGATTTCAATATATGTGTGGGACAATTCGCCGAACACTGAAAGGAAAAGTAAGAGAAGATACTCAACTTAAATTTTATAAGACTATGGCTGTACCAACTTTGCTATATGGAAGTGAGACATGGGTAGATAAAATAAGCTATAGGAATAAAATACAATCATCTGAAATGAGATTCCTAAGATCAGTGAAAGGATACTCCCTAAAAGATAAAATACGAAATGAAGAGATAAGACAAAAATTAAATATATTCTCAATGAATGACAGAATATTCCAAAACAGGATAAATTGGAAAAACCACGTTCTGAGGATGGATAACGACAGAATCCCAAAACTTGCCCTGTAATACCATCCTACAGGAAGAAGAGATATTGGTCGTCCTATGAAGAGATGGAATGAAATCTGAGGTCGGAACAGGCTATTAGCCTAATCCATGAAGAGGAAGTAAGTAAGTAAGTACTCTTTAGTTAAAGATTGGACATCAAAATTCTACAATTCCAAATTAATTCCAAGTGGATGGCTCGGCAGTTTAGGAGTTGTTTCCTAGAGGGCTGCAATGCACATAGTTTGCTTTTTCGGTACGGCCACAATTTACGCTTTTCTGGTTGCTAGTCTGCTAGTGGGGCCGCAGTAGACGTGTGATTCTTTACACAGCCGCCTTCGGCCTTCATTAATTATATTTCGGATGAGCTGAGCCATGCTTTATATTCATGAATGTTATTCCTTGAATGGAAAGTCTTCACTTGTCGTTCGTTCCCTTGATGCCACAAATTGTTCAGTGCTCGTTTAATATTCTATGTCGACTACACGCTATCAAAATAAACAATTTATTACGACATCTCAGTTACTGAAATGCAAATTTTCCCCCGCCGGTTTCTCATATATTTGTAAAAGGTGTTGGACTTAGATTTATTCGTTTCTTAGACATTGATTTTATTATTTATAATGTTCTTAAGCTGTACTTTGTTCAACTAAGGTATTAATATCTTTAATTTTGTATTGTTATAAACGATAGCCCTAACATATTTTAGGTAAAGTAGGGCTACCTCCCTTGGAGAATAAATAAATAAATTAATTAATTAATTAATAATAAGGTATTATTATTTAGAAACTTGCCGCATCAAAATCTGAAATCACTTCGTTGAGGAATCTCAGACATTCCAGGCCTTGGTTATTAACTGTCTCCTCCGAATAGAAATCTGAAACAAAATAAAACACAAGTTAGTTTGTGAATAGGAATTTGTCGGACTTATCTTCTGCAGTACAATGCTGAAACAAATATGATTACTCACGAGAATAAAAATCATGTATTTACCAAGTAATAAAAGCCATCTTAGTTACAAAATCAAAGCAATTCATAAATATGTTTTGTGTTTGCACTGAAGAATATTTCGTTTAATTTAGTTGTATGAAAGTGAAATTTGGTAAATTTATATAAAATGGCTTAAAAGTGTAACATTAAAAAATAATTATGAATGCAGAAACGTGGAGTTCTTTCATATTCTTTATTTTTATGAGCTATGTGTACAGGACCATCGGTGGTATTTTGTAGCTCTACCCTCATCTCAAGCTTCACCTGAGTAGTTAGAAATTCCAACCCCAAACTCTGATCTAAATGCCGTCATATTTGAGAGGAAGCCACCCTACTTCGATGTCTGGAATGTGTAATGTTGGTGATATCATAGAAAATAGCAGGTTCAAGAACGAATTCCATTCCAAACCCAGACATTCAGATAGGGAGTCGAGGAACTACATCAATGTGCTAACCTATATCTCGATCCACCTTGACCCCTCCTCAGTATAATAATAATTTTAATTTTCTTTTTCTGCTGGTGGTTTAATGTCAAACTAATACAACGAAGGATTTCAGTGACACAAGGATGGGAAGGGGCAGAATGGATAACATGGGGACCATTGTCTTAAGGAAAATCCCCTGTATTTGCGTGCTGTGGAAATGGGAAAGAACGGAAAATAATTTTCTGGGCTGATAACGATGGGAACTGAACCCACAATCTCTCGAATATAACTCACAGCTACGTGACGCTTGCTGCGCGTTTAATTCTCTCGATGTTGGTAATCTTATTCTTCTTTTTCTACTACCGTTTTAACCACATCTGTGGGGTCGCGAGTGCGAACTGTGTATTTGGCCCTGTTTTACGGCCGGATTCCCTTCCTGACGCCAACCCTATATGGAGGGATGTAATCACTATTGCGTGTTCCTGTGGTGGTTGGTAGTGTAGTGTGATTTGCGGTCCATGCTTTTCATCACAAGATCTGCATGAAAAAATGTGTACCATTTACTCCGTACAGAACACATTTGCGAACTGTGTAAAAGACACTGCGATAGATACCATGCTATACTTTGCAACGAATGATCAATATTGTTACCACAATTTAATAGCGATTAACTTCGTTTGTATTCTGCACTTTGCGCACATTTCTATTACTGCGATTATTGTTTACGGAAAATCCAAATTCTCGTCTCATCCTCTTAGAGCATGTAGACTACGTACAGTTTTATGTAGGATATTGACCATTTGACTTATATTCTTACAAAATTTTCAGTTTAAGAAAGATACTGTTGTTGAAGTGTAGTGTCGTGTTTCCTTGTAATGTGGTACAAACGGTGAAAGCTGCTGAATGCTGAATGCTGCTAAAGTCAACTGTTCTGCTGAAGGGGTTAGTCACCTTGCAGCTATAAAATGTAGAAATACGTTTCAACAGCGAAAAATCACTGATTATTCCAAGTAATAATTGTATTTCTACCTTGATCCGATCTAGAAAGCCAAGAATAACGGCCAGGAGGATACGTCGTGTTGACCACACGACACTTCGTAATCTGTAGGCCTTCGGGATGAGCAGCGGTCGCTTGGTAAGCCATGGCCCTTCGGGGCTGTTGTGCCATGGGGTTTGTTTTTTACTTATTTCTACGGTGAAATTTATACTAAATGATTCAGTTTGCATGATAAAATTATCTCCATAACTTAAATTTCGTGCACTGAATGATGTTTGATTATCCGAATAATCGAATATCCTAACTATATGCGGTCCCAATTGGTTCGGATAATCGACGTCATACTCTATATAATCCCTCATTCCACAGCGATATTTAAACAATAGGTAATCATATTGTTGTATCATCGTACATAAAAAATTATTCTCTTTCAACCAACACAACGAAACGGGAAGCAAAGTTGCCAACTGCTCAGTCTCAGCTTACTACGATAAGATATATGAACCCTACTGTACAGCATAGACATGAACCATTACACGCTAACAAGTAGCATAAAATTTAACTCCCATAGAAGCTCCCAACCTCTCGCTCTGAAACATTGCTTATTGCATTTTCATATTCTATTTGCCATATGTTTATCCCTTGAGAGTTGCATTTATCATATTCTTACCTATGGTCAAACTGGAATTTCTATGCCAAATTTCACTCTCACTAGTTTGTTGACTCCTGAATTATCGTGATGAATGAGGTCTATGTACAATTATTAACCTATTTCAGCCATTGTCAAATACCGGAAAGAACTAGGATGGGACATCCATATCGGGGAAGTAAACTTGGAAATGTAAAGGATAACTTTAAAAAACTGATATGACAAAAACTTGGAATATCTTGAACCAAAGTGAAAACGCTTGAGTACATGTATTAATATGTTTTACATCCCATAGAAAACCTGGCGCTCAAAATATATTTGTTAACTTTGAGTACAACTGCCATATATTTTAACTTTTGCGTTGTTCATCAGACTGTCATGAATAAACTTGTGCTTGACATAATACAGAAAATTTTGGAAGGTGAGTAAGGTCAGTAAGCTTTATAAAGTTTAATTTTATGCCTTGATTATGGCATTCATTATACACTCCGAAGTCCGAGAATTAACAATACATGTAATTTAACCATCCATCTCCTGATGTGACTTACCTGAGAAGTTAGGCATGGATGCAAAGAGGACGCCAACCTCGGCATAACTCTGGCTGTAAAGTTCTTCATGTTGACGTTTTCTGCTGCCCATGAAATGAGCTGCAACGTGTTGAGGCAGAATATTGTAGACCAGGGCCTCATTGCGCCTGCGCATGTCGGATGCCCTTTCCCGCTGCTCTTCCACCTCAGTCTTCCACAAGAACAACACTCGGAGAGCCTTCTCCATCTGCACATAATATTGATGAACAGGTTTACACTGCTGACTGGCTGATTCGCTGTTAATCATGCATGTAATTCCCTCAGCTAACTAATGAGCGAACGTGGCGGAAAGATATTCCAATAATCAATCAGGAAGTTAATGGTTCTGGTCGACTAACAGAACGTCCTTTCTCTTGTTTTGATAATTAACGATAGAGGTAGACAATTCATTCATTAGTCTGCACAGCTGATACTTTTAATTTAAATATTGTATCGCACTGTGTGATGTGATAGAGTAGCTCATTCACGGAATTTATCCGAGATTCAGGTGAAATATATATACACAAGCAAATGGAGGAAATAGTAGCTCTCCCCTTTCGGAAGTCTCCTGTTTTACTGATCATACTGCGAACGACGTCAAAAATTTGAAAAGCATTGGAAACTATTCAAGAATCAAAATATATTGCTAAGATTCAAGGGATATGCAGAAAAGCAACTATCTAGAAAGAAATACAGCAGAGTTTCTGTTTCCCCTGATTTTTAATGAAGGTAGTAGAGGAAAGAAAAGAGAAATTCGGAAAAAATTACAGTTCAAGGAGAGGAAATGAAAACGTTGAGATTTCCCGTTGATATTCGTATTTTATCTGAGTCTGTCTCGAAGAAGGAGTGCAAGAGTGTGATAAATATACTTAAAGTGGGAGTAACGGAATGCAGCTGTATAGATCCAAGTGATACAGAAAATTTATCAGAATTTGAAACAAATTCCTGAAGAAAAAACGGTGAATATTGTTATTTTAGCATTATAATAAATCCCAATATAAAATATAGACTAAGATCTTCTTAATAAAAGAAGCCCACTTACCACAAACATAGACATACATATTAAAAATCCATTCCGGCAGACTTGTGTGTAGAGTGTGACATTGCGTAGAAGTGAAACAAGGGAAATAACCGGCACAGAAAGTGGTGTTTCAGAATAATACCGAAGGTAAAATATGCATATCGTACCATAAATGAAGAGATATACAATCAGGTTTGTGAGAGCAGAACGACCGGACATAGTGTGACCAGAGAGAGGAGGAATGGTGTATGTTGGTAAAAATCTTGAGATTACACATCTAGTGGAGGTCATCACCGTGAATATGAATGTAATGTATTATAATTTCAAATTAAATATCAGTGTGCTTCTAGCTTCTTATTTTATATTTTTAATTCGGAATAAACATGAATATCAATGAAAGCATAATAAACTCTGAATTATTTATTCACTTAATTATTAACTATGTTGAATTATACCTCTGAGATAATATTAAAGTACAGTATACAAATACAACGATGAAGTACACTTCAAATGATATAAAAATTCGCTTGAGCACTAAAATTGAAATACGTTTAATAGTACACTAATTAGGCAACCACCGGGCGAGTTGGCCGTGCGCGTAGAGGCGCGCGGCTGTGAGCTTGCATCCGGGAGATAGTAGGTTCGAATCCCACTATCGGCAGCCCTGAAAATGGTTTTCCGTGGTTTCCCATTTTCACACCAGGCAAATGCTGGGGCTGTACCTTAATTAAGGCCACGGCCGCTTCCTTCCAACTCCTAGGCCTTTCCTATCCCATCGTCGCCATAAGACCTATCTGTGTCGGTGCGACGTAAAGCCCATAGCAAAAAAAAAAAAATTAGGCAACCGTAAATGTATTACTGAAGAAAGAACATATCATGGGATACAAGGAAATCATATTTTTGTGACTATTTTTTCTTTTGTACATCAGTGAGTTTATTCATTATTGCATTATGTACTTCATAGAATGAAACAACCAATTCAAAAGATTATATGCATTTAAAGACGTATTTAAAAGGCTAATTAGATTCACATAGACATAAAAAGTATGTAATTCACTGTCTGCAAACATTCAATTTCGGTAATGTTAAATCGTTTCTGGTCTCGTACTCACTGGTAATACAAGCCTTTTCTTAAATAATAACTTATTCTGTGGTCAATGGTGTGTATTTTAGAGATACTGATCAATACACATTCATACAGTACCGGTCAGAAGTTTAGGACCACGTAAAGAAATCACGAAATGTCATCTAGAACCTAAAATGTTACCACGAGATATCTGTAATTTTCTTTCTGAGCTCTCGCATCTAATAGGATATATGTCGCCTGATTTCATTGAGTGAGTCGAAATAATGTGGAAGTTATGAATTTTTAACTCTTGGACGTTCACAACAAAAGATCAACAATTTTCGTTATATAATGTACTGTACACTCTAATTGGTTGCAAGTATCACCGCGAATTTTTTTTTGTAGACTTAGAGATAGGCGGTGGCCATTTTAGTATAAATATAAAACTTCCGAAAATATGCGGCACCTTTTTTTTTGCGGGTTTTATTTTTTCTAACCAGGGCCAAAATGGTTGATTTTTCTTTGCCCTTGTCATGTATAGCCCAAGGTCTCAGGACGAGCTATCGGCATGAAACTTCTCTTCCCTGATAGTTCCATTTGCACTTTGTGGATAGCAACCAAGAACACATTTCTGATGACGATAGCTCACACTGAGACCTATGGCAATCACAAGGAAAAATGGACTATTTTAGAGTTGATTTGACAAAAGTCGGTACCGCATTTTTTCGGAATTTTTCTATTTATACAAAAATGACCCCCGACTATTGCTAAGTCTATAAAAGAATATTTTTGGTGATACTTGAAGCCGATTAGAGTACGTAGTACATAATATTTCCAAAAATGTTGACTTTCTGACGTGACCTTCCAACAGTTAAAAATGCATAACTTATACACTACTTGGCGTAAATCACTGAAATCAGGCGACGTATATCATATTAGATGCGAGAGCTCAGGAAAAAAATACAGAGGTCTAGTAGCAAAATTTTAGGTTGTAGGTGGAACTTAATGATTTTTTAATGTGGTCCTAAACTTTTGACCGGTACTGTACTTGTTTCCAGTATGAAGAGAGATAATGTGTCAATAAATATGTATAAAACAGTGTGACATAATATTGTTAAAACTCTAACATTTATCGTCCAAGAATTCCAACAATTTTTTTTTTCATGTTTTCAGAAGTATTAAAACACAGCACGTTCTACGGGCAATTAACATTACACTTCGTTACTCAGAAACCAAACCAAAGCAAAGTCATCTTTGTACAGCCCATGAAGACCCTTGGAGGCGTGGAAGGTAAAGGCTTTCACTATCTGTAACCTCGGCACATGATGGGGTAAAGTGGTTAGTTTTGCGTCTGGCCGCCTTTACCCTCAAGAATTAACCTGGTACTCATTTTTGGTAAAGGCTAATTTGACCTTAGGGCCATGTGAACCCCCGGAAGTGGAAATCACGTTTCTTAAATTTTTCGACTTCATGACGGGGAATTGAACCACGTCCTTGCGGGTGAACCGAGCACGTCTTTACCGCCTTGGCCAAGCAGCCCCAGAAACTACTGGTGGAAATATTGTGGAACTAGCCATTATGGTACAAATAAATTACAAATCGTTACAAGGAATTGTTCATTTTGAAACTAAATATATTACAATCTAAGTAATATAAATTACTTTTGTTCCAAATTTTGCTTTGATATTACGAAATATACACATTTCCGTACTGCATATAAATTAATCCTTAAAAGAAAGAAGTGACGCATTTTTATTTTTCCTGGTCGTATGAGCACATTTAAATCGGCATTTGCTAATTGCTTTCGTTCGGCACCTCATTTGCCTCGTTCTGTACGCCAGCCGTATAAGAAGCTTATTTTAACAATTAATACGTGATTCTAATGTTAGCGCTGGATTCATGTGATGTGTTTAAGTGAAGAAGTGCATTATTAATATAAACAGAAACACCCTGTCCAGGAGCCAGGTGTGATTAAAATCCTCGGTCTGGATTTGAAACAAGGTTCCTTTGAAGCTAAGTTTGCGACATTCACTGTTCCTATACCTACAAGTAACCCAGTTATGTTAGATATTTTAGTCACTGAGTAATACCTTGAGATAAAAATGTAAAACACAATTTTAAGTCATATACATAGTTCTGTGACTACTTCTAATTAATATCCGATCACTTTTGGTAACTATAGATACTCACATGCCTAGCTAGGAACGCCAGTGCCAAGGTGACGGCCAGCAGCAAGCCACACAGCGTATATTTACCAGCCGCTATGCTGTAACACACAACACACAAGTGGATCAACTATTCCCACAGAAAATACATGAGCAATGTGTAGCAAATGAGAACAGGAATCTCCAAACTGTGCAGTCGAATCTATAATCATTTTAAAAGGCCCATTAACTGAGTTCATATTTTAGACGAAACATGGTTACAAAGAACGGGAATGCAAATAATGGCTTTGTACTAATCAAAATTATAAAAATAATTTAATTTCAAAGCACTGATACCAGATCATATGTTAATTAAAGAAGAAATGATCACACGATTGGGTATTAGTAGTTTATTTCTTGCTATACTCTGCTGATGTCATTACCTTTTTCTTATGGCACACAGTCAAGTGGTACCGGTCACATCTTTGGTTGCACAAGTCGCACACACAACTGTCGCCGGGACTGTGGTAAGGTTTGTCTATACATATCTTGTGGTGGAAGCCATGAAAGGCAAATCTTGTCACTGCGTGTCTTAGTTCTTGATTTTCCTACGTTCAGTTTGTCAGTCATGGCACTCTTCTCTTAGCCGCTCTTCTCTTCAGGTGCTTCGTGTACTGCTCTGTAGATCAGTTGTGTTAAAACATTTATCATATCAATGTTAAGGAATAATAACTAAGATCAGTTGTTTTCAAAGCAAAAGATTTCCATTAAAGCACATTTGTTTAATTACTTGGCGATCTGAAATGAAATGGGACACATGAATATTTTAATAATAGGTTATCTTGCATTTAATTTATATTTGCAAAATGAATACAGTAACTAAAAGCTTTGTTAAATTCTATTTTATTTTTTCTAGTTTCTCAACATCGCAATAACGCATCTAAGGTTTTCGGCGAGGCAAGAATGGGATAGGAAAGGCAGTAGCCTTGACCATACTTATGATAATGCCGCAGCATTTGACTGGTGTGAAAATGGGTGAGATTTGAACCCACCATCTCCCGAATGCAAGCCTACAGCTACGTAACTCTAACTGAATGGTCAACTCGCCATTACTAGGTTGAAAGTTACAAAGGTCATTTCATAATTGGCATTGAAATGATAGCTAGCATTTTACGTTCTGCAATAAAATTGAAATATGTTCCTAAAGTAGGAAATAGTAAAAGACGATGTAAAAATATGTAGAGTATGCATATACAGTATATCAATAGATCCCATGTTTGTCTGCATAACCACCAGTAGTATAGCAATGTATGTTCTAAAACACCTCGTCAGCATTTTTTGTGCTGAGTCAGCACCCGAGGTCATTGACTCAGGCAAAGGACATTGACCCCATGACGTCATGACAACGTGACAGTGACGTTACGGCCACGTGCTATTGTTTGTAAACAAAGCCACGTGCTTTTGACAGCTGTCAAGATGACAGACTCTAACCTCACTTTTTTGAGCACGTGGGCGCGCCTAACCTCACTGCTGCCATCTTAACAGGTCCTAACCTTCATTTTCGTGTCATCTTGACGGGACTTAGCCACGTGCTTTTGACAAGCAGAATTTTGAGCTACCTAACCTCACTGCTGTCATCTTGACGGGACTTAGCCACGTGCAGGCGCGGAATTTTGAACGATTTCCCAACCATACTGCTGTTATCTTGACGGAACTTGGCCATGTGTCCAGGTGTCTACTCCATAAATCAGTATTGACCAGACGCAATATCTCAGCTTTTGCCTGAGTTCGAGGTTTACCCGCAGGATAATCCAGGATAACGTGGTAGATGTACTTTCTTTGCCCTAAAAGTGAAAAATGTTTTCTATCCTAACGAGAGTAAAACCTTGATATGTGCACAGTCAAACTAACTCAACGATGGGGAAAATAAAATGTACTGATTGCAAATATGATTTTTGAATCACGAGGGTCGAACTGGTATTTAAAATCTGGTTTTCTTGCGGTTTCTACCGGTAATTTTGCGAGAGATCCATTCATTATCCTATTATCCCTTCACAGAACACACATAATAAACGAAGGAATATCGATTATTGGATATCATTAGTACTGGTTCACGAAGTTCATGATCAAGACGCCCCAATGATGAACAAATGTAAATGAACAAACCAACAATAACAAAATGAAAAGTGTTATATCGAAGAAAAAATCAAAAGAAGCATACCTCATCTCCTTGGCTGAGCGTCCAGCGTTCACCATAAACAGTAGGCCTACGTAAGTCTACTCAATTTCTCCGCATTTAGACTGTCGCGACGTTATATTTCCT
The DNA here is from genome assembly GCF_040414725.1 of Anabrus simplex. Lineage (NCBI taxonomy): Eukaryota > Metazoa > Arthropoda > Insecta > Orthoptera > Tettigoniidae > Anabrus > Anabrus simplex. The sequence goes on along the minus strand of NC_090271.1, from coordinate 188,974,510 downwards.
TTGACATTAAGCTAATAATGAAATTTATCTCACTTTCCTTCAGTTACTATGTATTCAAAGACAAGTTGAAGTGTTGGAATTTCACCTCACGAAAGTCTTCCATGGTACCAGAAATTGAGAGCTCCGGGTTGGATTCCAGGTCGAGTCGGGTATTTTGTTTGCGTATGGTAAATTCGCCCAGCTCGAGAGATGGATGTTCGTGTTCGACTTAATATATAACTCAATTAATATGCAACACATCACACTACAAAACACTGCAGGAGCACAAAACAATGAATACATCCCTCTACATAAGGTAGGCGTTAGGAGGAAAATTCAGCCGTAAAACTGGGCCAAATAAAAGAAATTGGTAGAAAGAAGAAGAAGAAGAAGAAGAAGAAGAAGGAATTGATACTCTTAATTTTGAATGTAGTAGCGCAAAACTGGTACATACTGCTCAACCCATATCAGTCCTTTAGATTCTTCGGCCCCAAAGTTCATCACCTGACAAGTCTCATATGTCCTTTTATTCTTCCTTGTATGAAATGTTGCGAAATTCCGTACTTATTATTCCATATTATGTGGCCAAATATTTAACTTCCGCTTTTTAATGGTCAGCAAGACTTTTGCCTTCTTTCCCAGTCTATCCAACACCTTGGAACCCCGGATCCTTTCCGTCCTTGAAGTACATAGTTACACAATAGAAATGATGAAGGACCATTCTTCATAGCAAATAATGGAATTATATTAATTTGTTTGCCATAGACAGCACGTAAGTCTACTCAATTTCCCCTCTTTTAGACTGTTGCGACGTTATATTTCCTTTGACATTAAGCTAATCATGAAATTTATCTTACTTTCTTTCAGCTGATATGTATTTCAAGACATGTTGAAGTGTTGGAATTTCACCTCACGAAAGTCTTCCATTGTAACAGAAACTGAACGACAACCTTAGCTATATCAACTCCACTGTCTTAAAAACAGTAGGGCATTAACAACCCGACTGAAGTCTACAAATTCAATATGAATCAGAAAAATAATGTGCGAAAGCATAAGGTCATGAAGATGTATAATTGTATAACCATTGGTGAGTTATTCAGGGTGAAATTAACAACACACGGAAGTAAGCGTATAGACTCCGGTCGCCATGCCCATGTATTTTGATTCGTCGTAATTTGGGCTGCCTGCATGCCAATTTCGACGCTTCGTTTTACTCCAAGGGATGACAGAGAAATAGGTTATTTTAATGGGTGATCCATTACTGAGTTTACTTATTTTATTGGAGAAACATCAATGTATCACCTGAAATAGTTTTCATTCCAACAAGATACGACATAGTCCTTCAAAAGTCGTAGTACCACTGCTGAATTTGAAAGATAAATTTTGGGAAGGAGAGTATGGTAATGCCGTTGCCTTGACTGTTCTAATAATAGTTATCTCAATTTTCCCAACCGTTAGATACGAGAGGAACGATAAATATTCAATCAAAAAGTGATTACATACCTTCCTCAATACTGTATTACAAGTGTCAGGCAGCATGTGCATTGCTAGAGCATTATATTATATATTAAACCAAGTTACCTCGGATATTCTCGAAGCACCGCCATTTCCTCACAGTCCAGCGCCGGTCCGATGACGAACACGTTCATGGCGCAGTGAGCAGTAGCTATGAGGATTAACAAGATCGCTTTAGCCAGGTATGACAACTGCACTGGAAGCGACGCTGCCACCAACACCAGTACACAAAAGTAGGAAAAATAGCTGGGGTAGAGGCAGACAGACCCCGGATCCACCTCTTTGACGGTACAGTTGGCAGGGGACGCCGGTGTTGTACAAGATACCTGAAATATACATATATATTTTTACTTCCACGTTCCAAATGAATTAGTTTCAAGATCGATGGTTCACAATTTGGACATTTTGGAGCAATAACGTGATTAAGTTAAAATGAACAACTCTTTATGGTTGGATCCATCCCAAAAAGAATTACCATTCAAGGATATGAATTGAAATTGAAAAAGAACGTGAATAAGTTACCGTATGCAAAATTAAGATAAATGAGTGAGGGTAAGCAAACTCCACACAAAGAACACTTTCCTAAAAATTATTATTTACTAATGAAGAATAGAATATGACTTCAGAAAATTTTCCAATAATGGATGATATTGAAATATAATAAGAGATTTCTTCTGGCGACTACTTATCGCACTCCTTCTGATGACAAAACTAACATGATAGCCAAGTATTACTGTCACCGTTTTCTCGCCAAGGCAGCTGTAGTTGTTATCCCGCTTAATTAATGTGGGAATTTGTAAATGAAACATCATGTCCGTGTGGTTCAGAAACCGCGTTCAGCTGGGAATATCACCGTTGTGGCCACAATATCAACAGTCAAGTGAAACTACAAGATCTCTCTATTTTGTTTTTGACGGAACTGCTTCAGGATATGTAAAATTTGATTTCTGCGAATCCTATTTGTGATCAGAACAAATATACAAGTTGAGATCTCTTAGTATGCATATATGCAGTACGTATGTATGGTTGTATGTATTGAACCCATAATTCTACCTTCAAGGGTTCAGTATGTATGTATGTATGTATGTATGTATGTATGTATGTATGTATGTATGTATGTATCTCTTAGTCCCGTCTCATGATATTGGGTCAGAGATGAGGCGAGATGAATTGATATGGCTTGTTTTACGGCCGGATGCCCTTCCTAAGGAGATAGTGAAGATAAAATGAATTATGGTGAATGAAATTGGGTAAGGAGGCGGAAGGAATTGACTGTGGTCTGTCAATAGGAACTGACCCAGCATTTTCCTGGAAATAAAAATGGGAAACCACAGATAAACATTCTCAGGACATCCGATGGTGGGGTTATAAACCTCGCGTGTCTCGAATGCAGACCTTCGGCTCCATAGTAATAGCGCGTTAACACACACGGCCACTCCGTTAGGTCGGTTGATATTTGTCAGTAATATTCAATAGCTGACGCAATTGTGGTGAAACTGTGTGTAATGGAAAAATTGGTTTTCGGACACCTCTTTATTGACAGCTGTAAATGATTTACGACTGAAATTTGAATGATCCATCATGAAAATTTGGTCACATTACAGCCGATAAACGTTTGATGGAAAACATACTTCTAAAGGATGACCACAATTTTTATATTAGTACTGCCACCCTTAAATAACAGTACACTGACCACAACAATAACGGTAACTTTAAAAACATGCTTGTATTTAATAATCACTGTAAGGTACAAGACATCCTCGGAAATATTCAACTTCAGGTCACTTACAATTAGTGTGACTATTTGTGGAAAGATGACGACTTAACTTTATTTAATCATACACGAACAATATTTGCAATTAACTCGGTACTTACCAATATCCAAGAGATGGAACATTTACCCTATTTCAGTTTTGACCGTATTCGTGCTCCCGTTAGCATCTTCGTGATTCATAGGCTGCGTTGATCCGTTTGTTGTGATATTTGAAATCAATTCAGGTCTAGCAATATTTTGGATCGACAGTGCAAAATTTGTCATATAGTTTATACAGTGAAATTGTGTACCCATCTTATATTACTAAAAGTTAATATTGAGATATGTATCTTACCCATTATATGGCGTGAAAATTCTTACATAATACAGAAAAAGACTGTCCCTAATTCATTAAGAGAATACCTCGTTATTGGCTGCGTGGAAACAGAAACTGTGAAAAGAATATATTTGTTCTAATAACCCTATTTTCTTATTAGTAGTAGAGACATCCGTAGGATAGCTATAGAATACATGAGAACCGAATGATATTATCGCTAGTTTCTCAAAAAGAAGTGACTGTTATTTGAATCCGGACAAAATTTAACGGGCAGAGATTTGTGGGATAAAATGGGAATGAGACTACATAATAAACAAGGAAATATAGTACCGGCCGAGTTGGCCGTGCGGTCAGGGGACACGAGGCTGTTAGCTGGCATCCAGGAGATAGTGTGTGCTGTGCGCCGAACTTTGGTGGGTTTTTCTCTAGTACAGAAAGAAGTTCCTACCAGCGCCGTATCACGTGATGATGTTGATGATGATGCTTGTTGTCTTAAGCGCCTGAGATCTGGCCCATCGATTTATGTAACTTATTAATGGAGAAGGAGTTCGAAAGAATTGTCAGCGATATTGTTTTGGAAAACATTGATCAGGGTGATGAGAAACTAACATTACATACCGCTTTTCATGAGAGTTTAATCCTGATGTAAACAAATAGGCGGAGCACTTTGCCTTTCCACGTAGACATAGACGGAGTTGACTGGAGAAGCAACAGTCGCACTCACTCGACTGTACGCGAGCTCGAAGAAAAGTAGTACAGTAGTATTTTATTTTAGTTTATTACATTTAGAGAGTTCGGAAGAGTACGTAATAAAATTAAAATACGGTTGTCATATTTACCGGCATATACATATGTTTTTTAATATAAAATAGTGATTAAATAACTAGAAATGAGGCACAAAGCGTGGTGTAATACAGGAAGTATTCTCGTAGTGAGGGAATGTCCCAAGCTGTATAGCGTAGAGATAAAGTGTTGCATCTTGCAGCAGCAGTCATTGTCAGTATTCATGGTGACAGAAATAGAGCAAGAGGTAGGACCATCGCGTGTTGTGAACCACAAAAGAGGAAAACCGCTTATAAGTGTCCATGTGTTCAATAAACTAAGTAAACAGAATCCATGTTTAGTCGTTTATTCAGAAGTTCAGATCTTCGCACTGTTGTCGTATGCGATGCGCAGCCCTATACGTCCGAACACGAGACGTTGACGGGGTGGAGGTAGGTACTACACGCTCAGCGAATCACAACTCTTTCTTTGGCGGAGGCGTGGACATACCATGTTTACACCGAAAAGACATATAGGTGTGGCAAACAGTGACTTTGAGAGTAGTTTGAAAAAAAAAGACGGATGAATGAATATACATGGTGGATGAATAATTTCACCAGAATGTTCTTCTCAGATAATGAATGTATTAACATTGTGTGTGTCTTCATGAACGTATATATACGGATAGCTTGGTGTCAGCGATCCGCATTCTGCATTTCTAATCCGCTAAAATCGCTAACAGTGCTTGGAAGTGAGTGTACCTTCTAGGACCTTTGCTTCGCTAGCCACTCCCACAACTTCGCTGCAGATATGAAGAAACGTCAACACACTCACCCGCTAGCGTTAATGACTGATCACACAAGTAATACGATACTGCAAGTAAAAGGAAGGTAGGGGACCGATATGCATGCCCGCCGAACGTGTTATTCCGCCTTTGCCTGCAAAATGAACGCAACCCGCAAAGCAAGTGTGGACAGCAACCCCATTATTATTATTATTATTATTATTATTATTATTATTATTATTATTATTATTATTATTATTATTATTATTATTATTATTATTATTATTATTATTATTATTCAGAATGGTAAACTGGATTAAAATAATTATCCATGATAATGTCCATCTATAATTACTCTTTCTAAAGTACTTCTATCGCTTGTCGGGAGGCTGATATAACTACTAAACTACTAAAGGTGGCATTGGTGGCGCAGAAATGTATATTGGGTTCCTTCGCACTTCCACTTATTTGTCTATGTTTATGAATATGAGTTTAAAAGTTCAAGCATTACTGGAAATCAAAATATAATATTAGGAACGTCGAAATGAAGTGTGAAAATTAAGCGATTACCAAATTTCAATTGTCAAATGCGAATATATCTTCTTAATTCCAAATTTCCATAGTATTAACTTTTAATTTAAAGATTATAGGATAAGTTTCAAATACAATTAATTTGTATAATTTTGCCATAATTTTTGTAAAGGGGCATGACAGCCGAGTGACACAGCCACTGGCCGCTAACGAAGGAGTCCACGGTTAATATTTCGGTCAATGCATGTGGCACTTTTGAAATGTAAATTCACGCCCGTAAGGTTCGGATTCAACCTAAAACTAGAGGTTCCGTGGCAATCATAAGGTTATCAAGAGTCAAATAAAACTGCAAGTATGATATCTGGTTAACATTTCTCGAGGTCCACTCTTCCTCAAGAAAGGAGACATTTAAACTCATAATTTTCCTCTAGTACAAGTTTCTAACAAATTTTAGCATTTCTGAACAACATAATCAATGAAGATGAAAACACATCAAACGATGAGAATATTATCCTCCTTTTTTTACCTCTTCCATACAGTAGCTTATGGACACCAAGATACACTTGAATTGGGAAGCATAGTGAAGGTACTATCTGCTAACGTTTCTTCAATTGCCATTGTTTTTAAGAAACAACGAAGTGCTTCGATTGTTCCTGTCCCAAAATTATAATAACTTTACTTTTTGATTAATTTTCAATGGATATGAACACTTCTCAGATCATCATCAACGCCAGTGACTACGATTATTCATTATTTCTTATAATATACACACGTATACATCGTCGTTCCAGAATATTATACTTCATAGCGTTACGTTCTGCAAGTTCCACTGTTTATTTTCTGATTTGCCGTGAGGTTCGTTTCAGTGATTCACTACGTTACAAATTTTCATCCTTCCCTATCATGAACCTGCCGTTCGCGTAGAGGCGCGCGGCTGTGAGCTTGCATCCGGGAGATAGTAGGTTCGAATCCCACTATCGGCAGCCCTGAAGATGGTTTTCCGTGGTTTCCCATTTTCACACCAGGTAAATGCTGGGGCTGTACCTTAATTAAGGCCACGGCCGCTTCCTTCCAACTCCTAGGCCTTTCCTATCACATCTTCGCCATAAGACCTATCTGTGTCGGTGCGACGTAAAGCCCCTAGCAAAAAAATAATATCATGAACCTGATTACTGTCTATTGTTCGGAACTTTTCAGTAATCATATCCATATAATTCTGTGTAATTTCCTCGTCCTGGAACTTTTCTACCCTTACTCGTCAGCAGACAGGTTTCACCTTCTCTATCCTAGGCCTAGAGATACTTAGTTCACTACAGATTAGATAGTGGTCTGTATCATCAAAAAATCCCAGGAATACCCGCCCATTCCTAACAGATTTCCTGAATTCATAGTCGGTTGTGATCCTAGTCTATTATGGATCTGGTGCCCCTACCCTCCCATGTGTAGAAGAATGTATTCGTAACAGATAATTCCGTATTATCACGGAAGTCTAGTAACGCTTTCCATTCCTTTTAGCTTCCATATCTTTCCCACATTTACCCATCACATTGTCATATCCTTGAGTTCTATTCCAGCTCTCACTTTGAAACCGCCAATTATCACTATATATTTGCTGTTGACCCTGACTGTGATGTCACTCAGTGCTTCATAATATTTGTCAACTTCCTCCTCATCTGCACCCCCACATGGTCTTAATTCCCCCAAATGCCAAACTACCCACATCATTCACTCATTTATATACCTAACGGAAACTATATTGCGTGTATTAGTATTAGTGATGAACAGAACTTCACCACAATCTGCCCTTCCCTTTTTATCACACGTCAAGAACACATAATCTCCTGTCTGTTCCTCGTTATCTCCCCTTACCCGAATATCATTAATTCCTTACGCATGTAGACGCATCGTCTTTGATAATTCAGTCAGTTCTACTTTCTTTCCACCATAAGCCCTATTCATATTGATAGCTCTTCATCAAATCTATTCCGTTCGCCAAGTTGTTTCCAAGGAGTCCATCGTCTCTCAAATGGAAGTGGTACTCCGTTAATCTCATAGGTCCGAGGCTTGCTTAAGTAAAATGATAAAACAACACGATTCAATATTAATCCATCTTCCTCCCAACTCGATCACATCATGGAGTCTAATGGGCTAATCGACTAGTCTTCATAAGTACAGTAATAGCTGTTCTCAGCCACGGAATCCCACGTATTCTGGAGAAGATTCCGCAAATCATCAGGACGTCTTGTAGGGGGGGATTAGGACAAGTTTTCCGCATATAATTATTTACGTGAGCTCAGATATTCTTAATTGTGCTCAAGTCCGGACAGCGACAAGGCCAGTCTATCAATTCGATATCCTTTCTGCTCGCAAACCAGTTTGAATTAATTGATAAGTGTGGACTGGATGATTATCCATCAGGATACACCATCCTAGTATAAGGAACCATATCACTTTACAGGAACCGTTTATATTTATGCTGGTACTATTTTCTACGAATGCGATGCATTGTGCCCACTCCACGACGAGATCCACCCACCAGCACGACACAGACACTCGACCACTGCGGGGACGAATGGCGGCGTATCTGTCGTCGAATTGGGTGCCAGGAGGCGATTTACCAAAGTGGGTCCTACATTTGTAGTAGAAAAGGTACCTTCATCAGAAACGATTATCATCTTGCAATCCCAATCACTATTTCCCACTGAAACAACTAAACGCTCGTATATGCTTCTCCATAAGAACTTCGCAAGGAATGGCATATTGAGATCACAAATTATTGGCCTTAAACGATTTTTCATGGTGTGGTCGTGGCCAGGAAAATTAACAAGTGCCTTGAAAATAACAGCGGCATGAAAGGGATTCATACTAATCTGACATCCTTTTGTAGTGTTAAAATTTCCCTTATACAACTCTCAAATGTCGATAACTTTTCACCCATCTACGAGCTATCCTCTCTGAAAAGTAAGAACGTCTAGCAGCTTTGGATATCAAAAAACGAAGTTCAGTCACAGCCCATATTACACATTCTTTCCATCCTTAACCAGTTTCTGGAGCCAAGCCAAACAATTAAATGCAAATTCTCGGGAAGAAATGGTGCCGCTGGTTATTTCGTAGAATGTTAGCCTATACGAAGCTCTTAAAATATCGGTGAAGTAGTCAAAGTGACACAAATTTGAATATTTACATAAATATTAATTATCTATATGCCTTTATAATCTTAATAATTACATAATTACGTGCATACATGAAGTCTAAGGATTTAAAAGAAAATAGAGTTCGTAATGTCGACCTCAATCAATCAATCAATCAATCAATCAATCAATCAATCAATCAATCAATCAATCAATCAATCAATCAATCAATCAATCAATCAATCAATCAATATGATCTGCATTTAGGACAGTCGTCCAGGTGGCAGATTCCCTATCTGTTGTTTTCCTAGCCTTTTCTTAAATGATTTCAAAGAAACTGGAAATTTATTGAACATCTCCGTTGGTAAGTTATTCCAATCTCTAACACCCCTTCCTATAAATGAATATTTGCCCCACTTTGTCCTCTTGAATTCCAACTTTATCTTCATATTGTGATCTTTCCTACTTTTATAAACGCCACTCAAACTTATTCGTCTACTAATGTCATTTCACGTCATCTCTACATTGACAGCTCGGAACATACCACTTAGTTGAGTAGCTCGTCTTCTTTCTCTCATTTCTTCCCAACCCAAAATATGCAACATTTTTGTAACGCTACTATTTTGTCGGAAATCACCCACAACAAATAGAGCTGCTTTTCTTTGGATATTTTCCAGTTCTTGAATCAGGTAATCCTGGCGAGGGTCTCATACACTGGAACCATACTCTAGTTGGGATCTTACCAGAGATTTATATGCCCTCTCCTTTACATCCTTACTATTACCCATAAACATACCTTATAACCATGTGCAGATATCTGTACCCTTTATTTACAATCCCATTTATCTAATTACCCCAAATAAGATCTTTCCTTATATTAATACCTAGATACTTACAATGATCCCCAAAAGGAACATTCACCCCATCAACGCAGTAATTAGAACAGAGAGGACTTGTCCTATTTGTGAAACTCACAACCTGACTTTTAACCCTGTTTATCAACATACCATTGCCTGCTGTCCATCTCACAACATTATAGAGGTCACGTTGCAGCTGCTCGCAATCTTGTAAATTATTTATTACTCTGTACAGAATAATATCATCCGCAAATGACTTCTGATTCCACTTGTTTACTTATATCATTTATATATATAACAAAATATAAAGATCCAATAACACTGCTTTTGAGGAATTGCCCTGTTAATTATTACAGGGTCAGATAAAGATTGCCAACGGCCGTAGCCGTGTTGAAACACCGGATCCCGTGAGATCTCCGAAGTTAAGCAACATTGGGCGTGGTCAGGAGTTGGATGGGTTGTCACGCGCTGTTGGTGGGGGGTAAGGGAATGGAGGAGCGGAAAGGAACTGGCCACCCTACCGCACGTAAACTCCGGCTCAGGAACACCTCTGTGGAGGTTTGGACCTGCCTCCGGGCAGAATAACCCTTACCTAGATAAAGCTTCGCCTACTCTAATTCTCTGAGATCTATTTTCTAGAAATATAGCAACCCATTCAATCACTCTTTTGTCTAGTCCAATTGCACTCATTTTTGCCAGTAGTCTACCATGATCCACCCTATCAAATGCTTTAGACAGGTCAATCGCGATACAGTCCATTTGACCTCCTGAATCCAAGATATCTGCTATATCTTGCTGGAATCCTACAAGTTGAGCTTCAGTGGAATAATCTTTCCTTAAACCGAACTGCCTTCTGTCGAACCAGTTATTAATTTCGCAAGCATGTCTTATATAATCTGAAATAATGTCTTCCCAAAGCTTACATCCAATGCATATCAAACTTACTGGGCTGTAATTTTCAGCTTTATGTCTATCACCCTTTCCTTTATACACAGGGGCTACTATAGCAACTCTCCATTCATCTGGTATAGCTCCTTCAACCAAACAATAATCAAATAAGTTCTTCAGATATGGTACTATATCCCAACCCATTTTCTTTAATATATCCCCAGAAATCTTACTAATTCCAACAGCTTTTCTAGTTTTCTTATTGTAAATGTAATTGTTATCATTTGTAAATTGTAATACTTCTTTAGCATTGATCTCCCCCTCTATCTGGACATTATCCTTGTAACCAACAATCTTTACATACTGCTGACTGAATACTTCTGACTTTTGAAGATCATCACATACATACTCCCCTTGTTCATTAATTATTCTGGGAATGTCCTTCTTGGAACCTGTTTCTGCCTTAAAATTCCTATACATACCCTTCCATTTTTCACCTAAAATTGTAAGTGATCAAATAATTCCGATTTTAGTTCAAGATGACGACACAAGATCCTAATCATATCCTAGATGGTTAAGATTATTTTAAAATGATTACTATAATTACGTTTCCAATACATGGAACTTTATAATAAATTATTTTTACAAATTGAATTCATCAGTCTTACAGTACACAATCGTTTCTATCGCAAGGCTTGATCGACGATGGTGGAAAAGGTGCTAAAACTAGTTTTCTAATAAAACCAATGTTTTTATTTACCTAGGTATGCTGTCAGCGTCCTTCTCCATATCCCCTTGTTGATATTCATTTGTGTGTTTTCATAATGTTTCGTACAGAGAACGACTGGATCACATAGTTGACAGTAGACTACTCGAGAACAGCTGTGCTCCTCTTGAGTGAATCATGATGGCGGCTTCCTCCGGGCAAACATGCTCAATCGAAGCTCGAGAAGTAGGAGCCCGAGTTGAGGCTCTTGCCTACCATTCCGAATTTCCGTCTGCACTACTTGCTCCACTCGCAACTTTTCCCTGTCATTTCACTTATACACTCATAACGTTGATGTTTGTTGTTCCTGTTTTCATTTCTTAGAGATAACTCTGCATCATTTTACATTATTTTATTTATTTGGCGTATGATGAATAATGACAACCCATAAACTATTTACACAACCAGTGAAAGATGAGTACAAAGTAAATACAAATTATCATATCTATACAGTCAAAGAAAGCAATTTACAAAGTTTGAAAGTACAAGAAGAAAACACAATATATTTACATCGCTATCCACCTATCAACTCTGACAGTTCATACACACACACCGAGTGCGAGTGATGTACATGTCACTAAATGTGAATGTCCAAACCCACCACCCACTTCACTGCTTCGGGTGTAGCTGAGTTGAGGTCTTCTATGGTGCCAGTGAAAGCACGGAGTGGACATTCCTGCACTACATGTTTCATTGTTTGTCGAACCTCCCCACAATCACAGTATGGAGAAACTGACCAGCCCCAGGTGTGTAAAGTAGATGCTGTTCTACCTACTCCACATCTCATGCGGTTTAGTCTACTCCAGGTGCAACGTGGCAGATCAAAGCCTGCCAGCTTTGTGTATGGGTTATTAATATCCACTATTGCCCGAGCTGGGGATAAAGACACTCTGTTAACCATTTAGAGGTGGGGTTGAATTCACTAGATGTTATCTTCACGGCTGTCTTCCAAGCAGGCTGGCGAGACTTCAGGCGTGTGCATTTCTGTCTGATATCCTCATGAACAGGTAGACGTTCATTCTTTAGCATTCTGGTCCATAGCTGAAAAAGGGCTTTCTGTCTCCTGATATGTGGAGGTAGTATATTGCTGAGAACCGGTAACCATTGGGTCGGTGTAGCACGAAGTGTACCAGTTATGATTCGCATGGTTTGACGAAGTTGTGAATCTACTAGCTGTGTGTGAGCACTGTTAAGCCAAACACCAGAGCAGTATTCTGCTGCAGAATAGACTAAGGCCAGAGATGTTGTCCTCAATGTGTTTCCATCCGCTCCCCAGGAAGTTCCAGCCAATCGTTGGAGAATGTTATTACGACTTTTTAGTTTGTTGGCGGTTTTCTGCAGATGATTTTTGTACGTAAGAGACCTGTCCAATGTTACTCCTAAGTAACTGGGATTGGCACATTATTGTAGTTCATGGCCCTTGAAGAATACCCTTGGATGGTGGTTTGCTTCTGCGTTGTTCAGATGGAATGTAGATGTCACTGTTTTCTGTGGATTGGGATGAAGGTACCATCTTTGAAAGTAGTCATCCAACAGTTCAAGGTCTCGGTTAAGAACTATTTCAGCTTCTGCGAAGTTGGGTCGTTGAATTGTAAGGCAAATATCGTCCGCATATATGAACTTTCGGGACACTGTTTCAGGCAGGTCGTGGATGTATAAGTTGAAGAGAGTAGGAGATAGAACCGACCCTTGAGGCAGACCATTGTTGACTTTGTGGAATTTGCTTCTGTTGTGTTCTGAATGAACTTGAAATAGTCGGTTGCTTAACATTCTGTCAATTAGTGTAGTAATTTTTAAACAAGGAACAGCTTTAATCAGTTTAAGCATAAGACCTTCCCTCCAGACTGTGTCATATGCAGCTGTAAGATCTAAGAAGACAGAGACGCTTTTCAATTTCTTCTCAAAACCAACCTCCAGATATGTGGTCAAGGACAGTACTTGGTCACTGCAGTCACGGCTGGGTCGAAATCCTGCTTGTTCAACTGGAAGGAATACTTCGATGGCAGGTGTTATTCGGTTTAGTATCAGTCTTTCTAATAACTTGTAGGTGACGCAGAGTAGAGCTATAGGTCGATAGCTTTGTGGGAGAGTTGGATCCTTTCCTGGTTTCAGAAGGGCAATAATTTTTGACTTCTTGAAGATTGGGGGAAGTCTTCCTGACTGAAGTATGGAGCTGAAGAATGCAGCAAGCCATCTTCTTGTAGCTGGACCACAGTTTTTTAGTAGTTCTGGGTAGATTCCATCTAGTCCTGCAGCTTTGCCATTTCAGAGTGATTTTAATCCCTCATCGACCTCTTGTGATGTGAAAGGTTGTGAATAGGTTGCGTTCGGTTGTGTTTCTCGTTTTGCCCGTTTAAGCTCAGTTTTAACCCATTTCGTGGTCAGTTTATTCCTTGTTGTTTTAGAGGTGGAAACGAGGTGATTTGCTATTGCTTCTACCTTGATTGGGGAATGTTGCTTTGGTGGTATGGATGTGGAATCTAATTTCCGAATAAGTGACCATGCTTTTCTGCTGGAATGGGTGAAATTCATGTCTTTTACAGTCTTCACCCACTTCTCTTTTCTAGCAAGATCAAGTGATTGTAGTAAATCTGTTGCTTTCTCGTGACTGCTATTTTCTTCGAATTCCTTACTCAGTCTGCTGGACTCTTCACTCCATCCCGGTATATAGTCTTTACGGAATCCTCTAGGAATATAGGTTTTTGCTGCTGATTTTATTAAGCCAACAAACCTCATGTAGTTCTCTGGGATAGGTTTAATCCATCTGATGTTGGCATCAGTAGACTTGGCATAAGCAACCCAGTCTGCTTTCTGAAAGTTCCAGCGAGGTCTGGGTGTAGATTGTATAACTGGGATCTGAATTCCTATTTAGTAGATTATGGGTCTGTGCTGGCTGTGCGGGAAGTTATTGAGCACTTGTCTCCTAACACGGCAAGATGGTAACATAAAACTGTGCGAGACAAAGCAAAGGTCTGGTGTGTAGTCACGTTTCCAACGGCCAGAGTGAAACGTTCCCTTATCTTTGGGGTCATATATCAGTGCAAGGTTGTTTACTTCTGCCCATTCTGAGACCTTAGTTCCATTTTCATCATCTCGCTTATAGCCCCAAGATGTATGGTGGCTGTTGAAATCTCCAAGGATGATGTTATTATGAGAGGGTATTATGGGAATGGGATCAGGCCATATTTCATTGGGTGGCTTGTAAATATTCGTTACCATGATGTCTTCTATTTGTACTGAGGTGGAGAAATAGGTTGGATGATCGCTTACTGGTAGGGTACTGTAGTTGCAAATGTTATTTCTAATGTAAGTAGCAATTCCGTATTGAGCATGGTCGTGAGCTGCTATCATTTTAAATCCTGGTATCTTTCCCTTTGCCAATAACTGTTCAGTGTTCTCTGTATGTGTTTCCTGTAGTACAACAATGTCAACTGAGTGCTTCTGTAAAATGCTTGATAAATACTCACTCTTGGCTGATTCGAGTTGCCTATCACTGCACGTCCTGCAGGCAAGGATATTTAACAAATTGAATGTGTTTCTTTCTAAGACAATTTGAAACTTACCTAGATTTGAGCACGTTACACTATTTAAATAAAAATGCATAAAATATTAGATATTTTGCATTGTTCTTTTACACAAACACTGCATCCGTCATAAAAACCTTACTCTGCCACGAACATATTGTAATACAGAGGTCTTGGCAATGCTTAACCAGCCACGATTACAAATAAGGAAGCTCCGCATTCGTGCTCTTTACCTTACGATGGCTGCGAATGTATAGAGTAAGCTGCTTTTGTGTACAGCCCTACTCTAGAGTACGAGTACCGTTACAATGGTACAATCGTCTTTAACAGTCTTTTGGAGGTCGACAAAAAAATGTTCCCAAACCGAAACTGTTGATGAGTTTTAGGATTGTACGTATCAGTAAATTAATATAATAACATTTTGAGTTCGAATGTACATTGTGTACCACATCTAGCATACGATCTCTCTCCCCACCCCCACTTCAGGCTGTCCTAGCAGTTATGAGCCTCGATTCCATCCATATATATATCCCACAATTTCAAGAATAGCTAATTCATTGGTGTTTTTTTTTCAAGCGAAATATAGCAGATGTTTAGGAAACTTATCAACCTTTGCATAACTCAGGAAATGCAGTTACAGTATGCTATCAGGTACACTTTGTACTAGAAAGTACACGCTTTGACCAATTCACACGAGGACGAACGAAGGGTGGAAAATGTTTAGGAATAAAAAGGTTAAAAATTCGAAACCTAAACAAATTGAATGAGAAGCTCGAAAATGATCATAGCTACATCTGTTGTCGGGTATAAATCTATGCAGAAGTACGAGTGTTGTAATCAGCTATATCTATCGAGCGATTTAAACATTAAGATAAATATTCCACCCCCATATTCGATATGACCTTCTATCATTCACCTACGATCGGCATAAATTGTCTTCCATTATACAGATGAAATTTCGAAGGAATGTCCAGTATGTAATATTTTTGATTCATAGTGAATAATTTACATGACACTTTTCACATCGAATGTTAGCTCTTACTAAGAATGCGTCTTCATTGCAACCTAAAATGTACAGGTTTAACCACATTATGATTAGTGTTTTGAAGAATCTCTTCTTATCCATTACATACGCTAAAAATAGGTTTTGTCTCCGATTTCTCTGGTTTGAGCTGAATGTTGGTGAGTGAGTTAGTCTCCTTTGATTATTGTCTACTTTATTATGATATTATACTAAAATAACTCTAGTTCTTATTAACAATACTTCAGACTTTCTTTTAAGCGATACTCCTAGCACACACTATGGAATACTGGGGCCGCGATAACCAAGTTTCACGGTCACGTACTTCTCATCATGATGACTACAGTTAGAATTCTGTGCAATGCATGTGAGGCTTCTGAAATGGAACATAACCTCCCTACTATATATATTTCACTGAAGGTCCCATGACTATGACCCCGATATTCACAGTCATGTGAAAGTACTTGGTTGATTTCCATTTTTAATAACTTCTATACAGGAAGTGATATAAATTCAATAGTTGCTGGTTCCATGTTGCTTGAAACAACACTTAAACTCGTTATTACAATCATATAAAGTGAATATTTTGAAGACAGAATTTTAACTCAATTATTTACTTATTCCGAAAAGGTTCCTAATGTTGAAAAAAGGCATCTGGACACAAAGATGTGACGTAGATTTATATATAAAGAGGAGTACGATCTCGTACAGATTTTCGTTTTAGCATGGTATCCTCCCAAGGATTTGAGCTTGCCAGTCGGCGGCGCCAGGCTTGCCGTAACACTTGACAGTAATGGACAGTAAAGGGTGGCCGCTTTAGTGTGTGACGCTTCCTCTACTTGCTCCATTCTGTTGTGGTGCTTTGAGCTTACGCGGGACAGATAAATCAGACTTTTAATTCAATTCCCTAAAAATGACAGAACACCATAATTAGAGTAGGAAAATTATCATTAATTTATTCAAATGACAAATAGAAAAGTTTTCCATCTTCATACAAAAGTAATGAATATAGTGTGGTAAAGTAAAGTGAGCCGCCTCTGTGGTGTAGTGGTTAGCGTGATTAGCTGCCACCCCCGGAGGTCCGGGTTCGATTCCCGGCTCTGCCACGAAATTTGAAAAGTGGTACGAGGGCTGGAACGGGGTCCACTCAGCCTCGGGAGGTCAACTGAGTAGAGGTGGGTTCGATTCCCACCTCAGCCATCCTGGAAGTGGTTTTCCGTGGTTTCCCACTTCTCCTCCAGGCGAATGCCGGGATAGTACCTCACTTAAGGCCACGGCCGCTTCCTTCCCTCTTCCTTGCCTATCCCTTCCCATCTTCCCATCCCTCCACAAGGCCCCTGTTCAGCATAGCAGGTGAGGCCGCCTGGGCGAGGTACTGGTCATACTCCCCAGTTGTATCCCCGACCAAGAGTCTGAAGCTCCAGGACACTGCCGTTGAGGCGGTAGAGGTGGGATCCCTCGCTACGTCCGAGGGAAAAGCCGAACCTGGAGGGTAAACAGATGATGATGATGATGATGAAAGTAAAGTGAGTGAAATGAGGTAAGTATTTGAAGTGAGTGAACCTCAACAGAAAAATTACGAAATGCCGAGCTGTGGCGGTTGAGGCGCTGACCTTCTGACCTCAACGTGACAGGTTCGATCCTGGCGCAGTACGGTAGTTTTTGAAGGTGCTCAAATACGTCGGCCTCGTGTCGGTAGATTTGTCACGTAAAAGAACTCCTGGAGGGCAAATTTCCGGCATCTCGGCGTCTTCTAAAACCGTCAAAATAGTTACTGGGACGTAAAGAAAAATAACATTATTATTATTATTATTATTTTTATTATTATTATTATTATTATTATTATTATTATTATTATTATTATTATGGAAACACATAGGAACAGAACGTAGCGGAATACTACATGAAGCTATTTCTCAAGAGAGTTTTCCGTGGTTTCCCATTTTCACACCAAATAAATGATGGGGCTGTATCTTCTTTAAGGTCACAGCCGCTTTCTTCCCAATCCTATCCCTTCCCCATCCCTGCGTCACTGATAACCTTCAATATTAGTGCAACAAAAAAAGACATTTTTTTACATGAAATGTTTAGTATGGATGCATGTATCAATGCTGTCCTTTTACCATTTATGGTGTCCAGCTACATGGCTAAATGGTTAGCGTGCTGGCCTTTAGTCAGTGGGGTCCCGGGTTCGATCCCCGGCAGGGTCGGGAATTTTAACCATTATTGGTTAATTTCGCTGGCACAGCGACTGGATGTGTGTGTTGCTTTCATCATCATTTCATCCTTATCACGAAGCGCAGGTCGCCTACGGGAATCAAATCAAAAGACCTGCACCTGGCGAGCCGAACATGTCCTCGGACACTCCCGGCACTAAAAGCCATACGCCATTTAATTTACCACTTATAGTGTCAGGGACCTTAGTTGTAGGGATGGGACAAACGGTTACTTTCCGGTATCATGTTCCTGTGTATCCGTTACACTGTAGTATTAGGATACAAAAGTAACATAATACAAGTTTCAGGTCAACTTTTGGAAGGAACATTCCTTATACCTGTTGTATCTTGTAGCCCTAACCCGCACCTTAGTAAGTATTTAACAATACTGTTCCTTCATCTCGTTTTCTTCTCTCCCACTTTCCCTTTCGTCAGCTTGTCACTCACATTCGTAACTATCCCCCAACAATGTTAGCAATGAATGACCCATTTACATTCTGAGAACCAATACTCCGAAACCTTCATTTATAAAGTGCACCGTGGCTGCTAGGTAGCTACGTGCATTCGTAGATGTCCAAGGATCTGTAGTTAAACAGACACTAGGATCAGACTTCACAAACTATCAGGCAAGACGTAAGCAGAGTTTAATCCAGCACTTTTTTTGTTAGTTTCTTACGTCGCACCGACAAGGACTGACCTTACGGTGACGTGATAGGATAGGACATGACTAGGACGGAAGCAACCGTGGCCTTAACTACCGAGGAACAGTCCCACCATTTGCTTGATGTGAAAATGGTAAACCACGGAAAAACATCTTGAGGACTGCCGACAGTGTGGTTCGAATCCACCATCTCCCGATTACAAGCTAATAGCTACGTAATACAAACCGCGTAGCCAACTCCCTCTGTAAATCCAGTAAAAAAGGCTCCAAAATAGTATTTTAGGACCTGATATCTGAGTACCATGTACATTATCAGCACTATATGCACTGCTAGAATTAAAAAAGAAATTATTATTATTGTTATTATTATTGTAATCCCTCCATATATCTTTCTTTCTTTCTTTCTTTCTTTCTTTCTTTCCTTCTTTCTTTCTTTCTTATTTAATCTGTTTACCCTCCAGGGTTGGTTTCTCCCTCGAACTCACCGAGGGATCCCACCTCTACTGCCTCAAGGGCAGTGTCCTGGAGCTTGAGACTTTGGGTCGAGGATATAACTGGGGAGAATGACCAGTACCTCATCCAGGCGGCCTCACCTGCTAAGCTGAAGAGGGGTTTTGGGTGGGGATGGGAAGATTGGAAGGGATAGTCAAGGAAGAGGGAAGGAAGCGGCAATGGCTTTTAGTTAGGTACCACCCCAGCGTTTGCCTAGAGGGGGGAGTGGGAAACCACGGAAAATCACTTCGAGGATAGCTGAGGAGGGAATCGAATCCCCCTCTACTTAGTTGACCTCCCGAGGCTGAATGGACCTCGTTCCAGCCCTCGTACCACTTTACAAATTTAGTGACAAAGCCGGGAATCGAACCTGGGCCTCCGGAGGTGGCAGCTAATCCCACTAACCACTACAACACAGAGGCGGGCATGCTTGATATATAATTAGTAATGTTCGGTATGTTGTAACTTCAAAGAAATGAATAAAAGTAATTACTTATAACAAAGAATGAGATAATTAAGCTTCCACTACTGAAATCAGTTTAATTATATCACGCTAAATTTTGCTCAGCATTGGTCTTACGTCGATCTCAACACCTGTTGTGATACAGTATTTATCTTCGAAGAACCCTAGTCTTGAAACTCCTTGTTCAAAATAATGCGTTTTCGAAAAGGACTCCTAAGAACTTGATTGTCCCCTCAGTGAGTTCAAGGTTGTCACATCATGCTTTATATATAGAAAACATTGTTTTTCGATCCAGTATCTCCTAAAAATTCAATAATATATTGTTTTTCTCTTTCCATCTATGAACACTGATGGCGGATGAAAAACTAAACACGAAAGCAAATTACAACGAGTGACAAGACAAACTCCCCACGTTACCACAGTAACTGCATGGATGGAAATCATGTACGTGCCATTACTTCTTCGATGGAGGATAATAGTATCAAAAGTAAATCCTCATGACACACTACAGCAGAATTAGGCTACTCACCATGTCGACGACGTTGGCAGCACCGAGTAGCAAAATCACTATGACACCCAGGACGCGCCGCATCCACAGAGAGTTGTTCATTATCTCGCTGATCCGCACCAGAGGCCGAGGAAACTTCTGTAAAGAGAATTTAAACATTCACTATTAGCCTCGTAGATGGGAATTTAATGTGCTTGCTCTTACTAAACTCCGGCCATGCTAGAGTAGTTTATCCAGATCAGAAAGAAATGAGTACCTCTCAAGTTTGGGTCCAGGACGTGTCGTTAGCAGAGGTGAAGGTGGTGATGGATGCCAGGATTTATTCAAACATAATAACAAAAATCTTGCATTACATTAGAGAGCTGACGGAGAAAGTGAGCTAGACAGTCAATAATTCTAAACATGCATAACCATGTACACGTAATCACGGCGTCAAAAGTAAACAAAAGTAAACAGTCAATTATCAAACCACATTGAAAAATAGCCCAAATGATCCTTGGTTTACAGAGCGACTAATACTTAGCCTGCTTTATACACCTCTCATTGCTTTATCATACTTGGCTTTTATGCCAGAAGGAAGAGACGAAATGTGGAAGAGGTTAAATTGTACAGGACTAGATATTTTTTTCTTTTGTAGTGGCTTTACGTTGCACCGACACACACAGGCTTTATTGCGACTGCGGGATAGGAAAGGCCTTGGTGTAGGAAGGAAGCAGCCGCAGCATTTGCCTGGTGTGAAAAATGGAGATCACGGAAAACCATCTTCAGGGCTGCCGACAGTGGGATTCCAACCCACTATCTCTCGGATGCAAGCTCACAGCCGCGCGCCAATAACCTCAAAGCCAATTAGCCCGGCACAGGACTAGACAGAGCCAGGAAAAGGGTTCGCCACGACAAATCGCTAACTGGGAGAGGTCACCCACAGGACTCGGAATATCAGCAACTACATGAGGGAACGACAAAAATGTAATCATGCACATGATAAGCGATTGTTCCGTAGGCACCGAGTACAGCAGCTAGTTTTACCAAATAAACGTGGTCATAGAAATATTTCAAAGCATACGACTTGATTGTAACTGACAATAAAGTCACATTTAAATGAAGATCCTAAAATAGACAATTTATATTAAATATTTCATGTTATACAGAGGTATAATCTGGGATATAATGCACCCCCGCGCGTGAGCATGCGTATTGAAATTTGACGCGTGTGCTTCAGAGTTATTTTGTTAACAAGAAAGCCATACTTTCCAATGTCGACTCAGTTAAATGTAACTTAAAAAGATTTCAGTCTGTCGAACACACAATTTATATATACACTGACTGACAGAGCAAATGCAACACCAAGGAGGAGTGGTTCGAAAGGGATGAAAGTTGGGGAGAAAACAGAGACGGCACGGACAAATAATTGTGTTTATTTCAAACCGATATGCAGGTTACACAATGCGCACGGCATCGACTCAGTAGGATGTAGGACCACCGCGAGCGGCGATGCACGCAGAAACACGTCGAGGTACAGAGTCAATAATAGTGCGGATGGTGTCCTGAGGGATGGTTCTCCATTCTCTGTCAACCATTTGCCACAGTTGGTCGTCCGTACGAGGCTGGGGCAGAGTTTGCAAACGGCGTCCAATGACATCCCACACGTGTTCGATTGGTGAGAGATCCGGAGAGTACGCTGGCCACGGAAGCATCTGTACACCTCGTAGAGCCTGTTGGGAGATGCGAGCAGTGTTTGGGCGGGCATTATCCTGCTGAAACAGAGCATTGGGCAGCCCCTGAAGGTACGGGAGTGCCACCGGCCGCAGCACATGCTGCACGTAGCGGTGGGCATTTAACGTGCCTTGAATACGCACTAGAGGTAACGTGGAATCATACGCAATAGCGCCCCGAACCATGATGCCGCGTTGTCTAGCGGTAGCGCGCTCCACAGTTACTGCCGGATTTGACCTTTCTCCACGCCGACGCCACACTCGTCTGCGGTGACTATCACTGACAGAACAGAAGCGTGACTCATCGGAGAACACGACGTTCCGTCATTCCCTCATCCAAGTCGCTCTAGCCCGGCACCAAGCCAGGCGTGCACGTCTATGCTGTGGAGTCAATGGTAGTTTTCTGAGCGGACGCCGGGAGTCCAGGCCTCCTTCAGCCAATCGACGGGAAATTGTTCTGGTCGATATTGGAACAGCCAGGGTGTCTTGCACATGCTGAAGAATGGCGGTTGACGTGGCGTGCGGGGCTGCCACCGCTTGGCGGCGGATGCGCCGATCCTCGCGTGCTGACGTCACTCGGGCTGCGCCTGGATCCCTCGCACGTGCCACATGTCCCTGCGCCAACCATCTTCGCCACATGCGCTGCACCGTGGACACATCCCTATGGGTATCGGCTGCGATTTGACGAAGCGACCAACCTGCCCTTCTCAGCCCGATCACCATACCCCTCGTAAAGTCGTCTGTCTGCTGGAAATGCCTCCGTTGACGGCGGCCTGGCATTCTTAGCTATACACGTGTCCTGTGGCACACGACAACACGTTCTACAATGACTGTCGGCTGAGAAATCACGGTACGAAGTGGGCCATTCGCCAACGCCGTGTCCCATTTATCGTTCGCTACGTGCGCAGCACAGCGGCGCATTTCACATCAAGAGCATACCTCAGTGACGTCAGTCTACCCTGCAATTGGCATAAAGTTCTGACCACTCCTTCTTGGTGTTGCATTTGCTCTATCAGTCAGTGTAAATATCAAAGTACAACATACTTGTATAAAACACATTATTCAAAGTTAAGCGTCACACTCACTTAGGTTTTCAGCGACGATGGATAGGAGAGGGCTACGAAAATGAGGAAGGAGGACGTGGCCCTAAGTAACGTAGCCTATACCTGGTGTGAAAATGGGAAACAACTAGAAAACACCTTCAGGATTACCTGTGATGGAATTCGAGTCCACCATCTTACGAATGCAAGTTTACAGTTGCAGGAACCGTGTAACCTTCTCGCTCGAAGACGAAAAGATTTGAAATTTAGAGTTAAAGATTAAAACTCTCCATTTAAGGAATAAGGATCTCATTTTAATTTGATATTCGCTTGATTTTGACTTGATTTAATTTAAGGTGATTTGATTGTAATTTCATTATTCATTTGATTTGATTTTAACTTGATTTTGAGTTGATTTAATTTCAGATGTTTAGATTTTGACTTCAACATTCATTTGATTTTAATTTTAATTTTGAGTTTTAGTTTGAGTTTGAGTTTGATTATGATTATGATTATGATTGTGATTAAGATTATTATTTTTATTTTTGATTTTTGATTTGATTTGATTTGATCATTTTCTGTGCATTCATCGTAACCCTGATAGACACTCCGGTGTCCATACATCAAGGCTTGCGCTTATGTTATTAGGGTGCTTCATGTCTGTTACATTGGCGATTGTATATACGTGGTTATAATAGGTGACGCAGAACGATCTGGCCGTGACAGTGAAAGAGTCGTACCGTAACCGCATAAAGCAATTTACTTGCAAATAGCAGACAAAACCACACATGCTGTAAACGATTTAAACGAGTAAATAGAATTGGCCTGATAACATTATTATTGTGGACATGTTCGCCGTGAGTCTGCTTTTTGCCTCTCTGACGCGCTAGAATATTATCAGAGGAAGTAATTTCTGCTCTAGGGATGAGTTCATAGTTCATCCTAAACATGACCTGAATTGATAAAACACAGGATATGTATATATATATTATTTATTAATTGAATGGCCAACTTTCAGTTGAAGGTGTTCATAATATTTGAAGGGCAAATAACAGGGGAATCTGACAAAAAAAAAATCAATGTTGAAAACATCCTAGGGAAATGAGGTACGAATTTTAGGTAAATAAAATATAATGAGTCCGCCTCTGTGGTGTAGTGGTTAGTGTGATTAGCTGCCACTCCCGGAGGCCCGGGTTCGATTCCCGGCTTTGCCACGAAATTTGAAAAGTGGTACGAGGACTGGAACGGGATCCACTCAACCTCGGGAGGTCAGCTGAGTAGAGGTGGGTTCGATTCCCACCTCAGCCATCCTGGAAGTGGTTTCCCACCTCTCGTCCAGGCAAATGCCGGGATGGTACCTAACTTAAGGCCACGGCAGCTTCCTTCCCTCTTCATTGTCAATCCCTTCCAATCTTGCCATCCCCCACCAAGGCCCCTGTTCAGCATAGCAAGTGAAGCTACCTGGGCGAGGTACTGGTCATCCTCCCCAGTTGTATCCCTCGACCCAATGTCTCACGCTCCAGGAAATTGCCCTTGAGGTGGTAGAGGTGGGATCCCTCGCTGAGTCCGAGGGAAGAACCAACCTTGGAGGGTAAGCAGATTAAGAAAGAAAGAAAGAAAGAAAGAAAATATAATGAAGTATGATAATAAATTCTTTATTTATTCCTTACAATAGCAATCCTTTTCTTAATCATCGTTATCTGGTCAATTAGATTACCAGTTTACCTCTTTCAACCACTACAAGCGCTAATGTCAGTGAATGCAGAGTTTCATTTAAGCCGTTATAACTACATTCGGTGTGGATATTTTTCGAAAAAACTAAAAAAAGCCTCATCGTTTTGAACCAAAAAACACATTGCAGAAAGAATTATGTAAAAAAGTAAATTTGGCTAGTATTTGAATAAAAAAGAAAACTAGTAAAGAAACAAGCGATTTTAGACAGTTTTTCCGGAACTGCATTTAGGCCGGAAATGATTTGGGAAATTTGTTGTTTTAGTTTGATAGAGCTATTCATGACTCACAATTTGAAATCTTTCTGGGTCCTTTAGCCCTTCGAATTTCGGCAGAAGGAGAGAGACTTGCCATGAAGTCATATGGACGGAGACACTTGCCAAGAAGTGTTGTACTGAGATGATAGTAGTTAGTCATCTGAATGGAGAAACAGCAGTCACGTGGATACTTAGTCGGAAGTTGATACATTTTACGTTTATCTCAGTATGGAGACCCCTACTTTGTCTGTTAAGAAATGTTTACAACATTAACATACACTTAAGAAACTGGAAATTGCAACACCATGAAGATATTGATCGTTTGTGTTGATTTTAAAGATATGGAACGATGCCATGTAGGTATGTAAACGATCAAAGTTTCAGACTCATTGGATTGCTGCTACAGGTCACACCACGTGATTGGTTGCGGAGGAATCAACTCCAGTACACGGACTCTGGTGTAGCGTAGTTGACTTGCAGTCTGTGCAATGAAGTGTTCCCCGTCAAACATGCCTCGACGACAACAACTGTCGCCGTTTGATAGGGCTCGGATAATTGGGCTGTGTGAGGCTGAATTATCGCTAAGGTCTGTCGCTGCACGTGTTGGCCGACAGGTACAACGTGTATAGCAGCAGTGGTCAAATGAAGGTACCCACACTCGTAGACCTGGCACAGGCCCAGCGCGACAAACAACTGTGAGAGAGGATCGCCGCATCATTCGGATTCCCATGCAACAGCAGCGCAAATTTGAGCAACTGTGGCACCCCACGTTACACAACAAACAGTTGGTAATCGCCTGCGTGCAGCTGGCTTACGAGCCCGTGCCCCTGCAGAAGGTGTTCCGTTGACCCCACAACAGCGACTGCCCTGGTGTCGAGAAAGATCGACGTGGGTCGACGAATGGCATAGGGTCGTCTTTAGTGATGAATTGCGCTTCTGTCTTGCCCGCAGTGAGCGCCACAATCGTGTGCTCCGATGTACCGGGGAGAGGGGCCGCCCAGATCTTATTGTCGAGAGGCACACTTGGCCAACACCAAGCATTATGGTCTGGGGAGCTATTGGCTTTAATGTGAAATCACAATTAGTGTTTGTTGAGGGCACTATGACCGCTCGACAGTACGTTGATAGGGTACTCAATCCAGTGGTTTTCCCTATGATGGCGAACATTGCTAATGGGATGTTTCAGCAGGACAATGCCCGAGTTCACACAGCACGCATCTCTAGAGAAGCTCTCCACGACATCGCAACCTTAGAATGGCCCGCCAGATCCCCGGACCTCAGTCCTATTGAGCATGTGTGGGTCATGATGGGTCGACAACTGGCCAACCGTCCTCAGCCACCCACAACTCTGGAACAACTGACCCGTGCAGTTCAGCAAGCATGGGCCACAATTCCTCAGGAAGTGATCCAGGGCCTTATTGACTCCATGCCTCGACGAATTCATTAATGTATTGCAGCTCGTGGTGGGCACATCCTGTATTGATTGTTGTCCAAACTTGTGGTCAGATGGACCTGAAAGTGTAATCATCGAAGCAAAACCGAACACTCGCCCCGCATGTTCAATTGCAGCAATGTAGCACCACTCCTTCTCGGTGTTGCGATTTCCATTTTCTTCAGCGTATTTTATATTGAGTGTTTCTGTTATACAGTCCGAAAACATTATTTATAATCGTTGCTACACATTATAATGATTTACCCGGAAGAATGAGGTTTCGATTCCCTGTCAGTAAGTTAAAATTTTAGAAACGACATTTCCAATTCTGAATAGGCACGTAGCCTAGAGTTTCACCCTTCCTGCGCCAAAAATGAGTTTAAGGTTAATTCCCGGGAGCAGAGGTAGCCGGGAATATATCTAACCAGTATATTCCATCTAGTGCTGAATTTTTAACACCCTCCCATTGGACTTTATGATATGCAGCGACTATGATTAGCGTAAGTGGTGGTGGTGATTATTGTTTTAAGAGGAAGTACAACTAGGCAACCATCCTCTATATAACACTAATCTGAAGGAAAATATGGAAGGGATCCGACACTTCGAAGAATGAAGATATCGGCCAAAAGAAGACAAGGGCCACGAAGGGCGTGAAAATGAAAGACTTCCTAGCCCTCGCAAATCGAATAGCGTCGAGGTCGGAAAAGAACAAGAGTTGACCAAGGAAGGTCGGATAGGATAGATGAAAGTAAGGAGCCTGGCACAAGTAAGTGGAAGCAATACCAGGACTCAGCTAAGGGCCCCGTGGTCGCTATCCCACGCTCCAAAGTTCAGAGCCCCTGTGGCCCCTTTATTCGCCTCTTACGGCAGGCAGGGGATACCGTGGGTATTATTCTACCGCCCCCACCCACAGGGGAATAAGATTAGCGTAATACCTCGAACTAGACACCTCTAAAAACTAGAAGAATTTCTTCCCATTCTGGTACTTACCTGTACTCACGAGGGAGATATCGAACATTATTGTGTCGAAACCCACTTCTCATTTTGATGGTTGATTCCACATTATGTCAAAAGACCACTTGCGGAAGTTTAGCTGCTCTTTTGCACATTAACACCCCATGCTTTATGTCCCACGAGCAATGAAGCGCGGCAGGACAACCCTGCGGGAGAGCCACGCGGTGAGGGAGTAGGCCTACACTGCAAACAACTCAGCCGGTTAGGCCAAGTCTTTCCCTTCGGTGTTTTAAATACTACTGATTTTGGGAAATGTAGGAAATAAAACTAAAAAACGTAAACTCGTGTCCTCATCCCGAGGTGGTGCAGCTCTTTTCAGGTACACCCCCATTGGAGGTGAGCTGCATGTACCATTTCAACCACATACCAGCTCTTCTGCCGTTCTTAAATTTCTGGCAGTACCGGGAATCGAACCCGGGCCCCCGAGGACGGCAGCTAATTACACTAACCGTTACGCTACGGAGGCGGACTGGAAGTAAAACTGACTGGTAGTGATGGAATGTTTCAAAGACGTCTCTTTGACACTATACACAAGGAATAAATACTTCATTGCCAGTTGCCACACTGTTCCTCGCATATTTTATTTTTAGTTTGCAGGTAATATTTAACAGACACTGCAAACTCCGCAAGTCCCTCTGATACGTATTTTCCAGCAAACCAGGGATATGTCATGTCCCGCAATCTTGGAGGTGAGAACTGAAAAATGGATGAAAGACTGCAAGTGAATAATAGTGTGTCTATTGAAAAGTTCAACATTAATGCCTTGACGAGACACCATATGCTTTGGTGACGTGTGTTATAATTATCTCCATTTTCGAAAGAACAACTTGTTGAAGGATTGGAATTTTCCAGGGGTCTTCTTCTTCTTTAGGTCATCAGCCCAGAGGCTGGTTGGATCCTCAAATAGCACCAGCAAAGGCTATGCAGTTATAGGGAAACCGTAAAAACCAACGGCAGAGCCCAAATAAGACGTACTAGGCAAGATGAGGAGTGAGGTAGTTTGCCATTGCTTTCCTCACTGGGCCAGAATGTGCCGCTGCAGCACGACTGACCCTATGAGCAACACCTTTCATAACACTCAGACACTATTTGTGCTCAGAGTGTCATTACTCAGCACCACCCATACCCCAGCAGCTTCCATATTGTCACAGCCATGGATGAGACTGGGACTTCAGTGCAAGCTACACTTTGCTCTGGCCTGTGCCAAGAGATGGATACAAAAGTACTGCATCCATCAAGGAATTGCAATAGGCGGTTTCCAGTGGTACAGAGAGGAATTTGAGGTAATACGATGTTTTTTTCCTTGGAATGTGTTGAGGAAAAGCTTTGTCAGTAAAAATGACCCATGAATCGAGAATCAGAGCACACTCGGGAAGAAGACTTCTCTAAACCACTGATTTGACTTTCCCGTTCCCATTTTCCCCGATTTTGTAGCAGTGTCAACAATATCATTAACTTTAAACATATTTTTTCAAAACTACTGGGCCGAAGCTTCTTGCAGGCTCCTGCACCTCAATAACTAACTTTTGCAAAACGTAACTGTCCAAGCTGATTATAGGCATTATAGTGATAGTGCACTAATAAACTGTACTACTACAACATGCGTGTGATTTTCATCAACAAAAGATAAGGTCTGTTTAGACCGCATTTCTCGCTCAAATCCACTCTGGTCCGTGTTGAACTTTGAGGAAGTGATATAATTAAATCGACCTTTGGCTATCTTTAAAAATTCCCCTACTGTATTGTCGTTTCCTGTAACATCATG
This sequence comes from Anabrus simplex, assembly GCF_040414725.1. NCBI lineage: Eukaryota > Metazoa > Arthropoda > Insecta > Orthoptera > Tettigoniidae > Anabrus > Anabrus simplex. The sequence goes on along the minus strand of NC_090271.1, from coordinate 188,945,371 downwards.
TACATGGGATCGGGATCATGAAACATTTAGTAATGTTATTGCTCTTACTTCTGTTTCTTTAAATCGATCAATCCACGCATGATGTGTACATACATCACTATTTATAGGCAGAAATACTTGCGAAGTCTCCAAAACCTACAACTGCAAGTCCTCAACACTAATATCATTTTTCGGTTGCTATTTTAGCCTCCTGAATACGAGAATGAAGCTCCCTATATATACACGTAGTATTTTTTCTTTCGGTTCGATTTAGACATTCCAAAGTAGACATTCCAAAGTAACCAAGCGAAAAGTGCCTTCAAACGTTTGTAAATGACCACCACTTCTTGCTACCTTCACAACATTTTCCCATTATCAGCATTGCTGTTATTGGGCCCGTTAGGTCACATTCATGGACTAGGAATATAGTCTGAACTCGATGAATTAAACGGAGAAGGACGTGTTGCACCACTAGATCCAGGAGATTTAATTTGGAGTGTCGAACCGGTCCTTCATCATCGCTTGTGATCGGAAAACGACTTGCATGATCTATATCTCTGCAGCAGTTGCTATTATTGCTGATATCTTTTATCATCATCATCATCATCATCATCTGTTTACCCTCCAGGTTCGGTTTTTCCCTCGGACTTAGCGAGGGATCCCACCTCTACCGCCTCAAGGGCAGTGTCCTGGAGCTTCAGACTCTTGGTCGGGGGATACAACTGGGGAGTATGACCAGTACCTCGCCCAGGCGGCCTCACCTGCTATGCTGAACAGGGGCCTTGTGGAGGGATGGGAAGATTGGAAGGGATAGGCAAGGAAGAGGTAAGGAAGCGGCCGTGGCCTTAAGTTAGGTACCATCCCGGCATTCGCCTGGAGGAGAAGTGGGAAACCACGGAAAACCACTTCGAGGATGGCTGAGGTGGGAATCGAACCCACCTCTACTCAGTTGACCTCCCGAGGCTGAGTGGACCCCGTTCCAGCCCTCGTACCACTTTTCAAATTTCGTGGCAGAGCCGGGAATCGAACCCGGACCTCCGGGGGTGGCAGCTAATCACGCTAACCACTACACCACAGAGGCGGACTGATATCTTTTATACCAAGAGAATATCTAAGACGCGATGATCACCTGCTTGATTACTCTCAGTTAAATCAATATTATAAACTGACCCCTTTCTTGTTCTGTTGAATTTATTTCTCCCAAATAAGACAAACCTTCATCGCGGAAATAACTCTATGCGCACCATAACTCGTGAATAAGATTTATGACCTCTCCCTATAAGAAACTACAGTAATTGCGACTATTCTCTTTCATTTTAAACCGCCCGTGAAAGAGCTGTATTAATTTCTCTTAAAAGAGCCTCCGTGGCTCAGGCGGCAGCGCGCCGGCTTTTCACCGCTGGGTTTCGTGGTTCAAACCCCGGTTACTCTATGTGAGATTTGTGCTGGAAAAAGTGGAGGCGGGACAGGTTTTTTCCGGGTAATCTGGTTTTCCCTGTCATATTTCATTCCAGCAACACTCTCCAGTATCATTTCATTTCATCTGTCATTCATTTATCATTGCCCCATAGGAGTGCGACAGTTATCGGCAGCCGGCACAATTCCTATCCTCCCCGCTAGAAGGGGCTTCATTCATTCCATTCCTGACCCGGTCGAATGACTGGAACAGGCTGTGGATTTTCAGTTTCATTACATTCTGCTAAACTGCATTTTTTGCATGGGCTCCCTCCACAACGCACGGAATGAACTGTCAAAGTGAGAGGTGCCTCGGAATCAACATTTTCGATATTTCACTCGTTAGTAGATCCCTGCGTACCCTTTTTCCGAGAAATAAATAATGATTTCTTATAAAAACTCACCTTGTTAACTTTAAAGATTGATAGAACAGATTGGTTGACTAGCTCAGGAAGTTAATTAATACATAATAATAATAATAATAATAATAATAATAATAATAATAATAATAATAATAATAATAATTCAAATCCCGGTCATTCCATGTGAGATTTGTGCTGGACAAAGCGGTGGCGGGACAGGTTTTTCTCCGGGTACTCCGGTTTTCCCTGTCATCTTTCATTCCAGCAACATTCTCCATTCTCATTTCGTAACATCTATCATTCATTAATATATCACTTTGGGAGTGGCGACCCCCTCGTAATAATAGCCTATATATGCTTCATTCATTACATCCCCGACCCGGTCACTGACTGGAAAACAGGTTGCAGGTTTTCATTTTCAATAATAATAATAATAATAATAATAATAATAATAATAATAATAATAATAATAATAATAATAATAATAATAATAATAATAATAATTCAAATCCCGGTCATTCCATGTGAGATTTGTGCTGGACAAAGCGGTGGCGGGACAGGTTTTTCTCCGGGTACTCCGGTTTTCCCTGTCATCTTTCATTCCAGCAACATTCTCCATTCTCATTTCGTAACATCTATCATTCATTAATATATCACTTTGGGAGTGGCGACCCCCTCGTAATAATAGCCTATATATGCTTCATTCATTACATCCCCGACCCGGTCACTGACTGGAAAACAGGTTGCAGGTTTTCATTTTCAATAATAATAATAATAATAATAATAATAATAATAATAATAATAATAAAAACTGATTGAACTCAACATTTCACCGATAAGGTTAAGAAGAGGAAACAAAAGGATCGAAATAAATTGACTTGCATTTCCAGATGACTTTGCAATACTTTCTGAAAATGTGACATCTGCTATAACCCAAGAATTTCTGCAGAAAAAACAAAATTTTTAACAAATATTTGGGATGCACCAAAATTTCTGAAAACAGATATTGGCCAAATAGAGAGGGTAAAAAAATTCAAATATCTAGGGGAAATAATCCAAGAAAATGGTTTAGAAAAATCTGCAGTACAGGTGAGTGTACATAAAATGGAGAGAGCTTATGGTGTCACCAAAGAGATCTACAATAAAAGATGCCTATCCAAAAATGCAAAAATAAGGCATTACAACACAGTAGTGAAGCCAGAATGCCTATATGCATGCGAATGTCTGGCATTAAACTATAATTTAGATAAACTAGAAATACTAGAAAGGCGAATTATGAGGAAAATATTAGGCCCACAAAACACAGCAGAAGGTTGGAAATTACGAAGTAATGCTGAAATATATCAAAAAATAGAAAATATATCAGATGTAATGAGGAAAAGGAGACTTATGTTTTTTGGACATTTATATCGAATGCAAGATAGTAGATTAACCAGTAAGATTTTCAGATATTTGTGGGGTAAGAAATCAACGACAAGCTGGGTCAATGAAGTAAGAGAGGATTTATAAAAAAAGAATATAACAGCAGAAGAAATAAATAATAGAGAAGGCTTTCGGGAAAAAGTATTGAAAATAGAAGGATTCCAAGGTAGGAAAGTAAAAAAGACTGGTTCAAAGTGGTCTGAAGACAGAAAGAAGAAACATAGTGAACAGATGAAAGCGTACTGGAAGAAAAGGAAAGAACAAAGAAGAAGGAATTGAAATTGGCACGTGGTCCTCTGGTGGCCCATTCGAAAGAATAATAATAATAATAATAATAATAATAATAATAATAATAATAATAATAATAATAATAATAATAATAATAATAATAATATTTTTATTGGCTTTACGTCCCACTAACAACTTTAACGGTTTCCGGAGACGCCGAGGTGCCGGAATTTTTACGTGCTGGTAAATCTGCCGAAACGAGGCTGACGTATTGAGCACTTTCAAATACCACCGGACTGAGCCAGGATGGAACCTGCGATCAGAAAATAAACAAATAATTAAATTCAACCTATATCATTTTAACTGACATATCAACTTCTATTCATAATATCACTGTTATGTGACTTTTTCTAAATGATTTTAAGCAGAAAAATAAAATTTGTATGGATGTAAACTGATTCTGAACTGTGTATATTTTGAGCAATTATCGGTATTTTCCGGTTAGACATTACTGAATTTCATACCCAAGTAATAAAATGAAATGGCGTATGACTTTTAGTGCCGGGAGTGTCCGAGGACATGTTAGACTCGCCAGGTGCAGGTCTTTTGATTTGACGGCCGTAGGCTACCTGCGCGTCGTGATGAGGATGAAATGATGTTCAAGACGACACATACACCCAGCCCCTGTGCCAGTGAAATTAACCAGTCATGGTTAAAATTTCCGACTCTGCCGGTAAGCCAAAGGTCAGCGCGCTAACCATTTAGCTATGGAGCCGGGCCTTGCAAGTAGTGTTTGGCTCTAACTGTTGGCGCTTCTTCCTCTCTTGCATTATAGTTACTATCTGAATATTATAATTTCCTAGCATAGGATATAAAATGCAATACAGGTTAGAAAGGATTGTCCTCATTCCAGCATCAGACTAAGCTTCCTCTGTGTATCAGTGATAGAGCATCGGCCACCGGATCCCAAGGTAGCGGGTTTAAACCAGGCAGAGGTAGTCGTATTTTTGAAGGGTGGAAAAAAGTCCATTCGACACTACATGTCGAACGATGACGGCATGTAAAATATCTCTGGTGACACACTTGGTGTTCACCCGAGAGAATTCATTAAAACTCAGCCATTGACGCCCAACGGTATATCCAAGAGAAATTCGGTTTATTCTTCCATCTATTAGGCCTACAGTAAAACTGAACGTCGAAATTGACGACCAGACAACCAGATGGAGTCGAATTAAAATGCTTGCACACAGTACCTGAGGCAATGCGATTATTATTATTATTATTATTATTATTATTATTATTATTATTATTATTATTATTATTATTATTATTATTATTATTACTACCTTTCTTTCTTTCTTAATCTAATTATCCTACAGGGTTGGTTTCTCCCTTGAATTCAGCGAGGATCCAACCTCCACCGCCTCAAAGGAAATTTCCTGGAGCGTTAGACTCTGGGTCGAGGGAATATAACTGGGGAGGAGGACCAATACCTCGCCAAGGTGGCCTCCCGTGCTGTGTTAAACAGGGGCCTTGTGGGGGATGGGAAGTTTGGAAGGGATAGACAAGGAAGGGGGAAGGAAGCGGCCGAGGCTTTACGTTAGGTACCATACTGGCATTTGCATGGAGGAGAAGTGGGAAACCACGGGTCTGACTCGTTGGCTGAATGTTCAGCGTACTGGCCTTCGGTTAAAGTGATCTCGGGTTCGATCCCCGACCGGGTCGGGGATTCTAATCGCTTCTGATTAATTCTTCTGGCTCGAGGACTGGGTAAGTGTATGCGTCCCAACACTCTCCTCATCATATTCAGACAACATACCACACTACCAACCACCACAGAAACACGCAACAGTGATTACATTCCTCCATATAGGGTTGACTCCAGGAAGGGCATTCGGCCGAAAAACAGGGCCAAATCCACACGTGCGATGCAGTTCGCACCCGCGACTCCACAGGTGTGGGAAAAGCGGTAGGAAAAGAAGAATATCTAGGGAACCACGGAAAACCACTTCGAGGATGGCTGAGGTGGGAATCGAACCCCCTCTACTCAGTTAACCTCCCGAGGCTGAGTGGAGCCCGTTCCAGCCCTCGTATGACTTTATAAATTTCGTGGCAGAGCCGGGAATCGAACCCTGGCCTCCGGGGGTGGAAGCTAAGCATACTAACCACTACACCACAGAGGTGGACATTGTTATTACCAAGACTTACAGGTAGTCGCTGCAGAGTGGACTTGGCTGACGAATTTGTCCCACATACCTGATAGGCCTACTAGCTGGTCAATTTCCACACTGATGTGGCCAAGGGCAGTCACAAATTGGTTTTTGCTTTCCGGTAAACGCTACCATTTTATCCGCTCAACGCCGGTGATTCCGGGTCGCTTTCGACTTAGAATATCTAATCGGATCTCCATAACGAGGAGCTGGTCCTGACAAGCGATTGATTCGGACGGGATCACTTAGACAATGGTTACCAGGTTCAGGTCGCATCGTCTCATGGTCAGATAATCAACCTGAGCTCTGAGCCCACCGCTGGTGTATGTGATGAGATGTGTGAACTATGATTTCCTTGTAAATATCAGAGCATTTCTTAGATCAGGATATTTTGTAACAGGAATTGCAAACATGACATTAAAAGAGGAGAAATTTGTCTCGTTACCCGCATTATATTCAGTATACCAGTATAACCTTACTTCTAAGAACCTAATTTTACTCAAACAAATGGCATATTTTATATTCATAATATTTATTATTCTCGTAAATATTTATGATGTCAAAATATTAATAAATTCCTAGAAATGTGTCTACTTGGAATCTGAAAAAGCAAAAAGCCTTTGTGCCTGGGGAATTGCAAGAAAAGAGACCTCTTCTTTATACATAAAGAACGCCTGCTGGCAAAAGTAAACTATTAATGACTACATATGTAAAATGCGTCAGAAGTCCCTTATTTGAACCTTTGAGCTTTTTCATGTCCAAGCCAAATGACGTGTACATGTGTATGTCTGTGAAACTTTCATGAATGTTTCAGAATTACTTTGCAATTCACTTTATATTCTCTCTTTGTATTATATCTCGCTAATTGAGTGATCGCGCAGCGAAGCTTTGAGGACCCAAATTAGACCTGAGAGACCCGACATGGTTCACCGCGCATAATATTCAGTACTAGACAAGGACAGACAATTTACGCTTAAACCCATATGTCACTCACAATTAGGTCGTTTTCACAAGGATGTTGGTGTGACGAGAAAAGTATTTGTCATCGTCTGACATGTAAGTAAAGCGAGTTCAAACTCCCCGATTTCTTGTGCAACACCGAAATTATTTTTTCTTCAACTTATCTTAATACCGAGCGATTTAGCTATATGATTTCGGAACGTAGCTGTGAGCTTGCATTCAGGAGTAGGTGGTTCGAACCCAACTGTCAGCAAAACCTAAGATGGATTTCCATGGTTTCCTATTTTCACATCAAGCAATTGCTGGGGCTGGACATCTATCAAGGTCACGGTCAACTCCTTCCCAGTTCTAGTTTTTTCCTATCCCTTAAAACCAATATAAACATATGTAAAGCTTTTAATTTCTTTAAACGTATTTCTGTCACCGTCTGTCATGTTAGTAAAACGAGTTCAAATTACCCACTTCTTCCCTGAAAAGCTATTTGTTGAAACAATACAGTAATAATTATAATATTCTCAAACTTATCCCAGTCGCTTGTCATTAGTTCAACATCACTCAACTTATAATGTGAATCGTGTGTTTATTAGAGCGTTGAGACATTGCGAAGTACACACTCAAAATGGTGCACAAGCTATCCATGGAGACATGCTTCATAGAGGAATTAAGGTGTAAACTGTTTCTGCCAAACATGACAAAAGGAAGAGAAAGTACTGGATGAAAGGTTTAGGGAAAGGACGGGTACAGACACAATTTTACGCCACAGCCGCCTCAGAAACGCACATTGAGTGACGCATACAGGCAGTTACAATAACTAAACCCTTTGTGATGAAGGCTTCCACTAATCATAACTTCGGTACTAATTGGGATGCCAAAGTCGTGTTCATAGAAAACCAATTTGACAATCAAAAGGTCCATGACGACACTAAGCTTTATATGTACCATGTTATGATAATGCTGCACCAACAGTTAGCCATGACTGTGAAGCGAGGTCCATCTAGAAAATGCATATTGTTTACCTGGAGAAATGTAATCTGAGTTCTCTGAGGAGGATCTTTAGAATGAAATGGCAGTATCAGTGGACTAATATCATTGTCTTCGAAGAAATGATTACTGCCAATGTCAAGAGTATAATCATCAAATGAAACTTCGATGGACAGGTCATGTTATCCATGTGGCAGAATTTTGTCTTCCAAAGAAGGTCGTGTATTATCAGTTGAAGGATGGCGGATGAACTCAGGGAGAGCAAACAAAGCGATACGAGGATATTGTAAACACAAATAAAAATCAATTCCGCTAGCTGGAAGGACACAGAACCTAACCGACTGAGTTGACGTCGATATATCCACGAAGTTCATCAACGTTTTGAACAACAAGGAGGGAGTCTCTAAACTGATGTACGAAAAGCGAGGAAAGAGCGGACGCTCCTCAGGAGAAGCAACCTTTCGCAACAGACCTTTGAGCAAGACAATGTGTGCCTTCAACATCCTCCGTGGCTCAGGCGGCAGCGCGTCGGCCTCTCACCGCTGGATTCCTTGGTTCAAATCCCGGTCATTCCATATGAGATTAGTGCTGGATAAAGCAAAGACGTTCCGGCCCTGCGGTGTAGGGGGCAACGCGTCCGCCTGTCATCCGGCGGCCTCGGGTTCGATTCCCGGCCAGGTCAGGGGTTTTAATTATAAATGATTGTCTTCGGACACTCCCAGCACTAAAAGCCATACGCCATTTCATTTCATTATAAATGATTAACATCCCTGGCCTGGGGACTGGGTGTTTTTGTGTCGTCCTTAATGTTCCTTTCCTCACATTCAACACTTTACACTTCCACCATTTCCACATACAAGTGGGTTCACAACATATGGTGCAAAGTAGGGGCAAAAGATCTTCCTGCGTCGACGCCCCGAATAAATAGCATTTAAAAAAAACGGAGTCGGGACAGGTTTATCTCCGGGTACTCCGACTTTCTCTGTCATCTTTCTTTCCAGCAACACTCTCCATTATCATTCCATTTCATCTGTCACTCATTAATCACTGCCCCAGAGGAGTGCGACAGGCCTCAGCAGCCGGCGCATTTCCTTTCCTCACCGCAAGATAGGGCCTTCTTTCATTCCATCCCTGACCCGGTCAATGACTGGAAAACAGGTTGTAGGTTTTCATTTTCAGTGTGTGCCTCCAATGTGACAGAGTTCGTGGTTCCGCGATAGGGCTCCATAAAAACCAAACCCCATGGCTCAACACCCTCGGAGTGGCATGGGCGCTACCAAGCGACCGATTCTCAACCCGAAGGCATGCAGATCACGAGGTGACATGTGGTCACCATAACGGATCCTTTCAGCCTTTATTCTTAGGTTTCTAAACCGGACCCACCATCTCATCATCAGATAATCCCTCAATTGGAAACACATAGGCTGTGTGGATCTCGAACCAGCTCTCAGATTAAGGTAAAAATCCCTGATCTGGCCGGGAATCGAACACGGGGCCTTCAGGTGAGAGGCAGGCACGCTACCGCTACACGTCGGGGCCGGCATAGAGATCAATAGCTACTTAAAAACCCACGGATACGACTCCCGGTACCCGAAGAAGGCACATCAGCAAGTGATAACCTGTCATCAGGCCGACTAAACTTAGCCATATGTCTCTCCAAAAGAGGAAATACCGAGCAGGTTGGGCATGCAGTTCGGGTCACACAGCTGTGATCTGGAATTCGGGAGGGAGTGGGTTCGAATCTCACCGTCTGCAGCTCTGATGATAGTTTTCCGTGGTTTCCAATTTTACATATCAGGCACTATGTTAATTAAGGCCACGGCCGCTACCCTCCTAATGTCCGTTTTCCATCCTTCCGTCCCTGGAAACCGTTGATGTGTTAGTGCGGCGTTAAATAAGGAGCAAAAGGAAAAAAAGAAGAGGAAATTTTGTTCTTAATATTTTTTGACTACCTGGGCAGAAATAGATCCAACATTCTTCCACCTGAAACAAGCATCAAACACACCATAATTTTTCAACAACTACACTTGGTACATTGGCTGTCTCCATGTGAGGAATGTTCAGAACTGTAGAACTGAAGAATTTAGGCAAAGTTATGGATACCCAATTTTTTGATCCCGCTTCACATCATTGGCAATTGAGAATGATTATACGTGGCAACTTCGTGTCGTTCGATTCCTGTACGTTAAAGTACTACTGAGGAAAGCAACGGGAAACGACCTCGTTCCTCATTTCCCTAGTATGCCTCTTCAGTTACGTCTAGGCTGTCTATAATAGCCTTTGGTGGAGCTGTGGAGGATCACACCAGCCTTCGGGCTGAATACACAACATACAAAGTACTACTGCAGGACCAAAGTCTGACAACTCGGTGTCGTCTAAAATAGACAACAATTGAAGAGACGATAAATAATCATCATTTCATTCAGTCAAACTTAAGCCTGAACAGCTTCCAAACTTTATGACAGGTTTCAGCTAAATTATTATAAACATTAATTAATTACAAACATTTCACTTATGGTATACATAGTTACGTACTTATCATTGAGTTTGTGCAACTATTCAGAAATGTTTTCCTACAAATGTTTACTTTATACTATTTAATTTTATCAGAGCTTCGGATGATATTGCAAGGGAATAAATATGAAAATCCATAAATCACTTTAACATTTGTATATAAAAATAATTATGTCTGCACACCTCAAATTTTGGCCTCAAGGCCAATCAGAAAACATGTCAGAAGTAAGTGGAAGCCATGTTAGATTCAAATATACACCTCATGCTCATAAACCCAGTCTGCCGGTTTGATAGATTTTGGGGTCCATGCAAATGAGAGAACTGAGTCTAAACGTTTTACTCCCCCACCCACAGATGGCACAACAGCCTTAATTAAAGGACCTTGGCCTAGCAAGTGACTGCTGCTCGGCCCGGAGATATGCAGATTACGAGATGACGCGCGGTCAGTGCAACGAATCCTCTCGGCTATTACTCTTGGAGCTCGACTCCAGAGCTGCCATTTCATCACCAGATAACTCAATCTATTGTAATCACGTAGGCTGAGTGGACTTCAAACCAGCCCTCAGATCCAGGTAAGAAGCCATGACCTGATCGAGAATCGAACCCAGGATCCCGGGTGAGAGGCAGGCATGCTAACTCTAGACCATTGGACCGGCTGAATGTTATATTTAACTAAACTCTAAACTTGAGGGTGTTTAAATAAAGGTAGATGGACGGAATCGCACAATGGCTCTTTGTAGCTCCATGATAAGGAATACAAAATTAATATATTTAATAATAATAATAATAATAATAATATCGTTTGCTTCCTAATACCACGTGTAGACATTTTGACACCATCCCGGTTGCCTACACAGTAGTTCCGACGTTCAGTTCTACTGTTTCATATGGCAGAGTAAAACGAATCTCTCGTGGACGTTTATGATTGAGTTTTTAATTAATTTTGCCTGGTAAACGCAAAGTGTGTCACCGGAGATTTTTTCACACAACATCGTACGACACGGATAATCGAAAGGACATTTTCCTTCACTCTTCAAAAATCCGAATACCTCTGCCAGATTAGAACACGTGATCTTGGGATCCAGAGGCCGATACCCTGAAACTGATCCACAGGAGTTTAATAATATTAATATTAATAATAACTACTCTCCAATTGCCATAAATTTCCAGAAAGGCTATAGTGTCAGAATTATTCCCGCGAGAGCTTTTTAACCCGTCCGCCTCTGTGGTGTAGTGGTTAGTGTGATTAGCTGCCACGCCCGGAGGCCCGGGTTCGATTCCCGGCACTGCTACGAAGTTTGAAAAGTGGTATGAGGGATGGAACGGGGTACACTCAGCCACGGGAAGTCAACTGAGTGGAGGTGGGTTCGATTCCCACCTCAGCTTTCATGGAAGTGGCTTTTCGTGGTTTCCCATTCTCGTCCAGGCAAATGCCGGGATGGTACCTAATTTAAGGCCTCGGCCGCTTCCTTCCCTCTTCCTTATCTGTCCCTTCCAATCTTCCGATACCCCCGCAAGGCCCCTGTTCAGCATAACAGGTGAGGTCACCTGGGCGAGGTACGGGTCATCCTCCTCATTTGTACCCAAAACACAGAGTGTGCAGCTTGAGGCGGTGGAAGTGGGATCCCTCGCTGAGTCCGAGGGGAAAAGCGACCCTGGAGGTTAAACAGATAACGAAGAAGAAGAAGAGTTGGATAACCTGCTGGATACCAAGATCTAGAAATGCCATATACTCGAATCCTATCGATTTCCTCCGTGATCGAACGCGCGATCTTGGTATTGTAAGGACAACTACATTACTAACTGACTGCCATTGATATCGACAACCATACTGATGACTTTGGGTATATTAGTGCAATCGACGTCCGCTTCCGTAGCGTAACGTTTAGTGTGATTAGTTGCCGTCCTCGGGGGACCGTGTTCGATATCCGGTATTGCCAGAAATTTAAGAATGGCAGGACGGCTAGTACGTGGTTTTAATGGTACATGCAGCTCACCTCCATTGGGGGTGTACCCGAAAGGAGCTGCACCACCTCGGGATGAGGACACGAGTTTACTTTACTCTTAGTGCAATCGAAGTAAGCTATGCAAGGACTCAGTAAATTTCGCCACAAGTTATCGAGAATAACAATGCCGTGAGTTTACTGCACATTCTAACTAATGATGGGCCAACAGAATCTCATTTAATGGAATGTGTACTTTCCCGTTAGTAGTTTGTAAACTATTGCAATATCTCTACCAGTTCAGTACGACCAGGCGACTTTCCTTCTGCCGATTTTTTAGGATGGCAGGAAGTTCATAATTTTTATTTCAAGTTCCAATTGAGCAACTTGTTCCACGTAACTTCCATCAAAAAGTTGTACAGCATATTTCCCCATTAGAGATTAAAAGTTACGACATAAAAACTTGGAATGATGCCTGACTTATCAATTTGAAACCAATATATATACAGAAGAAAAATTATTTTATAACTGTTAGGTTCTTCAGTCTACTTTGAATAAATAAGTTTATAGACGTTTGCCTCCGGAAGCCCGGGTTTGATTCCCGGCTCTTTCACGAAATTCGAAAAGTGGTACGAGGACTGGAACGGGGTCCACACAGCCCCGGGAGGTAAAATGAGTAGAGGTGGGTTCAATTCCCACCTCAGCCATCCTGAAGTGGTTTTTCGTGGTTTCCCACTTCTCCTCCAGGCAAATACCGGGATGGTACCTCACTTAATGCCACTGCCGCTTCCTTCCCTCCTCCTTGTCTGTCCCTTCCAATATTCCCATCCCCCCACAAGGCCCCTGTTCATCATAGCAGGTGAGGCTGCCCTGGCGAGGTACTGGTCAATCTCCCCAGTTGTATCCCGACCCAATGTTTCACGATCCAGGACACTGCCCTTGAGGCGGTAGAGGTGGGAACCCTCGCTGAGTCCGAGGGAAAAACCAACCCTGTAGGGTTAAGAAAGAAAGAAAGAAAGAAAGAAAGAAAGAAAGAAAGAAAGAAAGAAAGAAAGAAAGAAATGTCTAGACTGCCTGAAAAAGGAAACATATGGTAACAGTTAATAGTATTATACTTGAAAAAGAAACAACGCAATGAAAATAAAATGATATGTTTCGTTCTTGAGAGAACATCTTCAGATTCTCTCAAATAACACTCAAATATATTTAGAAATATAAAAAATAAAAAATACGGCGAAAATGAGAAAAGAACACCTTGACGCAAGTGAATAAGGCCTGCCATACTTGCAGGGGACACTACGAGAGGGGAGTGTATGCGATTTTCAAACGGGCAGCGCTGCGGATACACCAGGGACCGCGTTATCAGCCGTGGAATGTTACAAGCTGCGCAACAGTTAGTCACCGCCAGAGCCGGCCGCAGCCAGTTTTGCCGTGGCATACGGACGCCCGTCTGTGTCTGCAACATTGTTGCCATTCCGCAACAACGTGTGCGTGAACCGTTTATGCAAGTGACAGAGTTTGATCGTGGACATATATTGGGCCTGCGGGAGGCCAAGTGGTCATACCGCAGAACTGCGTAACACGTGGGGCGAGAGGGCTCCACAGTACATCGACGTTGTCACCAGTGGTCAGCAGAAGGTGCACATGCCCGCCGGTCTGGGTCCGGACAGCGGTGACGCACAGATGCATGCCATGACCGTCGCATCTTACGAACTGCTATAATGGACAGCACCATGGCTTCACAGCAAATTTGGGACACTGTTGCTCCGGGGATATCAGCGAGGACCATTCGCAACAGTCTTCGTAAAGCAGGGCTACGATCCTGCGTACCCGAGGGTGTCTTCCGTTAACGCTCCAACATCGCGCAGCCCGCCTCCCGTGGTCTCGCCAAAGGCACTTATGGAAGGACGAATGGAGTTGTGTCGGTTTCAGCCATGAGAGTCGCTTCTGCCTTGGTGCCAATGATGGTTGTACGCGTGTGTGGCGTCGTACAGGTGAACGCCAACGTCTGGAGTGTATGTGACAGAAGCACATAGTGGCAACATCCTACATTTTGGTGTGGGGAACTATATCCTACACTGGCCGTTCTCCTCTGGTGATCCTGGAGGGATCATTGAATAGTGCACGGTACATCCAAAACCATAATTCAAACCGTCGTGCTACCGTTTATGCACCATTAAGGTGATGTGGTTTTCCAACAGGACAATGCATGTTCGTGCCACCCTACGTGCTCTCCAAGGTGTACGTCAACTACCCTGACCAGCACAATCCTCAGATCTGTACCCCATTGAGTATGTATCGGACCAGATTAAACCTCATCTTGTGTGGTCTGCTCGACCGGCAGAAAATCTGGCCCAACTGAAGCACCAGGTGGAAACTGCATGGCGGGCCATTCCGCAAGTCTACATTCGTCACCTCTACGGTCTTCCCCATGGGAGAATTGCAGCCGGCATTGCTGTAAAAGGAGGATGTATACGGTACTAGCCCTGATATTGCGCGCACCCTTTCGATTGTACTCAGATACGTATGGCTCTGTCGGTGTGATTGTGAATTGTATACATCCTCAAGAGTGTGTTAATAAAATTTTCCTCTGCTCGTTCGACGAACTTATGGCGTACATTTTTCATTTTCCCGGAGTGTAGAATGGTTGTAGCAGACATCTTTTAGGCAGAATGTACGGACTATCTAGCCAAACAAATATCTAACCAGTACAATATTTTCTGGAATTCTGAATAGTCTGATTTAATTGAAGTATTTCTCAGTCCACTACATTTTTTTTTTAAATTCAAGCGGTGAAATTTGCCAGTGTGCGATAGCTGACGAGTGTGAGGGTTTCAACTAGCAAGTCAGATTTCTTTCACCCCATCGGCTGACATTTACCGTTTATGAAGCTCATTTCTGATGAGAACTTCAGCAACAAATGTCATAAAATCGAACCTAGCCTCAGTGTAAGCAAGTGTACAATTTCAAAATCTATGAGAATTAAACGAAAATGGAGGTGAACTTTCCACTGACTTCCATTGGCTAATCCGATAGTGAATATAAATATGTGGTGATAAACCCTTAATTGCCTTGTACAGGCAGTATTTATCAGCTTCAAAATCACATGATTATTTTTCTTATTGAAAGAAAATATGTTACAAATCACATCAACAAACCGTGAGTTTTAAAACATGAATGGGGACAGGTGAGTGTCAGTCCTGCTGGGATTTTGTGACAAGGTTTCCCAGCACAAGACTGACTTCTGGTGAAATGAAAAAACACGTTAAGATAATTACTTCAATACAATAAATAGTACAAGTGTCAGTGAGAACTGCAGTAGGAGACTAATGGTCTCGTAGTGGCCCGCCGGGTGTCAAATTTTCCACCATATCCTTTATATCCTGTCAAACTGTACCTCAATCACCCTCATCCATTCTTTGTTTCTAGCGTTATAAGCCCAAATGTAAGCAAGTTTTGAATGTATGTAACGTGTAGGGAGGCCTGCTCTTTTCCCCTGGCCTTCCGTAGATACTATAAAGGTCTATGGTAAATAAGCAATAATGAACTCGATTTTATAAACGCTAGCACATCAAATATAGGAAGTTAGTCTAATTTCACTTCTTCACAGTAAAATAAAGTAATCGAATTCTTCCGCAGTTAAGTGTAAATGAATTATTATAATACACTAATCTCTTGCTCGCCGACAAGCAACAACTAGGGAGGGAGTATTCACCTGTTGTCATCATCAGTACCACATGCAGTGAGTCCACAATACAAAATAATTTTTTGTTTGTTTTACAATTGGTTTTACGTCGCACCGATGCAAACAAATCTTATCGCGGCGATGGGATATTAAAAGGACAGAAGTAGGAAAAAATCGGCCGTGGCCTTAATTAAGGCACATCCCCAGAATTTGCCTGGTTTGAAAATGGGAAACCACAAAAAACCATTTTCAGGGCTGCCAAAGTGGGGTTCAAATCCACCATCTCTCGAATGCAAGCTCACAGATATGCGCCCCTACCGCACAGCCAACTCGCTCGGTCATAATAATTACTAAATACACTCATGTCCATGTAGCCTCCGTGGCTAATACGGTAGCACGCCGGCCTCTCACCGCTGGATACCGTGGTTCAAATCCCTGTCACTCCATGTTAGATTTGTGCTGGACAAAGTGGAGGTGGAACAAGATTTTCTCCGGGCACTCCGGTTTTCCCTGTCATCTTCCATTCCAGCAACACTCTCCATTAACATTTCATCTGTCAGTCATTTATCATTGCCCAGAGGGGTGCGAAAGGCTTCGGCAGCCGGCACAATTCTCATCCTCGCCGCTAGATTGGGGCTTCATTCATTCCATTCCTGACCCGGTCGAATTAGGTACTAGAAACAGGCTGTGGATATTTACTTTTCACTCATGTCCATAAAAAACAGAACAACTTTAAAGACTAGAGCTAGGAAGTTCATATTCATTAGTATGTTCTGCAGAAGCGATTAGCATTTCAGTCACCTAGGTTCAGCATGTATCCTGTTGCCTAGTAGGCACCTGGTCCGCCATGCGTGATGATATTGACGCGTATAAGGCGCGAATGGCGTCCTGGGGTATAGCCATCTATGCTGCATTCACCTGGTTCCACAGTTCATCTTTGATGGTTGTCACTGGGTCACAGCACCGCACTCGTCGTTTCACCATATGCCACACATTTTCGATTGGTGACAAGTCCGGTGATCGGGTGGGCCAGAGCAACAGTCTGACATCCTGTGGCAACAAGAAGGCACGTGATCGTGCAGCAAAATGCGGTCGCGCATTGTCGTGCTGAAATATGGCGTCTGGGGTGTCGTGCAGAAAGGGTATGGCTACGGGTCGCAGGATGCCATTCACGAAGATCAAACGGGTCACAGTGCCCTGGACCCGCACCAACTGTGATTTGTGTTTCTGCCCAAGAGCACCTCACACTATTAAGGCCTTGAGCTGGCGCTGTATGCCTTGTGGGAATGCAGTCAATGTGATGCCTCTCCCCCCTGTCTGCGGCAAACCAAAATGCAGCCATCATTTTCAAACAAACAAAACCTGGATTCGCCTTTCCTGTCCCCAGTGACGTCGTTCCATACACCTTTACAGTCGAGCATGTTTATCAAAGGTAGGCGGTGAAGTGGACGACGCGTCGGTAACCCAGACCGTAATAAACGGTGACGGACTGTCACTTCTGATCGTTTACGATGTGTTTCACTATTCCACTGTTGCGCCAGAGCCGAGAAGGACGCAGATCTGTCCTGCAATGCCATTCGGATGAGGTGTCAATCTTCTCGGGGGTAGTCTGGGTGGTGCAAAGAGACCAGTATCGTCGTGCTCTACGGCCGTCTGTAAACCATTCTGTACACACCCGTTGCACTGCCGACACTTTGTCCCACACGAGCAGCAATTTTCCGAATGGATGCATCAAGTTCTCTCATACAATAATGCGCCCTCTTTCAAACTCACTCATTTGACGATACGGTTCTCGCATAGGTCTGCGAGGCATCCTGCACGTCTGCTCAAGTCACACTGATCCATTACCTTCGGTTTATAGCGGCAACGAGAGCCACAGGTACAGTTTACCATTTGGTAGTGGTGCGCCGATATATCCATGTGGACCTTGAACCTGGGGACCGACATGGTTCAATTGCTAATCATTTCTCAGAACATACTAATACACATGTCCTGTGAATATGAACTTCCTATCTGTAGGCTTTTAATATATTCTGGTTTTCTTGAGCATGAGTATATAATCCTACAAATAAAATTAAAAATATAATTTATTTATATTTATTTATGTTCCGAGGTATCTGTGGAACAGCAGTGGTGAAAGAAGGTGCGGGGGTGAACAGGTCCCAAAATACGAAATTAAAGTTAAGATAAAATTTAACAAGGTTATATTTTCTTTTAAAGATTAAGAAATAACAAATAGAACAGGTACTCAGTAGCCGAAACACAATTCGAAAATGTACAATTACAATGATTACAGGATTTGGGCTCCGAGAGCCATACACTTAATTCTTGAGCTATAAGCCCAACCTTACGATATACAGAATTCAACAAAGGGGCCGAAGACCCCAATCATGCCCAGGAGCACTTGCTCCCAATTACACAGTAAAGCCTCCTCGAGGCGCGCAGAAAACAAAATTTTAGAAAGAGCAACCCGCTCTTAAGTTCCAGCCTATCAAAAGCCACACCAAACTCCACTTTCAAGTTGTCCTCCCAGGACATGAAAACAGGGGTAAAATACCCAACCTACTGAGGCCTATTAAGTAAAGAAACAGGTTAATTACCTGGCCTCTAAAATACCAACTTGAGAGGAGGCGAAGCTGCACTCCTAATACATTTTGTTTAAAACCTACTTGGCACTAGGCCGTTAATGCAAGGGCTAATCCCATACTAAAGAGGTGACTTATATGAGAAGACAATTTACATTACGCTAGAATGGAAGAAACGGTTGAGAAAATAAGTTCACCTTAAAGCAATATGAGTGGGAGCTCGAGAGGGTTAAGCACTCTCTATCCCAATTTATAGTTTAAACAGATAGAACTGATACCGAGTGTCTTTACATTTTAAGGGAAAGTTACATGGTAAAAGGCTTCGGACCTGCCCCGAGAGTTAAACTGCTGAGCTAGCAAGAAAAGAAGTTATTAAACGGCCATTACCTTGTGGATGAACTGCTGCCCGAAGAAAGAGGCGCTTCCCGCCCCCTGCTACGTACTTTACACACTGAAAGATGTTACTGAAGTGGCCTGGAGACCCAAAAATCAGCAGTTTATAAACCCTCGCGGAATGTTCGAGGCGTTTCAGGAATGAGAACACCCTCCCACAAGAATTTTATTGGCTAGGGTTAAGCAACATATCCAAGTTGAGGAAGATACACCTGATTGGTCATAAATTAATTAAAGAAATTCGGGATTGGCTAAATTCAAACCTGGCGGAAGGAAGGGGTTAATATTGCCAACATAAACAATAACTGAAAGAAATTTAACAAAGAACAAACTTATGAACACAAAATTTCTTCAAAAACATAGTTCTTTCACTTCGCACTAGGGTGCATAATTGTATTTCTTCAGTCGTGCCATCTGGAAGAGAATGTCCACACTTCTTACTACAGGCAAACAAAAATACATCGAAAACGACCCAGTTCAGAAACTTCAAAATTTACAAGTAGTGACATCTTCTGAGAAACTAGAGAATTAGCGCTGTAGTTAAAGTTCAGGCTTCCTCCAGTAGGAGAGTTTCAACTGGCGCAAATTTTAAATTAGCGGCGCGGAGGTGTACCGCCCGGTACAATTTATATAATCCTTTCGTGCCGGATTTTAATAATTAACTAACATAGTATTTTAGGGTAGTCTTTAGTCTTAAACTAACTCATAAATTCTACGATACCTCGTCACGCACTTCGTTTTCACTTTCCTAAGATTTATTTTAGCACATTTCTCTGATAATAGCAAGTACATAGTTCCTTTGCTCCTCCAAGTTTCCTCATAGTTAAACGTCGCACCTACTAAGATAAGCCTTTCGGTAGCGATGGGAAAGGTGAGGGCTTGGAATGGGAAGAAAGCAGTTGCAACCGTAAGGCAGAGCCCCATAATTTTCCCGGTGCGAAAATGACAAACTTCTGAAGGTCGCCGATGATGGGTTTCGATCCTATAATTGATTCTATAATTTTCTGACTGCAAGCCAACAGATACAAACCCATACTGCGTTGCCATATCACTCAATCTATAAAACCGTATGGCTTTAAATGCACGTGGTATGGTAATTGGATATTGAAACTCTAATTTCCCGAGTCTAGAAAATTTTCTATCTGATCACACGCCCCCTTGATATGCCCATAAGATGTCCTCGGAGTTTGTTCAAAAATATGATCTAGAATAAGATGAGGCTTACAGATGAATTTCTGTCTAACACTTGGTCTCATTTATTGATTCGAGGTCGGGAATAAGATTTAATGAATTTATATATCATGCTTTTACGGCCAGATGCCCTTTCTGACGCCAAACTCAATTCAAGAGATAAAGAAGATGAAATAAATGACGGTGAATGAAACTGGATAAGGAGATGGACCTTGTATCAGGAAACCGGACTAAGGGTTAGACATATATTTATTCATCCGTTATGACTGTTCAGTGTTTCAGAGAACACTCTCCTATCGATATTTTTTTTTATTTATATGTTATCTAAATGTTTTATTTTGTTTCAGGTTTGTGCAGGAAATGTATAAGTTTCTTTTATGAAAGATAGCCGCAGAATTTATCTCAAGAACTTAGTGTACCATTCACCAATCATTTTGTATGAGGACCTGCGAATGAATGTTGCGCTTCCTCAAATATAAACTCACTTCATCCCTTAGACCACCTGCTGCTTTCTTAGTGGATGCCGTATTTTTATCCCTCTTCTTGGCATAGACCAGAGCCATATGTTGCTACCACTGAAGTTCAAATTTCAGTTTTGGTTGTGACAATATGGAAACTCTCGAAGTATGGATAGTGCTGAGTAATGCATTTAGGAACTCAACCAGAGCACGTGAGTGTTACGAAAGATGTTATTCATAGATTCAGTTATGCTGAAATAGCTCTTTCTGGCACTGTAAGGTAAGCAATGGCAAACTATCTCACTCCTCATCTTCCCTAGAACGCCTCAATTTGGTGTGGCCATCGGTTTTTGATGTTCCTCTATAACCGCATATGTGGTACATGTGAGGATTCAACCTGTCTTGTACTGATGATCGAACAGACATATTGCTAAGACGAAGGAATCACTTCGTGGTATTCGATTCAGAACTTTTTTCTAGACATCCCTTTCACAGTAGAATACTCAATCAATGAGGTGCGTCGGACAACATTCAACGACTTCAACATCGTTTGGTGTAGGCATTGCAGAATACGAATGTCTCCATCGGAAAACTTTCGAAATACATCACAATTATATAGCTACTACTATAAAATTCCATCGCACATAGTTAACATTTTTTTCTGATGTGGAGGAGTATTTAATTACTATGGAGTTATTTGTCATATGCTTTGTAGAAATTAACTGCTGTACATCAGTTAATGATTCATTATTTCTATTAGCACTGAATTATTAACATATTAATAGAACATGTCGACTATTTATAGCACGAATGAATATTTCAGGACGAAGAACGATATTAATTGCAATTTTTTACTCATTTGACTCTGTATCTATCAATAAATACCTACCAAACTTCAAACAGCAGTGTAATAAATCAAGTTTGAAATGAATTCCCTGGTTGATTACCCAATATCGGGCACACACACGCGTTTAGATTTACAGTCTCATTGCTAAATTATTTTGTGTTATGTGTGGTTTAATCGGGGAAGCTAATGGCCTTAGCATGTCTCGTAAATAAAGGACCTTGTTGAAACATAACACGAGATCCTGTTTGTGTGGGTCCGTAGTACTAAAACAAATGGAAAGAGAACAGCTCCCTCGCCATACGTAATGCATCGTTAGTGCACATGAACGAAATATACTTGAACTTTCAACGAGAAAACGACTATCAATCATAGTGATAAACATCAACAAAGATGAACTGTGACAGTGTATACCTACATGAATAACTGCAATAAAAAGGCTATAATACAGAATATAACAATAAGGTGCGACCAAAGTTTCAGGATATATTCCTGACACGTAGAAGAAACAAATATACAGGATGAAGCGAAATTCGCGCACTCGGGCGTCGCAGCGCGACTCCTCACATGCCAGCAGTAAAAAAAATGTCTCGCACAAAAATTCGTCCTGCGAGTGTGTCCGGGAGAAAAAGGACGTTGAAGAGTGGCAATCTGGCAACACTGTAACCACATGTACGGTAACTACCTCTGACAGCACATAGTAGCTGGGCTGTGCAATTGGTGTAGTGGATAGAGTTTTGGGTTGACAAGCAGGAGGTCGAGAGCTCGATCCTGAGTTGAGACTTATTTTTTAATTTGCTAATTTCCATCGAACATTACATACTGTAATACAGTAAGACACCGTTTCTTAGGTCACATGTATCCTACATTTACAAAATTTAGTAACGCTGAACACGTTGTAATGCATCTAGTAGATGAAAAAAAAAATGAAATGTCGTATGGCTTTTAGTGCCGGGATATCCCAGGACGGGTTCGGCTCGCCAGGTGCAGGTCTTTCTATTTGACTCCCGTAGGCGACCTGCGCGTCATGATGAGGATGAAATGATGATGAAGACAACACATACACCCAGCCCCCGTGACGTAGGAATTAACCAATTAAGGATAAAATCCCCGACTCGGCCGGGAATCGAACGCGGGACCCTCTGAACCGAAGGCCAGTACGCTGACCGTTCAGCCAACGAGTCGGACATCTAGTAGATGAAGTGGTGAGAATAAATTCACGCCCACAACGTAGAAAGGGCGTCTTTCAAAGCTGACCAATGAAAACGAATGTTCGTCCATTTCTAGGATTGTAGTAATAAGTGCAAATGGTTTCTAGAGGACCCGCTGCAATCGCTGTTGACCTGGACTACTTCTTATCTTAATCTGTTTGCCCTCCAGGTTTGGTTTTTCCCTTGGACTCTGCGAGGGATCCCACCTCTACCGCCTCAAGGGCAGTGTCCTTGCTGGACTACATTTACGAAATAAAAAACATACGCCTCAACCCAGGATCGACCCCTCGACCTCCTGCATGCTAACCCAAAACTCTATCCACTGCACCAATTGCACAGCACAGCTACTATGTGCTGTCAGTGTGGTTACAGTGTTGCCAGACTGCCACTCTTCAACGTCCTTTTTCTCCCGGATATACTCGCAGGACGAACTTTTGTGAGAGACATTTTTTTAATGCTGGCATGTGAGGAGTCGCGCTGCGACGCCCGAGTGCGCGAATTTCGCTTCATCCTGTATACATAAACAAGGGTTTGGAAACTCTTCATTTTTAGCCAGGCGGAGTGACGCAGACGGTTGAGGTGCTGGCTTTCTCACCCCAGCTTGGCAGGTTCGATCCTGGATCAGTCCGGTGGTATTTGAAGGAGCCGAAATACGTCAACTTCGTGTCGGTAGATCTGCTCTAACGTAAGAGAACTCCTGTGGGACTACATTCCAGCACTTCGGCGTCTCCGAAAACGGTAAACGAAGTTAGTTGGACGTGAAGCCAATAAAAATAGGTATTATTAAAAGCAAAGCAATCTCCATACAGCCCATGAAGGCCCAGGAAGGGGTGGATGGTAAAGGCTTCCACTATCCGTAACCTCGGCACGTGATGGAGATAGAGTGGTTAGCTCTACGCTCGGCCACCTTTGGCCTCAGAAATCAACCTGGTACTCATTTTTGGTGCAGGCTGAGGGAACCTCAAGACCATATGTACCTCCGACGTGACGTAATGACCACATACGCATTACTTCGGGGATCCATCAGCGCATCCGTGATTTCATGCGACGACAAGTTGATGCATGTATCAATGATAACAAAGGGCATTTTGTACATTTCATATAAGAAAGAGTTTCAGCGGGATACTGGCACCT